>NC_049902.1:11536884-11878393 GCF_001411555.2 Juglans regia | reverse complement strand
ACACCCTCGATACATGAAGGTCGTAACATGGACAGCTGACTCAGTTACGCAGTCGGGTAACTCACAGTAGTATCCTCCATCGTAAAAACCAATCCCTATATAATAGCGAGAGAGATAACCAAGTACTACATTTGTTGCGGTTCACACCATTATCATCCTCGATCCATATGTTCCATTCTACTGGTCTTTCTATGTCCAACTTTTTAAGAGACGACAAATCTAATGCTTTCACGTGCAAAATAAAATCAGCACTTCTCCAAATTACTCTTTCCCCCCCTAGATTTTGTTTTGGTGGGGGGGTGTTTATTCAAATTACAAATTCATCCAAAATGGTTGTATATTTGAACTGTATCCCTTTATTGTTCAGAACAGCTCTCTTGACTACTAGTTTCAAGAAATTTGCATTTGGAGCGATATCGGAGGACATTTACATTATTTCCACACACCACACAGACTACAAGGCATTTCAAAATGATATACCAATAAGAAATTTAGAAGCAAGGACTTACTGCAGGATGCCTTATGGGATAAGCACAACAGATCCAGATGTCTTCCTGCTTAATTTCAAGGTCTACATGTGCCTGTACTGCCTGAGATAAAGGGTAAGTATGATTTACTCGAACCCGCAAGACTTCTGATGCAACATTAGCAAATACCTCCCCAGCAGCTTCCACTAACTCATCCCTAGTAGTAGTGTATTGCATGAGGGAAGGCCTTGTCAAGGAGAGGGATTTTACAGCAAGAGCTGACAATGGAACTGGATCTGGTGTACCCGATGACTGCCCAAAATTAACCATGTACCCACGAGTCTTTAAGCATGCCAATGATCCCTGGATATGTTAACTTCCAGTAACAAATATGTATGGCAGGTCTGGCCTAGAATTGAGAAATGTAAGGGCTATATAGAAGAGAGCTGATTGCAAACGGTTTGATGTGTTGAGGTGATCCTCGAATTTATACTCCAAACCCTAAATATATATTTTTATTAGTTAATAAAATCTTTAAAGGCTCGGAGTAAAGATTGAAGTTAAAGTGAGTTGATCAATAAAACAACTTTGCATCCTAGGCTACTAAAATGATATCACACGAGGAGCTACGAGAATCACATATAGATATATCTCAAACACATCATTTGATGCCACCTACGCAGAAGATGAAGCTATAACCGTTAAACAGAATTAGTACAGAAATTTGGAGGGCGGGGGAAATCAGGAAGAGAGCAGCCAGTACCTGAAAGGTATCTTTTCCTACGGAATCATAGACAACATCAACCCCATTGCCACACGTTATCTCGTACGTTGACACGAGAAACAAAATCCTCTTCCTTGTAGATTATAACATGGTGGCATCCATCCTCTTGGGATTGAGATGCCTTCTCTTTGGTTGAGACAGTTCCAATGACAGTGGCACCTAGGGCATTAGCCCACTGGCTTAAAATAGATCCAACTCCGCCAGCTGCTGCATGAACAAGGATTGTGTGTCTAGGTTCAACCTGTATACAACACAATTATTTCATATCAAGGAGCATATGTAATTAAGACTTCTTATCAAGCTGGCATAACAGGGAGGAAAAAAGACAATTTTAGTCAGACGATCATAGTAAGATGGTTATGAGTGTTTTACAAATGCAAACAAGAAGAAAAAGGACGGGGTATACATATAACAATACTTACAAAGATCATTTTGTTTCAAACACTTGAAAAGAGGAAACATGTACCATGCACCAAGGGTGGTGATCAATCAGTGGTTCTTAGGTTACTCCCAAGTGGTTTGGCATGTACTAGGGTCCTAGGTTCAAATCCGAATATAGATTCACCTAATTCATTGCCTAAGGATCCATTGAATGCCCTAATGGGACTAGGCCTCTCCTGTCTGGTTCTCAATGGGTAGGATGCTACTATGGTCACCCAGGTAGGAAAACCACATATGGTTGCCCTCTCCTACCCTTTTTATTTTCAAAATAATAATAATAATAAAAAAGGAGAAAACATGTTGGACTATGGAATGTAGTGGCCAAATAAAAAAAGAGGCAGTTACATAATAGCTGGAACACTATTTGTTAAATTATCATAAGCTATCTAATACATATCATACCAGTACATGTTGTAATTAATATGTAACTGCAAAGTGGAAAGAGAAACTCAACCTCACCCTTCGGCTTTGTTGGACGAGGGGTCGATACCCAGTCCGGAGACTAGGGACCTTATCCCACAACGAGTCAAGAGACTCGTCTTCTTGCAAGTGTAAGGACTCGGCTTTGTTGGATGGAGGTCGGGACTAAGTCCTGAGACTTGCCTTTACCCCGCTGCGAGTCAAGGGACCCCTCTTCTTATGAGTGTAAAGACTCGGCTTAGCAAGCCAAGGGACTCATCTTCTTGAGAGTGTAAGAACTCGACTTTGTTGGACGAGGGGTCGGTACCCAGTCCGAAGACTTGGGACCTTACCTCGCAACGAGTCAATGGACTCGTCTTCTTGCGAGTGTAAGGATTTGGCTTTGTTGGACAATGGATCAGTACCCAGTTCGGAGACTTGGGACCTTACCCCCACAGCAAGTTAAGGGACCCATCTTCTTGCAAGTGTAAGGACTCAGGTTTGTTGGACGAGGGGTCGATACCCAGTCCGGAGACTTGGGACCTTACCCCGTAGCTAGTCAAGGGACCTGTCTTCTTGTGAGTGTAAGGACTTGGCTTTGTTGGACAAGGGGTCGGGACCCAGTCCTGAGACTTGCGAGTCAAGGGACCCGCCTTCTTGCGAGTATAAAGACTCGGCTTAGTGAGTCAAGGGACCTGTCTTCTTGCGAGTGTAAAGACTCAGCTTATTTTTTTTTAGATGACAATAGATTTGAGTTGAACATCCAGGCATTCTCATTAATTCATAGTTGTTCGTACAAAGTGCTGCCTTACATTTCTACACATAGTACTTCTTTAAGTATTTAGCATTCCGGGGGTGTGGTAGATTGTGTCCCTGGCTATTTTTGAGGCAATAGGAACTAGGTTGATTGCTCGCAATTACTACGTACGAGCCCTCCCATCGTGGTCCGAGCTTCCCTTTTTCAGGGGTAGTTATCCCAGTCTATCGCAGCACTAAGTCGCCTACCTTGAAGGAGCGCGGCCTGACTCGTTTGTTGAAGTATTGTTCTGCCTTTTGCTTGTTATTTGTCGTTCGCACTATTGCTTCTTCCCTTCTCTCCTCCAGGACATCCAAGCTCTCGGCTAGCCTTTCATTGTTGGCGTCTAGGTTGAAGTGTTGGACACGGAATGTGGGCATCCCAACTTCTACAGGAATTATTGCTTCGCAGGGGCGAAGGGGGTCTCCTCGGTGGGGGTTTGGATAGTGGTCCGGTATGCCCATAACAAGCTTGGGAGCTCTTCAGCCAATGCCCCTTTGTCACCCTAATCTTTTTCTTGAAGGTGGAGAGCAGGGTCTTATTGGTTGCTTCGTCCTATCCGTTGGCTTGTTGGTGTCTTGGCGAGGAGTACTTCACCTTAATTCTGAGCTTCATGCACCATTCCCGATAATGTGTGCAGTCAAACTATCTTCTGTTGTCAGATATGAAGCTCTGAGGTATGCCAAATTGGCAGGAATTTCATGATGGTTCTGGAGGTGATGCTCGCGAGAGACTCCGCTTCGACCCATTTCGTGAAGTAGTCGACTGCAACAATGAGGAACTTGGCCCCCTTACTGTTGGGAAAGGGCCAATGAGATCCATACCCCATTGGGCGAAAGGCCACGGTGTCGTGATTGATGTTAGCTCCTCCGCCAGGCAGTGCGGAATCGACTCGTGCTCCTGACACTTCGAGCATTTCTTGGCAAAGTCTTCCGCATACTTGAGGGAACAGGGCCAATAGTATCCGGCCCAAGTTACTCCCACGGCCAAAGCCCTTCCTCCCAAGTGGCTTCCATAAATTCCTTCATGAATCTCGGCTAGCACGTCCTGGAATTCGTTCAGTGAGAGGCATCTGAGGAATGGCTTGGAGAAACCTCTTTTGTACAAAATTCCTTCCAACATGGTGAACCGGGCCACCCTGTTCCTGACTTTCCGTGCTTCTTCTAGGTCACTGGGCAGTTGCCCCTTCTGCAGGAACTTTTGGATGTCTGTTGCCCACTTGGGAGGTGTGGGGGTTGTGACAAACACTTCCTCCCCGATGGATGGGGCATCAACTGTTCTGATTACGGTGTGTTTTGGAAGGAGGAGTTCTTCCTGCCCTGACACAGCCCCTTGTCAGACGATCTGCCTTCTGGTTTTCTTATCTCGGCACTTGTTGGAGGCTGAAGTAGCGGAAGTGGTCGCGCTTATTGCAGACCAGCTGGAGATACTTCTTCAACCTTTCCCCTTTCGTGGCGAACTGCCCCAATACCTGGCTAACTACCACTTGGGAATCAACCCTCACTTCTATTTCTTCAGCTTCTAGTAACTGGGCGATTGTCATTCGGCTTAAGAGCACATCATACTCGACTTCGTTGTTGGTCGTTTTGAAGGTCAGCTTGACTGCATAGTTGTTCTCCTCTCCCTGTTTGGTGATAATGTGCACTCCCCCACCAGCCTAGCAAGACGAGCCATCCATGTAGACCTGTCAGGGCTTTCCTTGGGGTGCGCTCGAAACTTCTTCCAGGAAGTTGGTGAACTCGACAATAAAATCTGCCAACATTTGTCCTTTTATTGCAGTTCGGGGCTGGTACTCCATATCAAATTTGCTGAGTTCGATTGCCCATTTTGTGAGCCGTCCCGAGGTGTTTGGCTCCTGCAACACTTTCTTGAGGGAGAGATCGGTAAGCACCTTCATCGGGTGGGTCTGGAAATACGACCTTAATCTCTTGGCCAGGATGACTAGGGCGAATTCCAACATTTTCGTCCGTGGGTACCTTGACTCTAGTCCATGGAAGGCCTGACTCATGTAGTAGACAAGCTACTGCCTTTCTTCCATTTCCTGGACAAGTACAGCTGATACGGCATGCAGTGACACCGCTAGGTACACCATTAGGGTCTCCTCGGGCCTTGTCTTGCTTAGCAATAAGGGGCAACTCAGGTACAACTTCAAATCGGGGAAGACTCTTTCGTAGGTCTCATCCCACTCTTGGCCTTCCTTAGGACTTTGAAGAAGGGTTGGCATCGGTCGGTTGATCGAGCGTTGAAGAAGTTAAGGGCTGCTACCCATCTGGCCAGCCTCTGTACTTCATGAAGGTTGCGAGGGGAAGGCATTCCTATCATTGCTTCCACCTTTTCGGGGTTCACCTCAATCCTTCTCTCAGAGACCATGAACCCAAGAAACTTACCTGTCTCCACTCCGAACACGCACTTCAACAGGTTCAGCTTCATCCGATACTGCTGGAGGACTGAAAATGCTTCTAGTAGATCTGCCAAATGTTGTCTGGGTTCTTTGCTCTTCACCAACAGATCATCTACGTACACTTCCATATTTCGGTCGATCTGTTGTTTGAACATTCGGTTGACTAGCCGTTGGTAGGTAGCCCTCACATTCTTGAGACCGAACGGCATTGCTTTGTAGCACTAGAGGCCTCAATCCATTATGAATGTTGTCTTCTCTTCGTCATCTGGGTTCATTCTGATCTGGTTATACCCAGAATAGGCGTCCATAAAACTAAGGAAAGGATGCCCCGCCATCGAATCCATGATCAGGTCGATGCGGGGTAAGGGGAAGCTGCCTTTCGAGCAAGTTTTATTCAAGTCAGTGAAGTCGACACACATCTGCCACTTTTCGCTAACCTTTTTCACCAAAACGACATTAGATAGCCATTTCGGGTAATGGACCTCCCGGATGAACCCTGCCGCTAGGAGACGGTCTACCCCCTTAGCTGTCGCCCCATACTTCTCGATGCTGAAGCTCCGCCATTTCTATTTGACTTTCCGAGCTGCTGGATCGATGCAAAGTCGGTGCTCCATGATGGAGTTGTCGATATCAAGCATATCCTCATGGCTCCAAGTGAACACGTCTCGGTGTTCGATAAGGAGAGATATCAGCGCCATTCTCATCCCTGGGTTTAGCTTAGTCTCGACTTGGACCATTCATTCTGATCTCTGCTAATCAATTGTAACCAGCTCCAAGGGCTCATTGGGTTCTACTTGCTGAAGGGCCTGTTCATCATGGATTTCTTCATCCCATTTGGTCAGGGACGAAGGTGAGCCCAGCTTAGGCGCTTCTTTTGTCCTTTCGATGATCACGACTGCCTTGACTTCATGTCTCAACTCTCAGTCGTAGCATTCCAGGGCTAGGACCTACTCGCTGCGGGCATCGCCCACCCCCGAGTCGGTGGGGAACTTCATTTTAAGGTGGTAAGTGGATGTCACTGCCCTCAAGCTATTCAGGGTGGGGAGCCCCAGTATGGCGTTGTATGAGGATGGGGCTTTGACGATTAAGAATTCGGTCACGGTGGCCGCGATCCTGGGCCCCTTCCCTGCCACAATTAAAAGAGTGATGACTCCCATTGGTTGAACGACGTCTCCCGTGAAGCCCTTGAGCAGCATTGGAGCCGGCCGTAGTCAATCCGGACTGATGACCAATCTGACAAAGGCATCCCAGAACAGAATGTCAGTCGAACTGCCATTGTCGACCAAGATCCTCCAGGTTTTAAAGTTTGCCACTTTCATCGTTACCACCAATGCATCGTCATGTGGGTGGAGGATGCCTTCTTCATCCCTCTCGTCGAAGGTTATCAGGGGCCTACTTGCATACCTTTCGGCAGTGAACACTTCCTTGTAGCATGCCCTTCAAGCGTGTGCCTTTCAAGCCGATGAAATGGCTCCGCCTCTAGCATATCCTCCAATGATTGTGCTAATCTCCCCGAGTGGTCTGTCCTCCTCTGGGGGGCTCATCTGCTTCTAATCCCTTGCTACCTGCCTTCTTGGGCTCGCACCCCGCTGGAAACCCTGGCGCTTACCTCCGCGTCGGTCCATCTAGTCCTCTGACCAGCGCATCCGGTTCCGCTGCTCATCCTTCGTTATTCTCTTCAGGGTATAGCAGTCTCAGGTGCTATGTCGGTTGTTCATGTGATACTCACAATAAGGGCGGTTCTCCACATCTCGAGGTTGTTCTCTTTTGGGGCTCGAGCGTTGGTTCCCTTCCACAGCTATATTTGTGTGAGTGTGGCTCTCCTTGGGGTCGAGCCGGCTCTTCTCCCCTTTTCTTCACATCTAGTGCTCCTCTCTTTCCCTCCATTTTCGCAACCTCCTCATTGCCCTAACGCCTTCAGATCCACTTGCTCTAACTCGGACTGATGTGGGCCAGTTAGGGCCTCGAGGGTGTCTTCAGCGTTGATGAACCCATTTGCTCGGTCCATGAACTCCCTTAGTGTGGTAGGAGTCTTTCATGCTATCTCAACCATAAACAGATTTCGAGGCCAGATTCTTCCCAGGAGGGCCACCAACGTGATCTTCTTTTCTTGGCCGTCTGTGGCCATATGCTCCCGATTGAATCGCTAGAGATATGACTTCAGATTTTTATTGTCTCGCTGTTTGACAGTAAGGAGGTAAGCTACCGGGTGCCTCCTCTTACGACTTGCCAGGAACTGTGTCATGAAGAGGTGGGCAAGCTCCTCGAAGCTATCTATTGTCTTTGACAATAGCGACCCAAACCAGGTCCGGGTGGCCCCTTTCAATGTTAGCGGGAAAACTCGGCAGTCGACTTCTCCTAGGAAACCATGCAAGGTCATGTGGGCCTTGAACATCTCCTGGTGCTCCAGCGAGTCTTTGGACCTGTTGTACGCTTCCATTTGGGGGACTTTGAACTTGGGGAAAGCAGTACTGCCATGACTCCCACGTTGTATGTGAGGTTGGTACTAACGAGTAGCTAGTCTACGATGGATGGGGTATCTATTTTCTTCCCCATTTATGCACATTTGTCCCCAAGCTCTTGGATTTTGAGGTGCATCTTCCATCTCTCTTCTTCTGTAGCAGTGTCCGTAGGGGCCCGCCACAAATCCACTGCTCGTTGCTACTAGGTTCTTCGTCAACCGCCAATTCCTCGTTAGCAAGCCTGAGGGCCACGTTCTCCTGGCGGAGCGTCCCAGTTTCCTCTATTAGCTTTCTTATTGTCTCCTTCATGCTCGCAAGTCTTGCTTTCATTGTTCCCTCCTCATAATCCCCCCTTCGTGTAGTTTGAGATCGCATTGCTACCGGCCTCCGAAGTACACGCTTTTATAGAAAAGTAAATCTCACAAATGGGGCTACTGTTGATGTCGTGTTTTGCAACCCGATCAGTACCACAATAACCAAGCTCCATACCACTTGCAACTAAGAGGGAGAAGAGGGTCCGGGGATTCTGGGGTCACTCTGATGCCAAAGTTAGTGAATAATCCTCTAGGAACGAGTAAAGCTCAAGAGATAAGAGAGAATAGTAAAGGGTTTCCAGATAGCCTCCCATAGAAGGGATGTCTGCTTTTTATATCTAATTCGGGCTCCACTATCGAGGGAGATCGTGGCGTGTTAGGTCATACCTGAGTCAGACCTACCACCACTCATTCTCTGTTGCAACAGCGTGTTAGTTTGCGGCTTAGGCGGTTGAGGGAGATCGTGGCGTGTCAGTGTTAGGTTAGATCTGCCGCCACCTTCTTGCCAGGACTGGGTGTTAGGTCATGGCCGAGCTGTCCTATTCGCTCTGGGGGCACGCCATTGCTTGCCGGGCCTTTTGACACATACATTGAATACAGCGTGCCTAGGGTCTAACGAGACCACGATTGGGCACTTCTAGTCGTCCGCATACAGTAGGGCGTTCTTCTTGGTGCCATACGGTAGGACTCAGTAGGTTTCGGTGTCCCGAGATGCTTTCCTTGGCGTGTCCAAGCTCGGTGTCGGAAGGTCTTCCTAGGTTGGTTTGTGGTTATGGGCTTGGCACGGAGTTCTCTGGCCCGGGCTCACAACCCATGGCTCAGTAAGGGGTCCTCTAGCCCGGGCTCGCAACCCACGGCTGGGCTTCGTCTTTGGGCCAGGGGTTTTGTAGCCTGACCTCCTTGGGCCTGGGGGCCCCTCCCTCACAGACAGGGAAGGGAACTGCTTTCGTTGTTTTTCTCTTGTTTGGGGGGGGTAAAGGAATGCGTGGGAGAGAGGGAGGGGTAAGGGTGAACTAGGTACCCGGGTATATCCGACTCGAAACCCGACTTTCAAATCCGGACCGGGTTCTAGCCCGGATATACTCGGGTTGGAACCCGGATTAATTCTGGTTTTTACAACCCGAAAAGCGGAGTTCCGGACTATACCCGTTTTTTTTTAAAAGGTCAATATTTCAATTTAAAAGCCTATATTATATTAAAGACTTTCCAAGAAAAATCCATGTTGAAGAGCATAATTCCCTTTATGTAAAAGCCTATATTTATTAAAAAAAATGTTGAAAATCATAATTTTTTATAAAAGCCTATATTTTATGAAAGAAATTTCTAAGTCAAGTTAAACAGCATAATAATAAAATTGTCCAGAATAATAAAAATATATAAAAATGAAAAACTAAAATACATGCAATCCACTACATATTATATTATTGTTATTTATACATTACATCACAACATACAAAAGTACAAGATATGAATTACAAAATCATTAGCATAGTCTTTATCAATGATTTAATCTCACACTGAGTAGCAACTTCAAGTGATCTGACTGAAAACTGAATTAGGTTTACCACTAACTGGAACAAGAAGAAGCTAATATTAGCTGAAAAATAGTGACAATTCACGGAAGGGAAAATGTCACAATTCAGACCCATGACATTGACAACCCCACCCAATTGTTTTTACAAGACTTGTGGGATACAGACCACATCCTTCCCACCCAACAATCCGAGCTATAAAAATACTCCTCAAATATTATATCCTGCCAAATAATAAAAAGAAAAAAAAAAAGAAAAACAGAATATTATTTCAACAAATAGTATTAATTGAATTCAAGCAGTAAGCCATAAACTAGTATAACTCATGTTGAACTAAATGCAACTTAAATTCACGTTGAAATGATTCCACTGCATTATTTGTTCATCTGGTTATGGTGATGTTGGTGTTGATGATCATGAAGATTATGATGGTTTCTTAGAATATCTGGGCCCATTTGCTTCTCTTCTTTTTTCTTCAATTTTCTTCTATAAAATCTTTAAGGTGACGTTGATAGTAGTGTACTTCCCCTTCTATGGAATCAAACAAAAAGATCAATGAGATCAGAAAAATTATCAACAATCACCATCAGGAACAGAGTTTGGCTCTGTTTTCTTCCACCATTCAAACATTCACATCAAAATAAATCCAAAATCAACGGAGAGAACAAAAATCCAATTGCAGAAAGCAAGCTAAGACAAGGAAAAATAGCAAATCTAGCAAAATAACAACATATAACAGACCCAAATAAATAAATAAAACTTCATGTTTAAAAACAAACCCAAAACAGATTCTAATCATTTCCCGCATGCTTACAAATTTAAAACACTGTAAAAAAAAACACAGATTTGGAAGTGTAAAGCATGGGTTTTCGTAATATTTCCCAAAGAAGGAAATAAGAACCTTCGGTTTGTCAAGAAAAACTAACACAGAGATAATATTTCACAACCCAAATTGAAATAATAGCACCAATAGAGAGAGAGAGTATGTGAAATGGAAAAAAAACTAACCTTGGTTGTAGAAGTCGACGATGAAGCGAAAAAGTAGAAGACGACGGCCATGAGGAACAGATCTTCGATCGGCAGAAGAAGAGTGACAGGAGCTAGGGTTTCAGCATGAGAGAGAAAGACAGAAGAATACGACTGAGCCACAAGTGAGAAACTCGAAGAAAAGAGAGAGAGAGAGAGAGAGGGGATTGATGAAAGCTGAACCTAAGAAAGAAGATGAACTGCGAAGAGATGAGAGAGAGAGGAGGGACGGATGAAAGCTAAACCTAAGAAAGAGATGAACTGGTACTCGACAAAGGGGCCTTCTATTTTTAGGTATAAATGTGAGTATCGGATTGGAAATCTGGAACCCGCTTTAAGTCACCTGCATCCAGACCATATAGGTCCGGGTTTTATAATCCGAATTTTAAATACAGGCTGGAACCCAAAACCAGAAAGCAGGTATCCGGGCTTGGGACTGGGCTTGGAAAAACTTAGCCCGGATGAACAGTCTTAAGGAGAGGGAAGAGGAACTTTGCGTGCCAGTGTAGATGTTTAGTTCCTACACCTCCTACGTGGCAAACTTTTATTGATGGGTGCAAAAATAACAGCCTCCTAAGTGGCTAACTTTTATTGGTGGATGTTTATTTCCTGCACCTCACCATTCCATTTTATTTTTATTTCTGTACTTCTTTATTTAGTTTATTTTTATTTCATTTATGTTTATTATTTATTTCATTTTTATTTCATTTATGTTTAATCTCTATTTCTTTTATCTCATTTATGTATAATCTCTACCTTTGGATCTCATTTATGTTTAATCTCTACCCTTGGATCCAAGTTAGAAACCTGAAGACGTTGGCTAGGATCTGTTGCCCAAACTTCCCTCCTCTCCTTCCCCTTTTCTTTTCACCCATCGTCCCCCGGCGCCATCTCTCGATTTCTCTCTCGCCTCTTTGCCAAGCCGCCGGCCACCGTGAAGGGCAGCAACAAAGCTGCACCACGAGCACGCCACCGGCTCCACCACGAAGACCACCCCACGCACGGTAGCAGACTCTCTCTCTCTCTCTCTCTCTCTTCTCTCTCTCTCGATTTCTCCCATCTCTCAGCCACCATCCACGCCATCAGCCACCACTGGCACGCCCGCCACGGCCAACCACCATCGCACGACGCCGCAACCAAGCCCCTTTCCGTCGAGCACCACCCCTCGCCGTCAAGAAAAAGCAAGCCCCACACCGTTTTTCTTGGCCTCTACTCTGCACTGTCTCTGGCCCCGTGCCACCGTGCGCTACCAGGCCGTCGTCGAGTTCCTTTGCCGTCGGTAAGTGCTTCTCTCCGTCCGTTCCTTTTCCCTCTCTGTCTTTGTTCGCCTTGTCTCTCTCGCTAACCCGCTGTTGTCCCCCTCTCCAGTACCACCACCGTGGCCAAGGGAGGCCGCCACACCCTGTCCAGCCGTGTACATCCGTTGCCTACGCCACCACTGTGGTATAAATTCTCTCTCTATGTCTCAAGGAGTATTATGTTATGTAGTTTATATGGATGTTGCTGGTGTTATGTTTGAATATAGGCAGATTTATATTTATATATATTGAATATATTGGTTTTGATAGAATGAGAAGAAGTGAGGTGTGGTTAGGATTGAAATGGAGTTGTTGGAGATTGTGAATTATGGGGTTGTGTTGGTTGTTTTATGTTGAGTTAATTGGACTTTGGATTGAGCATATGTGTTGTATGTATTGTTAAGAAGCTTATTGGTTGAATATAGTAATTGTGAAGTTTGGGTTTGTGTGGAGCCATTAATGAAGCTTATTAATCTTTGTATATTGTAATTGTGTTGGATTGATGTACATGGGCAGAAAATATGTTAGTATGTGTTATAATTTGAGTTGGGTGTATGGAAGGATGGAATAGAATGATATGAATTTGGTACTAAATATTGAAGTGATATTTTGCTTTGGGTTGTATAACTAGTTATGGGTTTGTATGAAGCTTATTAAGCTCTATGATTTTAATTGTGTTGGTGTATGTTGAGTTAAGTATGCAAGAATTTATGATATGGATGGATTGTGTTCGAACTGGTTTTCTTGCGTTTTATGTTGTGTGAGATATATATGATGTATAGTTGTAAGATGGTAAAATTTTGGAGATGTGTGAATGCTATTAAGTAGCATAAAAATTGTATAAGGATACTCTTGGAAGAATTAGACAAATTTGTTGTATTGAATATGTTGGTTATGATTAATTATGAGGAAGTGATATATTGATTAGAAGCTTGTTATGGAGTATGTATGTTTGTGATGGATGGTAATTTGGAAACATGTATGTATTGTCAAGAGGCTTATAAATTGAGTAAAGTGTTTGTAAATGTTGGTTGGACAGATTTGATTATGTTGGGTGTGCTATGCATGAACAATGGATCGTGTGATGGATTTAAGTTGGGCTCAAGTGACAAATGAATAGAGTGCGCATCTTGGTGTTTGTGGTATTCATTGGACAGATTTAATGGTTAATCTTTAAATTCAATTGTATTTGATGATCGAGTATAGAAGTGGTTTGTAATTACATGATTTAGCTTGAGTTTGGACTATGCTATATGATTGAACTCTATTGAGATGTTGGATATGAATGCATGGAGTTTGGATTGAGATGGCGTATCTTGAAGTGTTGGGATGAAATGATGGAGATGTAGTGAGTTTGAAAAGCATGATGATGATGTTGGTTTCTAAACGGACAGATTTGTACATATTAAATGTATCGAGTATGGATGGACCTTGTTAAAAGAAATTATTGCTTTAAATAGATTGTATGTTGATCTTAGGTGATAAAAATGGTAGAAAATTGATTGGTTGCATATAGTAGACAGATTTGTGTACTTGAGTGTATTATGCAGTTGGGTGGTTGCTCTAGGGAAAGTATTGACTATGGATAATCTTAGAAAATGTGGTTTGTGTATAGCCGATTGGTGTGTCATGTGCAAGAAGGATGGAGAATTTGTAAATCATCTATTTTTACATTGTGAGGTGGCAAACTCTTTGTGGTATGAGGTTATTGGTCGGACAGGTTTATTTTGGGTGATGCCTAAGGAAGTTGTGGAGCTTCTTGCATGTTGGTGGGGTTGTGAGGTGAGGAAAGATGTTGCTACAAGATGGAGAATGATTGCTTTGTGTTTAATATGATGTCTTTGGCTGGAAAGAAATGGGAAATGTTCTGAAGACAAGGAGCGCTCTTTTGAAGATCTTCGAAACTTTTTCTTTTCTACTTTGAGTTTGTGAGCTAAGATATTTGAAAGGAATGATGAGAATGTACTGAATCTGTTTCTGTTTTAGTTTTCCTATTTTCTAGAGTGTAGTAGGTATTTCCTTTGTATACTTCGTGTGTACTTGGGCTATGCCTATTTGTGATAACAAAATTCTTATTAATTATTAAAAAAAAAAAATAGTTCTAGAGATTTCTGGTTGTTAGTAGTTGTAGAGAGTTATGGTTGTTATTGGTTGGTTTGATTTGAATAAAGGGTGTTTTTGTCTAATTCGATTTGTTGTTCGTCTATTTTAGTCTATTCAGATATGTAGCAAAGGCATTTTAGGTTGCGTTTGGATGTAGAGCTAAGCTGTGAGTTGATTTGAGTTCTTTATGAATAATAGTGAGTTGAGATGGTTGAGTGAGTTTTGTGGGACCCACTTGAGATGAATTTAAAGTGTGTTTGGATGTTAAGATGAGTTTAGATATATTTATGGAAAGTTGTAAAATTATTGGGACCCACTACTGTTCACATCACATTTTTTGTCCCCCATGCGAAAAACCTGCAGAGGAGACTTTTGAAAAAAAAAGTTTTGTCCCCCCCCCACTACTGGGCACAAATCGATTTGTCAACACAGAGAGAGAGAGAGGCAAAAAAAAAAAAAAAAAGCTGCAGAGGAGATTAGCTTTTGTCAGCCAACCTAGTCACGCCCATATACATAACGTGATGTTTGGATATTTGGATGTTTGAAGGAGTTTAAAAGTCTACTGCACTTAGTGCAGTCAATGAACCAAACAGGGCGTTAGTGTAACCCAAAAACTGTAGAAGCGATATTCTGGCCGAATCAGTATCTGTAACAGAGATATTTCTATCTAATATGAGATCTATAGAGGGATACTTTAATTCAAATCATCACATAAATTTCTACTGAGTAGGGTCTACGCTTATCATAATTATATTAATTTCATAAATTTGGAGGCAATTCCTTTTTTATTACATGTATAGATATTTGTCGTTGTTATTGTTTTCTGAGCACCTTTATTTATTTATTTATTTCGGTGTATTTATTTTGCAGAAAATCCATTTGGTGAAACTCACCGAGAAGTTTGGGCTTGTGAGGTTTTCAATGAATGTTGATTATATGCTGATGTCGTATTGTATACTAACAGCCGTCTGAATCAATTAATGCCCACATGTTTCCCATTTTGAGCATTCCATACTGATTCTTGAGTGTAGCCCTAGCCATAAAGCCCTTATCACTGATTCTTCAATTGCAAGATTGATATGTTACCGAAAGCCTTCGCTTTGGTTAAATTATTATTTTCATCACACCATTTGCTCACATTTCCCAGGGAATCAGTTTCAAAACCTTTGCTGGTCTTCACGACTGCCACGTATTCAACGAAAAGTCCAACCCAAGTTGAAAGAGTAGAAGTTGTAGACCACCCAAAAAACTCCATTGATGTTCTGAGGAAATGGGGTTGTACCGATGATGATATATCGAAGATAATTGTCCGCCGCCCTTCTTTACGCCGGGCCAACATTGCCCACCTTCAATCCAAACTTAACATGCTCAGTAGCTTAGGCATTGGAGCTCATGATCTTGTGAAGATGATCAATTGTCGCCCCAGGCTTCTAAGTTGTCGAATAAATCATTGCTTTGATGAGCGGCTTGAATTTTTTATGACATTGTTTGAGTCAAGGGAAGTGCTTGCTAAAGCTATTGTTAGGAACCCTTCACTCTTAACGTATGATTTCAATAACAGGATCAAGCCTGCTATTGCGCTGTATCAAGAGATGGGTGTTAGTAGAAAGGACTTGATTCCTATGCTCCTTTCTCGGCCCACCATGATACCTCGAACTTCATTTGATGAAGAGAAAATGGAATATATTCGCAAAACTGGGATTTCCAAGGATTCCAAGATGTATAAATATGTTGTTACAATCATTGGCATCTCACGCCATGAAACAATCAGTCAAAAGGTGGGAAATTTTGAAAAGTTCGGGTTTTCAAATGATGAAATCTTCAATCTTTTTGGGAGATCCCCCCTTATGTTGACACTATCAGTTGATAAGGTACAGAGGAACATGACTTTCATTTTGGGCATGATGAAGCTTCCAGCTAGTGTGGTCCTTAAGTATCCATTTCTATTGTACTCTAGCTTGGAGACTGTGTTAAAGCCGCGAGTCCTTCTTGCAGGGAAGATAGATGACATGGGTCTTGATTCCCAGATTAAGGGACCCACAATGCTTAGGGCACTGAGGATGACAGAGAAGAGGTTTTTAAAGGCGTTTGTCAAGTGTCACCCGGAAGATGTTGCTGATGAATTGTTAGAGTTCTACAAATGCGCCAAAGGGATCAAGCGATTGGCAGAAGCCTCAAAGAAAAACATTCGCGTGGGATTCCCTTTTTGAAGTTTTGTTCACTGGCTGCACTGTTTTTAGCCGCTGGAATCCATGTTAGTATACTTTCCTGTCTCATTTGTTTTTTATAATACGAGAGCTTTTGATACACAGCAGCTCTCTCTCTCTCTGTGATTGCACCTGATGTGCATACTTGATTATCCCAGTTAAGGTATTCTTTAGGGCTGGTCTCTTTGTAGAACCCTGTTTGAACATACAGAACAGTCGGAACTTGACCCAATTGGCCCAAAATAATTACCATTTTTTTATAAGAATGCACTGGAAGTTGATTTTAGTTCTTATAGTTGATATTATTTACAGTTTTGGACAGTCGTAATCGATTTAAACAAATGATTGTCGTACATTTCATACAAGCTGGGAAGCAGGTAATTAACCGCTATGAATCTTTCTGTTTGAAGACAATGGTCGAGGCATTATAACTCTTGCACCAATTCTATATGAAACCGACTGAAAGCCACATCCTAATTTGATTTACAGTTAGCAATATCAGGTGCTAACCATCTGGTCACGGTTCTGGACATTGATTGGGACGACATTCTAATATGCTGGACCGCTTTATACAGATCATAAGATTGTTGAGAGGAATTAACTACTTCATTTGGATGTGAAATCTTGATATGTGATGGTTAGTACGATAATAATGCCTGATCTACACATGGCCCAGCTTTGGGGACTTGTTCTCTCTTACTGTGCACATCTTGTTATCCCATTCAGTTATTATTTTCTAGTGGTCTCATGGCCTGGTGAATCCTATTTTTCCAGGAAGCTCCTATCAAACTATCTTCTACTTCCCTTTGAAATAAGGATAGTGTTGAACTTGCATCCTTGAACAATAATTATAGGGGATGAGCGATGACTTTTCAAAGTTTCTTTTTATCTGTTTCTTTCTAAGTTTATATCATAATAAAAAATAAAAATAAAATGAGATTGATTATTGTAGTCTGTGCAGCCATTGAGATGCAATAATCTAAAGCAAATTCGCCTCTCTGACTCTTTCTCACCCTTTCCGTGTTCTGTCTATCTTATGATAGATAATCGTTAGTAACCTCAGAGGAGATTGTTGAATATCATATTTTTAATCCTTGTCAAATCTGATGAAACAACAGCTCTTATGGCATCATATTGGTAGGCATTCTTGGTCAATAAATATAAGTAATACTTGATATTAAAAAGTTGTCTTTCTCCAGTTTTATCTATTCGATTGTGCTTTCTTATGTTCTATCTGTGGTTATTTTGGAGCAGACCTCATAATATAGTCATCGTGAGGTGATATTGATGGAAAGCAAGCTTCCATTTAAAATTGTCAGCCAAAATTCAGAAAATTTACCTTATTAACTTCAACAAGGAATACCTTATGATGATGTAGTAGATCTATCTTACAGTCTCCCATGATAAGTGTTCTGCTGCTTGGCTTGGTTTATATCATGAATGTAGCTAGATAAAAATATGAGAAAAAAATACAGCTACTCATGACTTCTTTAGACCGGGAGTGTCTTTAGTTTTGGTGGTCTTTTTGTGATATTTCTGGGAAAGAGACGAAATAATGGCATGTTCCTATATGGGTACGCCTTTATAGCTTAAGAAACTTGGCTTTGCAAGAGAGAGGGAACGAAGCTGTAGATCTCTGTCTCCTCTAAGAAATCAGTGGTTCTAATCTAACACAACACCTAGAGGGGAGGTGAATAGGTGCTTTTCAATTTTACTGGACTATCTAAAATGGTTGAGTCAATGAAAAAAATCACAAAAAAATAATTAACACAACAATTTGGTAACAAAGTCGAAACTCATTTGAAGAACATCTTCAAATTCTAAAACCACTCTTTGTGTAAGTTGCTGCCTAAAATTCATTATAAAAATTTGATTTGTTACAACCAATTTAGACACACTCATAAGCCCCTTGTATTAGCTAAATCTAGCTTGCAACACTGCGAACGATCCACTCGATCTCTGCACGCATGCAATTCTGGACCTTCGGCCTTTCTATAGTTTTACCATGATTACTATCTTTATCTCTGCATCAAAGGCAACTACGGAATACCTTCTAGCCAAGGAAAATTCACACCAATGGATTCAACAGTACTTGACCTCAAGTGACCTCAAGCACACTAGGATGGGGATCTAATTCTCTCGATTGGTCACAAGTCTCGCCTTTGCGTTTTAAATCCCAAAGTTGTGTTTTAAATATTGCAGATAATTTTTAAATGGAGCCCAATGTTTTAAAGTTTTTGAAATATTTAAATGTCCAAATTTATTTTAAATGTGTTATTTTTAGTAATAGGCTGCGTTTGGATGTTGAGTTAAGCTGAGCTGAGTTGAGTTCTTTATGAATAATAGTGAATTGAGTAGTAAAAAGAGTTACGTGGAGTCCATCTAAATTGAGTTTAAAATGTGTTTGGATGTTAAGATGAATTTAGTACTTTTTATGAGAAATTGAAAAAAGTTATGGGTCTCACATATAAAGATGTTTTAAGTTGAAAAAGGTTGTGGGTCTCACGTGTAAAAGCATTCACATTGATCTATGCATATGTATATGCAAAGTCATTTGCATAATATGACCCTAAAATTCTCTACATTGGCTTATGTATATCCAAATATTTAGCTAGTTATGAACAATGCTTATCTAAATTTGGATAACCACTATTCATTCTACAAAATATATTTTAATCATTATTTCTCTCTCCTCCCACTCTCTCACAATCCTTTTTTTTCTCCCTCCTTCAACAACACAACAAACATTCACATGCACTTTCATTTTATTATTATAATATATTTATATTTTTTTTCATTTTATTATATTTTTAATTTAATATATAAAAAAATTATATTTTTTATTATTGCATTTGTATTATTAATGTCAAATGTATGTAGTGGATGCTAATTACAAAATATATATATAAAAAATTGATTTTAGCAAAAAATTAATAATAATAAAAAATTAATAATAATAAAATAATAATATTTTATTATTATTTTGTCTCAAATATGCATAAACTAATGTGCAAATTTTGCTTAAATGACAAAGTGGTTATGCAAAAGAGGTGATTTTGCATATGCATATGCATAGACCAATGCGAATGCTCTAAGAAGGTTTTAAGTTGGAATGAGTTTAGTAATTTGAGAGTTGAGTGTTTAGATGTTAGATTCAGCTTAAAGTTAGACTGAACTCAGTTGAGTTCAGCTGAGTTTAGGAACTAAATGCAGCCTTATTGAACCAAGCCCATATTTTCAAGTGAGTCTTTTTATATTGTGAAGCCCTGAAAATGATGTAGTTTTATAAAATCATTTTATGTTATGTAATATTATGTAATATTACAAGATATAAAAACTCTACTTATTTAGATGATGTTATTTCTCTTAAAAATATTTAGTAAACTTCATCATTTTATTTTATGATGAAAGATTATATTTTAGAATTTAAGTTGGGTTTTAAATTAGTCCCATTGTATTTCTATTTTAATTCCTCTTATTGTAGTTAGTTTATCTCAATGTTTTATTTCCACCGTTAGATCAATCTGGGGACCCCTAGATGAAGGGTTGAGATTAAATCCCAAAATCCCTAACTTTTCTCACCAACGAGTTCACCTCGACCACCCCACACCCACACCCACCACCGCAACCCAACCCCGGTCCTCTCAAATCCATGCCCCTCTCACTCTCTCCTTTGCTTTCTTACTACTGTGGCCTCCCTGCCGCCGTGAGCCTCCACTAGCCGCCTCCAACCACAGCCTCAGTCACCCATGACCATCTATTGGCTTCTCCCTCTCCAGATCTCCCTTCCCCTTCAGCGGTGAGCCAATGCCTCCCTCAGCCCCTTCCACCACCATACATGGCAGCCTAGCCACCACCCATGACCACTACTGCCTCAGCTACCTCATACTGCCCCGAGCTCCACCACCGTGCCCCACTATCCCTGTACAGGAAACCCTTATTGCAAGCCACCCAAAATAGCCCCTGTTTTAGGTCACGAAAGGTACCACTGTGCCTTAACCGGCCCCTCCTTGCACATGCGTAGCCGCCACTGCCGGACCATGCCAGGTAGCAAGCAACGCGAGCTTTCAGCCTCTCACTATGGTATAATTCCTATCCCTTTTCATTAAGAATTATACTGTTGTGAAGTTGATACTGGAATGGTGTTGTGAATGTGCTGTGTTGTAATCTGTGAACGGAGTTGTTTGTGATGTGAGGTTGTGATGTGGCTGTGTGGTTGAAGTGTTGGCCAATATTGTGTAGTGTTGTGGCTGTAAGTAGTGTGAAGTGACGAGGATTAAATGTAGAATTTTGATGTGTGATGTAGTTGGTGATGTGGCAGTGTGTTGTGAAGTGATGGGGTTGTGTAGTTGTGGAATGGCAGGATGCCACTGGAAGTGTTGGGATGAACCGTGTAGTTTGAAGTGTTGTGTGAAGTGATTGGATGTGGCGTAACCATGATGTGGTTGTATGTCATATAGATCAAGTGAAGTGTCGGGATAAGCTATGTAGTTGGACAGATTGTATGAAGTGTCATGTTGGTTGGGATAGTTGTGTAGTCTATGAAGAGGCATGATGTCCTGTGATGTGTTGGGATTGTGAAGGTTGGGGAAGACTGTAAAACAAGATGATGGTATGTGTTTGAGTGGGACGTTAGTCTGTGGTGTATGAAGCTTGTTTACACAAGCCGACGTCCAATGAATTATATATTAATCTTAAGTGATAAAAGGGGTAAGATACATGTGTAATTTGGTTGGACACATGTGCCGGATAGATTTGTCATATGTAATGGATAATCTGTCTTAAGCATGAGTGCACGATATTTAAGCCTCAAGGTTGGCTTAAAGTTGTGTATTATGCATGGTTAAGATTATGGTGAAGTGTTGGTTAGGTTATACATGAATGAAGGAAGAGATATATGTATTGACTAGGATTGAGATGTATAACTTAGTTAGTTCAAGTTATGCATCGAGATATATGGTTTGGTAGAAAGAGTATGATGAAGGTGATTGTGTATCTTAACCTTTAAAACGAATCAAGGAGGTTCACTTTAAGGGATAAGAACTTGAAGTAGAATGCTATGTGTTGGAAAAGTGACCTCAAGTGGGTCCCAAGATATATTAGAAAATTATATAAGAGTATGAACATAATACTTACTTGGACTCCATGCTATTTACATTTCATGCAGTCCTCATGTCAAATGACAACCTACATGCATACATAACCTTAACGTTATTTCTCTTTCAAGTGCATAAGTAACTAAACTTAGAAAATACATAAACTTCTCTTCACTAGGACTTCTTTCACTTAGACACACTCTATCATCCAAGTTCATCATCTGTGCTTTCCTTTATTACGTTTCCTAAATTCATGAAATGAAAAGGAAATATTTCTCTTTATGATATTTTATGAAATGAAATGAAATTATGTTTTATGAAAGTATGCTAAGTATTAAGGTTTAAAAGGTATATGTATGTAAAGGCTTTCTTTGGCAGCCCCTATTTATGCACCCCAAGTAATAGTTGTATGCATGTTAATAGATGCTATATGTAGTAGTTAGTCTTTATTTTCATGAAAGGAAATGTTGAGGTTTATGCTTGATGCTTTTAAATGATGTTTAAATGATGCGATAAAAGTGTTTTTAAATGACGCTATGAACTGATATTTAAACGAGACTACGAAATGAGTTTTAAATGATGTTATGAAAGGATGTTTAAAGATTGCCATGAAATGATGTTTACCGATGATGTTTAACCTTATACTTTTAAATGATATTTATGAAATGAAATGGACTAATGAATGAAAAGGAATGAAAAAGAAATGATTGAAATGAAAGGAAATGAATGAATGTCTTAATGTATGAAAATACGTAACGGCCATGACTGAATGAATGAATAATGGTACCAAAAGACAGTAATAGATTAGAGTTCTCATTGTTCATAAATTCTACATCATTGTCCGAGACATTTGCTTGATCAACGCAAAATAGAGAAGATTATCCTTTTGAACAGCATCACTTTTAGATACTTTTTGTTAAGTATATATTTCTCTTCTTTTTCAGAGTAGATCTTTTTTTTTCATCTAACAAGGCACTATACAAAATTTCTTTTTCAAGTTGTTTTCCACGACCTTGTGAATTTTTTAAAACAAGAACTTGATATATAAGAATGTTAATTGATTGTATCCCCAAGAAAATATTGTTGATTTCTTAATATAACCTTACCATTTTTCATTATATTAGTGAAAAAAATAATTCTTTAAATAATTGCATAGAATGGAAGAAAACCGTATCCAAATGAACTAATGAGTAGCACGATCAATGTGATATTCGTATCTAAGAGCAGATTCATAGATTCATATGTTTTGCAAGACATAATGTCTAATTGTTTATAGTCAGAATCAACATTGATTAAAAAGACAAAGTCTACATAAGAAGAACAAACAAATGAGAACAAAGATGCAAAATACAACTACACAGCATAAGAAATACATATGAAAGAAAGAATCTGAATACTAAAACATTATGTATTCATATTATATAAGGAAAATGAATTTTGAAGAGAAATAATAGAAACAAATACGTGAGCATAATACAATAAGAAAGTTATAGATCTAAATCTATCGAAGATATGCATCATAACATATAACCCAGAAAACAAAGCAAGGACAGAGATAGATCCAGTGTAATTCATTATACAAACATTCTAGAGAATGTTTGAATTTGACCTTGTCCATACAATTACTTCAAAACAACACAATAACCATACGTACTCTTACTTGTTAAGTGCAACACCTGGAAGTATTGAATGATTTATACATTTCTATCAATGAATTGTTTAAATTCTATGCTTCTAAATTCTATATTCTTTGCAACTTAATGTTTTATACGTTTGAATTCTTGTCCATTACATGTAGCTGATTTAAAATCAATTAGTGTGGCTGAATTTGGAAATTTTTATAGATTTATACATTTCAAGTATACATGCGACAAGATGTTTTCTACATTTTATATATAAATGTTCAATCATTTGTAGATTCTTTCGAGAGAATACATTCTGTCATTAGTTGATTGATTTTAGTGTGTTGGATAAATTTAGTCAATTCTTAGATGTGATTAATTGATTGATTTTATTTCAAAAGACTAAACATACAGCACGAATGAATTGTATTTAGAGTTGTACCTATCATGAAATTAACTACAACTACAGAAATGACATAGTGAGAATTTATTATAGAATCAATATTATAGAAAATGGAATAGACAATATCTATATAATAAAGACGACGACAACAACAAGCTGAACATTCAATATATTTTGAAGTAAATATGTGTTTGGATGTTAAAATGATTTCAGATGATCTGAGTTGATCTATAAATAGTAATGTTTCGTGGATCCCACTGAGACGTGTTTGAATGTAAATAAATAGATATATATGTTTAAATATATGAAATAAGTTGAGATGAGTTTGAATTTTTTATGAGAAGTTGAAAAAGTAGTGGGTTCTATTAAAGATTCGATTGAGATGAGTCCAACAACCGAACACAGCCTAAAAACTTTCAGATGCAGGAGGATACTTCCAATTGAAATGGGCAGCTTGGATTTGATTGAACCTTTCAAATAAAACATATAAGCTTAGATCCACAAACATGTGTTAAAGAAAAATCTTGGGATCTAGGTTCTAGCTGGTTGCTTTGTGGCTGACAATAATAATGCTTATTGAAAAGGAAAAATAACACCAGATAAAACAAAAATTAAAAAAAAAAAACATAAAAAGACTGAATACTACTTTCTACCGTATAATTAACCTTACTGGTCATATGATGTATATCATTATATTCTGATTCATCACATAAAGTCGCACAATTTTATGAAAAAACTTTATTTTCGGCTTGTACTAATTACATTTACCCTTTGTTGTTCCAATATAATGCTTACTACTGGGTCAAAATAGCATAAATGATTTAGTCATATTTGATTAAGTCCAATTTTTAAGAATTTTTTAAACGATTTTCACCTTCAAACCAAACATATTTTTTATTAAAAAAAAATTACTATTTTAGCTTTTCATCCCACTATTTACCTAAACCAAACATATAATAATCAAGTAATTTCCACAAAAACCAAAACAAAAATATTACAAAAAAATATATTTAAACAATTTTTCAATTCTTTTTATCAACTTTCACAAATCCTAATAAAATATATTTTAGAAGAATTTTATTCGAATTTTCATTACTATCTTTACAAAATCCAATAGAAACACATTATATAGAGATTTTTCATAACTTTTCCAGAAATTCTCATATCTTCACTAATTAAAATGGCTGAGATTTTCAATGAGTCGTGTGATAATGTAATATTACTCAGCAATTAGTAGAATATTTTTTATTTTTGAAATAATAAATTAAATGGTTAAAAAAAGAGAAAAGAAAAATAGTATAGTGGACGCAGCTCATTGTGGACTGTTTTTCGAAGGGAAATGCTTGAGGGGTCAATTTTGGGAAAGATCAGCATGCTGGATGTGACAAAGTTTTTCTCAATTGAATATTCTCTCTCTCTATCTCTATATGTGCTTGTACTCTCTCTTTGACTAAAAGTTTTCTTCCTCTCTCTTTCTCTCTACCGAGAGCATTAGTCATAGCCTCAATAAACTTTAGTCAGAATTTGACTAAAAAATTCACTTTTACAAATTTAGCTAGTCATTTTTCATCATCATCAAATAACAGGCTCAACAAATCTTTCACTGTTATAATAAAATATTGATTTTGAACTTTTCATTTATTTTAGTTATAATTGTAAGTTAAATATTTATTCGTTGTTAAAAAACTACTAATTAATTTTCTAACGTTCATATTATTCCAATGGTTATATTTCTTCAACGGATATATTTTTTTAACTTATATTTCTCCAACGGATATATTTCTCCAACGGTTATATTTCTTCAAAAGTTATATAATTTCACTATAAAACATAACATTTCCTCAATAATATTATTCACTTCAACTCAAGTGAATATTTTAGTCTAAAAAAATTATTTGGCTAGCTCCTTTGGCTCAACAAATTTGGCTAGTGATTTAACTTGAAGTTAAAATCACTGTTGATTTGTTGAGCCAATTGTAGAACATTATCTTACACTTTAGCTATTCTTTAGCTATAATTTAACTTTGTTAAGCCCATAACTGGTGCTCTGAACGAGAATCTGTTATGCTCAATTCAGAGGTTGAAGAGGGATGTCGTCTGTGGAGGAAGGAAGGAAGATGATCAAGGCTGCTAGTTAATTGTTAGTTGGTCATGTGTTAGTCACGTTTCTGTTTAAGGGTTCAATGTACTTTTCTGTCCTAATTTACTTATTGAGGATTACTATAATGCCCTTAGATGCAACGGTCATTAACAATTGTAATTCTCTATAAATACTGAAGTCTTTCCTTTGTATCAATTCATTGAAAAAGCTTACTAAGAAATTCTTGGAGGTTCCTGATCCCTCGAAGATCAGAGAATATTTTGTGTTGGTTCTCTTGTGTACTGTTACAATTGGCATTAGAGCAATTCGTAGTTCTGGGCAAAGTTTTTCCTTTTCGGAGATGGCAGAAGGCACACGGTTTAAAGAGTTGGAGAAGATGGTTCTTGGGTTGAAGCAACATCAAGAACTCCAAAAGAAGAGAGTTGCAGATCATCAAAGTGCCTTGGATGGTCTAAATTCAAAGATGGATCTTTTGTTGGAAGCTGTGAATGGGGGAACGAATGTTCGCAATGGGAGTGACAAGAATGGTGATGGGGCTCAGTTTGAGAACTCGAATGTGACTCTTGGAATGCAATTTCGAAGTATTAAGCTAGATTTTCTAAGATTTGATGGTGAAAACCAACTGGATGGCTCTATAAGGCAAATCGTTATTTTGCCTTACATCCTATGTCGGATGGACAAAAATATTGATGGGCTCATTCTATATGGATGTGAATGCATTAGTATGGTTTATGGTATGGAAACGAGTTCTTTCACTACTTGGAACTCTTTTGTTGAAGTTGTGCAATTAAGATTTGGGAGCTCTTCTTACGATGATCCTATGGAGGCACTTACAAGGTTGAGGCAGACTTCTACAGTTGGAGCATACAAGACTCAATTTGAAATCCTTTCAAATAGATTGAAAGGTTTGTCTGAAAATTATAAGCTTTCTTGTTTCTTGAGTGGCCTTAGAGACAAGATAAGATTGCTTGTGAGAATGCTGCACCCTCTAAATTTGAATACTGCCTTTGGATTAGCCAAGATCCAAGAGGTGTATATTACTAGTACTCGAGGAAACAACAGATTCCAGTCTTCTTTTGTTTTTGTTCCAGGGGAAGGCAACAATACAGTTCTTGGTAATTCTATCAGAAAATAGGGCTTCTCTGGACCAAGCAATAATGGCTTCAAACCCTCACTTCCATTTCAGAAATTGACACCAACAGAGATGAAAGCAATAAGAGACAGAGGGTTGTGTTATTTCTGTGAGGATAAATGGAATCTTGGTCATAAGTGCAATAAGGCCAAGCTGTTTGGAATGGTTGCAAGAAGTTGAGAAGGAAGGGGGTGATCAGGAAGATTCTCATGGAAATGATGAAACTGTAGTGGCAGAAAGTGAGATGCCTAAGATTTCACTGCATGCATGCAAGGTTAATGATTGTTCAGTGGTAGTTCTTGTTGACACTGGCAGTACAAATAACTTTCTTGACCGCATGATAGCAAGGGAAGTGGGAGTAGATGTCAAGAAAGGTGGAAAGATCGAAGATAGGGTTTCCAATGGTGAAAGGATTGCTGGTGAAGGACTGGTTCAGAATATATAGTTTCAAATGAAAGGCCACCATTTTGGCACTAATGTTTTCTTGCTACCTTTGGGAGGATGTGACGTGGTAGTTGGTATGCAATGGTTGAGAACTTTAGGTCCTATTTTGTGGGATTTTACTAATCTTACAATGACTTTTGAACATGCCAAGAGTTATGTGACCCTTAGAGGTTTGAGTTCTAGCAAGCTTGAAATTGTTGAAGATGTTCAGATTTGCCAATTGACTATTGTGGAGAGGAAACGAATGCTACTTCAGATTGTTGCAAAGGAGACAAACCAAGAGGTTGGCAAACATGCTGCTGATGTTGAGGCAGTGCTGACAAGATTTGACAGTGTCTTTGCTGAGCCAAAGGGCTTGCCTCCAAGAAGAGCTAAAGATCATCATATTACTCTTAAAGAAGGGACCATGCCAATATCTGTTAGACCTTATAGGTATCCTTTCTTCCAGAATCTGAAATAGAAAAAATAGTTAAGGAATTACTGAATGCAAAAGTGATAAGAAGTAGTCAATCCCCATTTTCTTCACCTGTTCTTTTGGTGAGAAAAGTTGATGGTTCATAGCGTATGTGTATAGATTATAGGGACTTAAATAGGGAAACAGTTAAACATAAATTCCCTATCCCTGTAATTGATGAACTCTTGGATGAATTACAAGGAGCCTCAATTTTTTCCATGTTAGACCTTAGATCTGGGTACCACCAGATCCTTGTGAGGGAGGGGGATATTGAAAAAATTGCATTCAGAACTCACCAAGGGCATTATGAATTTCTGATTATGCCTTTTGGCTTAACTAATGCCTCAGCCACTTTTCAGTCCTTGATGAATGAGGGTTGAGCATCTTTCTGTGGTGTTGGACACTTTAGCAAAGAATACTTTTTTTTGCCAAAAAGATTAAGTGTAGATTTGCTTGTGGGGAGATTAAATATTTGAGACATTTGATCTCTGCAAATGGTGTAAAAGCAGATTTATCAAAAATCAAGGCAATGATAGATTGGCCCTTACCAAAATCTCTTAAGTCACTAAGGGGATTCCTTGATTTAACGTGTTACTATAGAAAGTTTGTTAAAGGGTATGGCTTAATTGTTGCATCATTGACTAATCTGCTGAAGAAAGATGCATTTGTGTGGAGGGATGAAGCTACTAAAGCCTTTGAAGAACTGAAGAAGGCAGTGACAAACCCACCTATCCTGGCTTTGCCAAATTTTTCAAAGCCATTCTTGTTGTAATGTGATGCTTCTAGTAGAGGGATTTGTGCTGTCTTAAGTCAGGAAGGGAGGCCCTTGGCATTCTTGAGTCAAGCTTTGAAGGGAAAAGCATTGAACCTCTCTACATATAAAAAAGAGTTACTTGAAATTGTGTTGGCTATGAAGAAATGGAGGCCTTACCTGTTGGGGGTTGTGTTTGTAATAAAAATTGATCAACAAAGCTTGAAGTTTCTATTAGAACAGAAGATAAGAGCCCCATCTCAACATAAATGGATTACCAAGTTGCTTGGTTATGATTTATGATTGAATACAAGCATGGGAAAGACAATGTGGCAGTAGATAGCCTTTCTAGAAGAGAAGAAGTGGAGGAAGAAACTGTTGAGCTGTTGGCTATCACAGTTCTTGATCCACTATGGTTAGAGCAGCTGTGACAGTCTTATTTAAATCATGAAGAAATTTCAGGAATTTGTAAGAGTCTACAAGAGGGCAAGCTTTCTGATAAGAAGTTTGAGGTGAGAAATGTGTTGTTATTCAAAAAACGGAGGCTTTTTTTTACATCTTAATCACCTATGAAGGAGCAAGTGCTATAGTTTATACACAACAATGCCTTTAGAGGACATTCTGGTTATCAGAAATCATTGCATCGAGCAAGGGCAGATTTTGTATGGAGTGGCATTAGGAGAGACATTAAGAAGTTTATAAGGGAATGTCAGGTTTGTCAAAGATGCAAGACGGAAAACTTACAACCTGTTGGGTTATTACAGCCTTTGCTTATTCCTAGCAGATCCTGGAGTGATATCTCCATGGACTTTATTGATTCATTACCATGTTCAAAAGGGTTCTCTGTTACCCTAAACCCTAAAAGGGCTTCTATTATTATGGTGGTGGTACATAGACTTACCAAATATGCACATTTCTTACATTTATCTCATCCTTATACAACTGAATTCATAGCTGTTGTATTCATATCTCAGATATTCAAGTTATATGGTATGCCATCTACCATTGTAACTTATAGAGATGTAATTTTTACAAGTAATTTCTGGAAAGAGATGTTTAAATTGCAGGGAACTAGATTACATTTTACCTCTACCTATCATCCACAATCAAATGGGCAGGCTGAGGTGGTTAATAAATGTGTGCAACAATGCCTAAGATATTTTGTCAGTGAGAGACCAAAACAGTGGGTGCATTGGCTTCTTTGGGCTGAATGGTGGTACAGTACATCAGTTCACTAATCGACTAAAATGACTCCATTTGAGGCATTATATGGTGTCCCTCCTCCAACCTTAATTCAGTATGTTGATGGTACTACTCAGAATAAAGTTGTGGGAAGAGAATTAAAGTCAAGAGATGAGATACTAAGTTTGTTGAAAAGGAATTTGATGGCTACACATGTTGTTATGTGACTCACTCAAAAATGAGTAGTACAAAGGCTATCCCAAGTGCAGAAGGATGTCGTGTAATAATTAGGAATAAATTCATAGATCATCTTCTTAGGGAAAGTTACTTAAAATCAAACTCATTTAAAATGGTGAAAATATTCACAAAGAGAAAATAAAAATGATGGTATGTGCAATGGATGGAAGAGTGAAACAAGAATGAAAAGGGCACTAGTCATGGACTAGATTTATATTTTTGAATTTTTGAGTGTCGAAATGAAATGTAAAAGACTAACAAATTGAAATTAACAATCAAAGTATCAACTAAACTGAACAATCTTAATTAATCTGAAAATTAAATAATAAAACTAAAATTATTTAAGTCCTAATTAAACTTTAATCAATCTAATATGCAATGGATCTAAGAGATTAATAAAACTAAGCTAAGAATTAAACTAGATTAGAAAGAATTGACAAACTAAGAACTGAAAATTGAAAAGTCCCAAAATCAAGATTCTAGGGTTCATCCTTGTATTCAAGTCACAAATTCTCAAAATTAATCCATAGCAATTGTAATCACTGTTCAATGAAAGCTTAAAGAAGCGAGAAAAATAAATAACACGAAGTAAATAAACAGCAAATAAAGTGCCCAAAAGTCTAAGCCAAATATCTCAAAAATATTCTATAAACTTTAAACTGAAATTAAATAAAAAGTAGGAAAGGAAAAGAGCAAGCCAAATAAATGGAGATGGAGGTGGTAGGCAATGAAGGCAGCGGCTGGAGTGGCAATTGGACCCTGTAAGAGTTCTTCAAATGTGCAGCCATGCTCTGTAAAAAGTCTCCAATTTCGTGCTAATGATATGCTTAAATAGGGTAGGAAACAAACCCTAATGTTTTCATATTCCCGCACACAAAATCGATTAAATTTTAGGACTCAACTTGGCAGCCATGTACGCATTTCAGGAGTTTGAATTTGGAAATCCTTATTTAGATAACTTTGTAGCCCTTTAAGATAGTTTTTCAACGCATCAAGAATCGTATCAATCCGATATTTAAGCTGAAACTTATGATTAAAATACTAAAGTATGTCCATTCTGTCTCCTAACGCATTTTGGACTTTGATCCGAATTACTCTCAAACCCCATCATTATCCTTATTTGAAGAGTCCTACACTCGTTGAAAGTTCTTAAGTTGTTCCAACGTCTTGCCCACTTGAAAGTCCTTTGAATTTGAAATTAGAAATAAAATAAAATAAGAATAATAGAATATCAAAAATATGTTATGTATGTGAATGAACATTGTCCAATTAAATCACAAGTTATTAAATTAAGCATAAATCATGCTATTAACCAATTTAAATCACAACTCAGATTTATTAATCTTAACCATTTTTTTCATCTAAAACCAATAATAATGTAATGAAATAAATAAAATATATTGATTCTAAATATATAAAATATGCAATAATTCAGCTCAATCACACTCCCCAACTAGCTTTTTGCTAATTCTTGAGCAAAATAGTAAAAATTAATTGAGATGAATATTTCATAAAGATCGAAATCCAAACAGAAACAATCAAATATAATTTTGAATTCTCACAAAAGTGACACATTACTACTCAACCCCAAGGGCTATACCCACCAAGATTATCTCAACAATCTTTCACATTGAATTGAGGCAAATGTCTTACAATTTAAATGTGTGTGTGGAGCTAAACTGGCTGTTTGTTCCTCATTACTAGCCATGATTTGTCATAGGATTTTTCAATCTTAAGATTAATCATTGCTGATTCTAACTACCTCAAAGCCCAAGGGACTAGCAGTTTTCATACAATCTCTGTTTTTAAAGGTTGAACACTTAACCCCCAAAGTCTTGGGTAACTGTTTCTAGCCATTTACTTAGGAAATCTCCCTAAGTCGCCTTTATCCTTTTTTTTTTCTAATCTTTTCAAATCTCTTTCTTTCTTTTTTTCTTTCCTTTCCTTTTCCTTTTTTTTTTTTCTTTTTGAAGCATGGCTCGGTAGTCCTGCAGTTTACTTCTCCTATGTTAAATCAATAAATAGTAAATAAGAAACACTACAAGCATAAGCATGTGCAAAATATCATTCAAAATTTGCCCTTCATTCTACAAAAATCTTATCAGGTCTCATCTCATTAAGTATAGCATCCCGGTGTTTCCAGCTACACATCAACAAAATATGAAGCATAAAAAATCATGCTCTATGCTTAAGCTTGAAAATAAATATTCACAAAATGATTATGTTTAACTACTCCACCAAAATGCTCAAATTTCACAAAATATCATAAATGGAGTGTGTGTCAATCATATATGTATCAATGCACATCGTATATATATTTTTTTAAATATATATGCACACACGCTACCCTCCAACTAGTAAGAGACATGATCCTTAATGAATCGAACGAAAGAAACAAAGTGCACAGAAATAAGCAAGCAAAACAAAAAACAAATCAACATGAAATATAAAATCAAAGCAAAACAACAAATAAAATAAAATAAAATGCAAGTAAAGAAAGTTGTAAAGGGTGAAAAGATCAAAACACTTTCCTGAAATCTTGCACAAGCAAGATCTCTTCGTGTGGATCAAAGACCTTCAGAAACGGTTTTAGACATTGTCCATTGATAGTGAAGCTATTTTCATTCTTCGGATTGACAATGTCTATTGTCCCGTGAGGATGAACCTTCTTTACAATGTATGGCCCTTCTATCGAGATTTCGGCTTCCTGGGAAAAAAAATGCAGTCTTGAATTGTAGAGGAGCACTTTCTGATCAGGGACAAGATGTTTGTCATGGATCTTCTTGTCATGCAAGACCTTCATTCGCTCCTTTGCCAAGCGGGAATTATCGTAGGCCTCTCTCTTTATTTCTTTAAGCTCTGAAATCACTTCAACAGTATGCACCTCTGACTCATCGCAATCACCAGACATCTTGCAAGTATTGAACACATTCATTTCCAATGTCATATTCCTGAATGTGAGTTTCAGCATTCCGCTTCAACAATTTATCAGTGCATTGGAGGTAGCAAGGAATGGGGGCCCAAGGATGATAGGGGCCTGGTAAATAGTAGTGGGTGGCTGCTGCATATCAAGAACTACAAAATCCACTGGATAGTAAAATTTGTCCACCTGAACCAGCACATTCTCAACAATACCCCTCGGCTCCTTCACTGATCTGTCAGCCAACTGTAGCATGATGGAGGTCTTTCTCAGCTCACCCAATCCCAATTGCTCATACACTGAGAATGGTAGCAAGTTTATACTACTCTCCAAATCAAGTAAAGCTCTCTCAATGCGTGACTCACCGATCATAAGGGAAATGTTGGGAGAGCCGGGATCTCCGAACTTTTGAGGAGTCTCGCTCAATATCAATGCAATGACTTGCTCCATTAGGAAAGCTTTCTTCTTACATTCAACTTCCTCTTCACTATGCACAAGTCCTTCAAAAATTTTGCATATGAAGGCACTTATTGTATGGCATCCAAGAGTCGAATATTAATCTTTACTTGTTTGAAAATCTCCTGAATCTCAGTGTGGTATTTGTTTTTTTGGCTAGCTGCCAATCTTTGAGGATAGGGAACCACATGTTAGTACACCCTACTAGTTTCAACATCTGCACTCGCAGGCTTCTTCAGCTTTGGTCTCACTACCTCTGGTTCTTTTTCAGCTTCACTAGTCTCTGTGGCATCTTCAGGTGTAGGAGCAACTACCTTTTTTTTTTTTATAGAAGAGCCGAAGCCACCTGTCCATGAGTGACCCCGTCCCAAATTTTATTAATAACCCTCACTTGTGGCGGAGGAATACCGTGGTTACAGACCGACACCTAGTATTACAAACAATATTACCAGATGTCAAAATTACAAAACAAAATTACAAACCTACTAAAAACGGACAAACATTACACAAGAACAAGACACTAACGATAACGTAAAGAAGGCAAACCCAAATTATCCAAACGGATTAAACCACGAAGCACCCTAGGCACCTCCCTAACAAATCTCCACTCTGAATTAAGACCCAATGCACTACTCCGAGCCAACCAATCCGCAACTTTATTTCCCTCTCTATAAACATGACGAACAACGCACACCATAGAATCCATGAGGGACAACGTATCTTCCCAAAAATTTTCTAAATACCACACACCACACCTTCTCCTATGCCACCACGAAATCACCACTTGCGAATCTAATTCAATTTCCACAAAATTAATCCCCAACTCCTTACATGCTTTGAGCCCCTGAAGAACAGCTAACAACTCCGCTCTATTACTTGTACCGATCCCAATAGAAGAATTAAAAGCATAAACCATAAGACCACGATCATTCCTAATGATACCGCCCACCCCTGAACAACCAGGATTACCCATACTACTCCCATCTGTATTCAATTTAAACCACCCATGAGCTGGCTTTTGCCAAGCCACTGGTTGTACATGCTTTCTAATAGGAACCAAAACAAGAATATTCAATGACTGTAAAACCTGTAAATCATGTCTGGAACAATTACTAACCTTTTTTATATCTCGAACTACAACTCCCATCCATCTACTAATAGAAAGCCGAACCGAAAAAATAGACTGGAACCTTCCCTCCATACGTGCAGCACAACGTCTAGTCCAAAGGTGCCAAGTAATAATAGACGGTAAAATCCCCACTATTAATCCCAGTTGAGAATTAAAAGATGCCCTTCGAAACCAAATTTGAACCGTCTCCCTCCAAGTACGACCAATAGGAATACCAAAAATAGATCCATAGAAGTGCCATATAGCTGATGCAAATTCCCCTGTAAGTAACACATGATCTTGATCTTCATAATTACCTTCATCACAACAATCACAACGAGAAACAATCTGGATCCCAATGCGCCGAAGACAATCATCAACACTTAATGCCATGAACCACACCTTCCACATTAAAACCGAAACTTTAAGTGGAAGTAATTTATGCCATACCCAAGGATGCCACTCCATACTAGAACCTTGAACCCGAATATAATCCCAAGCGGATTTAGTCGAAAAATTCTCATTGTCATTCTTCATCCAGATCAATACATCAGATCCTCCCTTACACCCAGCCAAAGCCTCAATAATACTCTCCACCTTATCCTGACCAACTAACGTACTCAAAAACTCCACATCCCAACTATTGGACAACTTACACTCTTTAACTTGCAACATCGGATTACCCACTATCTGTAACTCATCAATTAGAGGACCCTCATCTCTCCATTTATCATACCAAAATAAAATATTATCATCTCGAACTCTCCATTTAGAATTATTAAAAACACTCGGAATACTTTTGACAATCATTTTCCAAAACCTCGTACCTTTTCTCATATCAATAAGACACCAACTCGAATTTCCCACATATTTTCCTTTAAAGAAACTAGCCCACAAAGATTCTCCTTTCAAAAGATTCCAAGCAAACCTCATATGCAACGCTCTTTGAATATCTCCCAAATTCTGCAAACCAAGACCACCCTCCTCTATTGGCTTACAAATATTCTCCCAAGCCACCCACTTTTTTTTTCCTTTACCATTAATCTCACCCCAAAAAAATGTGCTCAACAGTCGATTTAAAATTTTAATAATAGAATGAGGAACCTGTAAAACTGCAAAAATATGTAAAGCCATACTAGACAGCACATGACGAAGTAAAATTAAGCGCCCACCCGCAGATAATAATTTCATTTTCCAACCACTGATTTTATTCCAGACTTTGTTAATCATCTCCTCTAGATGCTCATGCTTAAGACGCCCTAAAACAATCGAAACCCCAAGGTATTTAAAAGGAAACAAACCTTCAGAGAACCCTGTCAGCCTTTTAAGATCTCTCTTTCTTGCTAACGAAATTTTAGGAGAATAAAATATAGCTGTCTTTTCTTTACTAATTTGCTGACCTGTCCATTTTTCATATTTTTCAAAAACCACCAAAAGTTCCTTAACCGATTTCTTACCCCCATTCAGAAAAATAACAATATCATCAGCATACATAAGATGAGAAATATGAGGAGTACCTCTAGCTTGGGAAAATTTTTCAATCTTGTTCCCATCAAAGCTTTGTTTCAAAAGTCTAGAAAGTACTTCTTGAAGAATAATAAAAAGGTAAGGCGAGAGAGGATCCCCTTGGCGCAAACCCCGCCTCCCTTGAAAGAAACCTTTCGTCGTACCATTAAGCATCACAGAATACCACACATTCGAAATACAAGCACTAATCAGAGCACAAAAGGAAGAAGGAAAGCCAAAACACCTCAAAACCTCAAGCAAAAATTGCCACTCCACCCGATCATATGCTTTAGCCATATCAACTTTAATCATAATATTACCACCATGTGACGTCCTCTTCAGAGAGTGAACCATTTCCTGGGTAAGACTGATATTCTCAAAAATACTTCGCCCAGGTATAAACGCACCTTGTTCAAGAGAAATCATTTTGGGAAGGAAACCTGTCATGCGATTCACAATAATTTTTGAACAAATTTTATAGAAAACTGAACAAAGGCTAATTGGCCTAAATTTATCAAACCCCGACGGCACATCTACCTTCGGGATAAGCACAATATAAGAAGCCGAATAAAATCTCGGAAGGCGTTTTGATAGAAAAAATTCTGAAATGGCTTCTAAAACATCCACTTTAACCACCTCCCAGCAACTCATAAAAAAACCCGCGCCAAAACCATCTGGACCCGGAGAACTATTAATAGGAATAGTTGATAGAGCCTCTTTCACTTCAACCAACGAAGGGATCCCACAAAGCCGGACACAATCCTCATCATTAATAACCGATGAAATTAAACTAGATAAATCAGGCACCTCCCTAACCGAATTAGATCTTTGAAGAAAATCAGAAAAATAATCAACAGCTCCAAGATGAATTGCTTCCGGAGAATTAAACTCCAACCCATTCGAGGTTCTTAACTGATGAATTTTCCTATGCTTTTTATTAGATAACCACACATGAAAAAAATTTGTATTCCTATCACCACCCATTCTCTACTTAATTTTAGCCATTTGTGCCAATCTAATATCCTCCCTAATCCTCCAAGAAGACAACTCATTAGAAGTCCTTACTAATTCCCTTTCAATATCATCATCCCAACCTCTCTGCAACAAATTTTCCAGATTCTCAATCTTATCTTCAAGAATAGCAATCTGAGTATTAGTTCTCCCAAATACACTCTTGTTCCATACACGCAACGCCACCTTAAGTTTTTTAAGTTTAGTGGCAAATTTAAACAGCCCCGAACCAATAACCGATTCATACCAAACCTTTTGAACAAGAGTCATAAAATCCGGATGCTCAACCCACATTTGCTGAAAACGAAATGGAGGTGGACCATAAGAGAAAGGATCACTTAAAAATTCTATAACCATAGGACAATGGTCCGATGTAGTCCTAGGAAGATACAAACAATGAGCAGTCGGAAAAAGAGAAAGAAAATTTGCATCAAGTAAAACTCTATCCAGCTTTGCCCAAGCTCTAGATAAACCTTGCTGACCATTACACCATGTAAACTTACCACCTTGTGAATTCATTTCCAACAACCCACCCTGATGAATCCATTTATTAAACTCATCAATTGCAACTCTATTCCTCGGACGCCCACCACACCTCTCAATATCCGACCGAATTACATTGAAATCCCCAGCAAAGAAACACGGCTCCCCACCCATTCTATCCGAATTCAACTCCTCCCAAAGCAGCTGTCGTTCAAGCCTATTACACTTTGCATAAATAAAATTACCCAAGAAATGATTACTTCCTTCGGTAATGCATAATGACACAAACTGCGAACTCATGCGAACCACCTGCACATCCAATTCATTTTTCCAAAACACCCAGATTTTACCACCATCAGTCTCATTTGATATCGCCTCATCAAATTTCAATAACCGCATGAAACTATGGATTTTAACCACACTCTGAAAAGGTTCCAGCAACACTATCAATTTTGGCTTATATTTAGACAGCATTTTTTGTAATCGTCTCTTAGAGGTACCTAAACCTCTTACATTCCAAACTAAAATTGATCCAATCATTGAGAAAACTTTTGTGTTCTAGTGATCACCCGCCTAGAACTACGGATCTTCTCAAACTGCCTCTTTTGATATTTACGCTTAACAACTTCATCTTCAGCAGCCGAGTGATATTCCTTCTCCTGCAAAAAAACTTCCGCACATTTCTCAGGCTCCGGATCAGACATCGAGCCATCTTCCAGACATACCTCTTCCGCAGGTCCATCATATACTTCTTTTTCTGCAGAACTAGGAATAACTTCTCCCTCCCTCATATCTGTTTCTAATTCTGTTTCCGTCAAACGGTTTGCACAAGCCAAATGTCCGTTCATAATTCTTGGAATCATCTCTTCCGCAATTTCCGGAATCTCAAGATTATCCTCTTGATCCTTTTCCGGTTCCAACTCCAAATGATCAAGATTATCCGTTTGAACAACTAACACCCGATCCTCCTCAGCTGGTTCTTTTGACTCAACCTCTGTATGTTCAAGAACTGGAATATTAGTAGTTTCAAGAACTGGAATATTATTCTTATCCGTCGGCTCCTCCACGATCGGATCTTTTTGCCGAACCCACACATTACTTCCTACATTTTTTTTCCCAGCACGGCAAGTCTTTAAATTATGTCCCTGTATATGGCATTTAGAACAGAACGCTGGCAACGTTTCATAAACAATTTCTTGCTTTCTGCTAGTTCCCAAACCAGGCATTCCAATCCAAAAAGAAAGTAACGGTGTCTTAGCAACATCCATTTCAACACAGATGCGAGCACCATCAGTCCGAGTAACACAACGAGTAGAGTTATCACTTCTAATAAATCTACCAATAGGTGTAGTAAGAATTTTAAGGAAAGATTCATGATAGTAATTTGGAGGCAAACCTGGAAGTACAATCCACACCGGAACAAGCGAAGGTTCTTCTTCTTCTTTAAATTCTGGAGTCCAGTGGAATGGACGGTAAGGAATTCCATCGATATCATTGACTTCACGAGACAGAGCCTTATTGCAATCCTCTTCTGAAATCATTCGAATAAAAACATTCTGAGGATGCCGCATGTTGAAAACGACTGGAACTCCATCAAGATTCCATCGCTTATGAATGAAGGCCCGAATGGCATCCAATGATGGTCTGTTTCTCAGAAACTTCAATACGATGGAATACCGAAAAGGTTCGGCAGAACGTTGGACTTCTTCCTTAGAGAACTGGAAAAAAATTTCTCCATCCTTAGACTTCGGCAGACGAAAAGCCACAGACATATCTGGAAGAGGTTGAGGAACCACTGATACTAGATCCACGAAGGGATGCCGACCTCCGTTGATAGCAGCAGCAGCCATTACGTGCGTCAAACGAAGCAAGAAAAAACTTTCAAGGAGAAAGCCATTCTTGGAGCGTTCTTGGAGCCATTCTTGGAGTCAAAAGTTATTCTTGGAGCTTTTCTAGGAGCAACTACCTGTGTGTCCATAGTTATCTTTGGTTGGGGAACTTCTTTTCCACTTCTCAAAGTAAGAACGGCCTTCGCTGTCTCAAAAACCTCCCTTGAGACATTATGCACTTGCTGTTATTGTTGCCGATATACTTGAGGATTAGGCTGAGATTGTGCTAGCAATTTCTCTTTCTCTAGAGTGTTCAATGTTGTGCTCATCTTATTGATGGTGCCCCGCAAGTCATTTATGGCCTGAGTGTTCTGATTATTTGTAGTAGCCTGAATCTGCATGAATTGCTGAAGTGTATTGGCCATCTGTGTCACACTGTCATCTAGAGACTTCTTCGCAAATGATTGAGGCTAAAAATTCTGTGCAGCTACATGAAGCTGAAATCCTGGAGGTGCTACAAAATGATAGCTCTGAGAACTCTGATATGGCTGATACTGGTGCTAAGGAGTAGCCTGATGAAATGGCAGCTGAGGAGGTGGCGGAGACCAGCCAGGCTGATCATTCTTCCAAGAGAAATTTGGGTGATTTCTCCACCCTGGATTATATGTATTGGAGAAAGGTTAATTTTGTGCTCTATTAACCCAGTTTGCTGATTGTATCTGTTCAAAGCCACTCTCTTGAAATACTGGCATGATTGGGCAATCTTGGGTCTTGTGGTTTGAATCAGCACATAAAAAACATACCTCTATTGTTTTCACAGCCTTCACTTTTTCCATCTCCATGACCTCTAATCTTCTAGTCAATGCAGCTATTTGGGCTTGAATATCAATGTCCTCCTTAAGCTCATATCTGCCCCCACTAGCAATAGCCCTCAGTGGCTGTGCTGTCAATGAAACTCGATCAGTGCGAGTGTTCCATTGTTGTGCACTCTCAGCAAGATAGTCAAAAAATGGCAATGCTTAATCAGGTTCCTTGCTAAAGAATTCTCCATTGCACATAGTCTAAACAAACTGCTTGTATTGTGGAGTGAGACCAATGTAAAAATAATTCACCAACCTTCAGGATTCAAAACCGTGATATGGACAGATGTTCACCAAATCCTTAAACCTTTCCCAGCTGGTCAGATTTCTGATTGAACTGACCGATCTGCTCTTATAAATACTGAATTCTCTGAAAAGGAAATTTTTTTTGTAAGAACTCACGCTGCATATCAGACCAACTAGAGATAGAATTAGGCCTCAAAGAATTAAACCAAATATTTGCTTTATCCTTTAAAGAGAAAGGAAATAAACGAAATCTAATAAATTCATCAGTAGTGGCTCTATTGATAAAAGTAGTACAGGCCAACTCAAAATCTGTCAAGTGCTGATAAGGACTCTCAGAATCCATCCCGTGGAACTGAGGTATCACTGACATCATGTCATGCTTAATAGAAAAATTAGGTGCATCATCAGGTAAAATAATGCATGATAGTGTAGTGGTACAAGTGGGCTGCAAATAATCCCTAAGAGTGCGTGGTGCAGGTGTAGTCGTCATGGTTTGTTCAATTTCAATGTTCTCGTCTGTAGAAAAAATAGAAGAACTATCTATCTCTGGACTGTGTATATTACTCTCAGTGCTTGATGTAACTCTAACCAACCTATTTGAATTGTCCATCATCCATAACATGAAACATCAGTCAAAATAGCATAAGTAAAATTCAAGTGACTGAGTAGTAGGTGACAAGTGAAACGTGTAATCAGAGATAAGATAGTGACAAAAACAATTGAGATAAATAAATAAAAAATAACGAGTCTAAATTTGCATCAAGCAACTATTCCCCGGCAACGGCGCCAAAAACTTGACTCATTCAAAAATGAGTAGCACAAAGGCTATCCCAAGTGTAGGAGGATGTCGAGTAATAATTAGGAATAAATTCCTAGATCATCTCCTCATGGAAAGTTACTTAAAATCAAACTTGTTTAAAATGGTGAAAATATTCACAAAGAGAAAATAAAAATGATGGTATGTGCAATGGATGGAAGAGTGCAACAATAATGAAAAGGGCACTAGTCAAGGACTAGATTCATATTTTTGGATTTTTGAGTGTCGAAATGAAATGTAAAAGACTAACAAATTGAAATTAACAATCAAAGTATCAACTAAACTGAACAATCTTAATTAATATGAAAATTAAACAATAAAACTGAAATTATTTAAGTCCTAATTAAACTTTAATCAATCTAATATGCAATGGAACTAAGAGATAATAAAACTAAGCTAAGAATTAAACTAGATTAGAAACTAATTGACAAAATACGAACTGAAAATTGAAAAACTCCAAAATCAAGATTCTAGGGTTCATCCTTGTATTCAAATCACAAATTCTCAAAATTAATCCATAGCAATTGTAATCACTATTCAATGAAAGCTTAAAGAAGCGAGAAAAATAAATAACATGAAGTAAATAAACAGCAAATAAAGTGCTCAAAAGTCTAAGTCAAATATCTCAAAAATATTCCATAAACTTTAAACTGAAATTAAATAAAAAGTAAGGAATGAAAAGAGCAAGCCAAATAAACGGAGATGGAGGTGGTAGGCAATGAAGGCAGCGCCTGGAGTGGCAATTGGACCCTGTAAGAGTTCTTCATTATCCTTATTTGAAGAGTCCTACACTCGTTGAAAATTCTTAGATTGTTCCAACGTCTTGCCCACTTGAAAGTCCTATGAATTTGAAATTAGAAATAAAATAGTAAAAATTAGAAATAAAATAAAATAAAAATAATAGAATATCAAAAATATGTTGTGCATGTAAATGAACATTGTCCAATTAAATCACAAGTTATAAAATTAAGCATAAATAATGCTATTAGCCAATTTAAATCACAACTCAGATTTATTAATCTTAATTATTTTTTTCATCTAAAACCAATAATAATGTAATGAAATAAATAAAATATATTGGTTCTAAATGTATAAAATATGCAATAATTCAGTTCAATCACTATGAAACAACAATATGATAAGCATCACACTCAAATGAAGTTTTAGATGGGAGATTTAGTTTATTTGAAGATGCATATGTATGAGTAACAGACCGTTAGCTAAGCCAGTAGATCCAAGCTAGCTACCAGTTACTGTGGTCCATTCAAGGTTTTGGAATGCATTGGGGAGGTAGCTTACAGACTTGAGTTGCCACTAAGTTCATTAGTTCATCCGGTATTTCATGTCTCGAGGTTGAAGAAATATATTGGCCCTAATTCTCAGATCTCTCCTGTGTTGTCATTGGTTCATTCTCATGGAAATTTCAAGGTGGAACCAGAAATTAAACTTGACAGAAGAATGACTATTGTGGATAACAGGCCTTTTATCGAGTTGTTGGTGAAATGGCATGGGGTAGCTGAGGAAAACTCAACTTGGGAACCTGTAGAACAGTTGATGGCTCATTATCCTAACCTTGTGGGTAAGGTCTTTTGAAGAGGGGGCAGTTATTATGCTCAGTTTAGAGGCTGAATAGGGATGTTGTCTATGGAGGATGGAAGGATGATGATCAAGGTTGTTAGTTAATTGTTGGTCATGTGTTAGTCACATCTCCGTTTAAGGGTTCAATGTACTTTTCTTTCCTCATTTACTTATTGAGGATTACTATAATGACCTTACATGCAACGATCATTAACAGTCGTAATTCTCTATAAATACTGAAGTCTTTCCTTTGTATCAATTCATTGAAAAAGCTTAATAAGAAATTCTTGGAGGTTCCTAATCCCTCGAAGATCAAAGAGTTTATTTACAATATTCTGTGTTGGTTTTCTTGTGTACTGTTACAGAATCCAAGATAATACATAGAGAGTCCAAACGAAAGGGTTTAAAGAATACAAAAAAAAAAAAAAATTGAAATTCAGTTTGACTCCACACCCTAATTGAACAATCTTAACTTTTAAAAAGCAGAAAATTTTGAAAAATGTATGGAGGCTAAGATCAAATTATACCCCACCTTTTTTTGTTTTTCTTTCCCAACAAAATATCTAAAAGAAAGATGCCCACTATTCTTAAAATCAAAAGCACACCAACTTTTGTTAGTTTGTACGTCTCCAAATTAAGAGCCAAAAAGCCAACCTCTAGAAATAAGGTGTTATAGGAGACAAAAAGGTCGTGTCTAGAGGGAGAACGATATGCCAATGGCTAAAGAAGTCATGGGTGCTTCTTTGATTCAGGTTTGTTTCTTCATCAAAAGTATTTATGAATCATAGTTTTCAGAAGAAGCAGAACCAGTTCTTGGTTAATCACAAGCATATATTTAATAAAAATCTTGACTTTTAATCACAAGTAGATATTTGTCGGATTTTTTTATACCCAAAAGGATATCTATCATGAAATGCAAACAAAATAAAGTATAAGCCATCTGTTTTTTTTAGAAGGATGGAAGGCAAAACATTAATATCCACAACCAAAGAAAAAAGTAGGACCCAGTAAATCAAAACACATCCAACACCACAATGACAGACAACACAAACCAAACCAAGAAATCAGATCGATTAATGCAACAAAATGAGAAAAATTAGATAAATACAAACCTAAAAGCAACATAAATTTCAAACCAAACCCTAGAAATTCGCTGCATAAAACAAACTAACAAATCAGATGCACAAAATACAAATTGGACCAATTAATGGCAAAAAAGTAAGAAGATAAGATAATTACAAATATCAGAGGGCTAGAAAGTTAGAAACCAAATCGTAGAAACTCGTTGAGGAAATCAAATAGAGACACTTACCTGTGACTGTAAAGAAGACGATTTACAATCTCGATGACAGAAAAGAAACAATCTCCAGATAAACGCAAACACGAACAAAGAGTTTCAAAAGGAGAGAAAAAGCTTGATCTCGAAGAGAGAGAGAGAGAGAGAGAAGCTTCGGTGAGAGAATGAAAAATACCACAACCCAACACTTTATCATCCACCCTCACATCAACCAAGAAAAAAATCCCCTCACCCTAACAACATCCCATCACGAGACTGTAGAACGAACTAACAAAAAGAAGAACCAAATCCAGTTCTCCAAGAACCAATTATACAACCTAGACGAACAAGAAACGCAAAAAACAAAGCCCATACTCGGTCACCCATGAATTATATCACACTATATGCACCAACCAATTAATAAAATAGATGATCATAACTGTAATTACACACAAAAAACAAAACATTAAAAGACTCAGCCAAACATACTGATAGAACTAGAAGAAAAAGCAGAAGAGATAAAATTCAGGGTCACAACCATAATTAAACACAAAAAAGAAAACATTAAAAGACTCGGTCAGACAGACTGACAGAAACAATACCCCTCCCATCAACTCCCAAAACATCCCTTAAGCAACAAAACTCAGCTGGTTGAATGTAAATAAGTTAAAATATATGTTTAAATGTATGAAATAAGTTAAGATGAGTTTAAATTTTTTTTTGGAAAGTTGAAAAAGTAGTGGATCCCATTAAATATTGGATTGAGATGAGTCCAACAACCAATTAAACACAGCCTAAAAACTTTCAGATGTAGGAGGATACTTCCAATTGAAATGGGCAACTTGGATTTGATTGAACCTTTCAAATAAAACATATAAGCTTAGATCCACAAACTTGTGTTAAAGAAAAATCTTGGGATCTAGGTCCTAGCTGGTTGCCTTGTGGCTGACAATAATAATGCTTATTGAAAAGGAAAAATAACACCAGATAAAATAAAAATTAAAAAAAAAACATAAAAAGATTGAATACTACTTTCTGCCATATAATTAACCTTATTGATCTGCTTTTATTAAATGATTTCATCACTTAATTTGTTCTTTTTCTCAGTTTTTCTTGGCTTTTTTGAATAATGTCATAAGAGTCGGTCCATATTAAATCTACAGCCATATATATATATAATAGTACAAATGAGTTGTATTCAGAGTTGTACCCATCATAGAAATAAGTACTACTACATAAATGAGATAGATTGTGAAAGCTAATTATGGAATTAAGCTCTAATTCACAAACTCGTGTTAAACAAAAATCATGGGATCTGACTCCCGGCTGCTCGCCTTGTGGCTCACAATAATAATGTTTATTGAAAAGGCCAAATAAGTGAATAACACCAGATAAAATAAATTTTTTAAAATATATATATAAACTGAATACTACTTTATGCCATATAATAATTAACCTTACTGGTCATATGATGTATATCATTATATTTTTTTTTTTTGAATCATCAAAACAAGGGGTGCAACACGAGGACTTTCCAGGAGGTCACCCATCCTAGTACTACTCTCGCCCAAGCACGCCTTAACTGCGGAGTTCTGATGGGATCCAGTGCATTAGTGCTGGTATGATCGCACCCTATATCATTATATTTTGATTCATCACGTAAAGTCGCACAATTTTATGAAAAAACTTTTATTTTCGGCTTGTACTATTTACATTTACCCTTTGTTGTTCCAATATAATGCTTACTACTGAGTCAAAATAGCATAAATCGATTTAGTCATATTTGGTTAAGTCCAATTTTTAAGATTTTTTTAAATGATTTTCACCTTCAAACCAAACATAATTTTTTTCTTAAAAAAATTTACTGTTTTTTTTATTTTTTATTTTAACGGAACCTCCCTACTTTATTGAAATGAACCTCGACTTACAACGAAGGAAAACCAAAACACCAACCATACAACCACAAACTAAAAACTTACAATGAAACTAGACAAACCCAACAAAACCCAAAGTCAAACATTATTCCCTAAAACTAGGCAAATCAAGATAATCCAATCTCAGCAAACCTCTCACCTAGTAGGGTAAATCATCGGTACCCAAGTATGTAAAATTTCTTCCTCCTTCCCCCAGTCTTGCCAGAAAATCCGTCACTTTATTCTTTTTCCTAAACTGATGAGCAATCGTGTAATCAAACATATAATAATAAAGTAATTTCTACAAAACCAAAACAAAAGTATTACAAAACATATATATTTAAACAAATTTTCAATTGTTCTTATCAACTTTAACAAATCCTAATAAAATATATCTTAGAAGAATTTTATTTAAATTTTCTTAACTATCTTACAAAATCCAATAAAACACATTATATAGAGATTTTTCAGAATTTTTCCAGAAATTCTTAGATCTTCACTAATTAAAATGGCTGTGATTTTCAATGACACATGTTATAATGTAATATTACTCATCAATTAGTAGAATATTTTTTATTTTTGAAATAATAAATTCAATAGTTAAAAAATAGAAAAGAAAAATAGTAGTGGATGCAGCTCATTGTTGACTGTTTTTCGAAGGGAAATGCTTGAGGTGTCAATTTTGGCAAAGATCAAAATGCTAGATGTGATAGTTTTTATCAATTTAATATTCTCACTCCATATGTGCTTGCACTCTCTCTTTCTGACTAAAAATTTTTTCCCCCATCTCTCTCTCTCTCCACTGAGAGAGAATCCAAGATAATACATAAAGTCCAAACGAAAGGGTTTAAAGAATATTAAAAAAAAAAAATCAAAATTCGTTTTAACTCCACACCCTAATTGAATGATCTTAACTTTTCACAAGCAAAAAAATTTGAAAAACGTAAGGAGGCTGAGATCAAATTATACCCCACCCTTTTATGTTTTTCATTCCGAACAAAATATATGAAAGAAAAGAAATGATAGTTACAGTCATGAGTGTGTAAGCACCACGCAATTATTTTGAAAAAAGTGAATAAATACGAGACCCACATGAAAAGAAAATTAATTTTTTAATAGTAGACCTCACTCTTTTTCAAAGAGACTGCAAGACATTTGAGCACTCCACGACTATATGTAGCATTACTCGTAAAAGAAAGATACCCACTGTTCTTAAAATAAAAAAACACACCAAATTCTGTTAGGTACATCTCTAACTTAAGAGCCAAAAAGCCAACCTCTAGAAACAAAAAGTGTTCTGAGAGACAGAAAGGTTGTGTCTAGAGGGAGAACGATATGCCAATGGCTCAAGAAGTCATGGGTGTTCTTTGATTCAGAGGACTTCGTTTGTTTCTTCATCAAAAGTATTTATGAATCCTAGTTTTCAGAAGAAGAATTAGAACCGGTTCTTGGTTAATCACAAGCATATATTTAATAAAAACCCTGATTTTTAATCACAAGTAGATATTTGTTGTTTTTTTTATACCCAAAAGGATATCTATCACGAAATATAAACAAAATAAAGTAGAAGCCATCTATATTTTTATAAGGCTAGAGGCCAATACATTGATATCACAAAAAAAAAAAAAAAGAGTAGGACCCAGTAAATCAAAACACATCCAACACCACAACGGTAGTGAACACAAACCATACTAAGAAATCAGATCGATTAAAGCAACAAAATGAAAAAATTAGATAAATACAAACCTCAAAGCAGCATAAATTTCAAACCAAACCCTAGAAATTCATTGCACAAAACAAACCAACAAATCAGATGCACAAAGTAAACCAACAAATCAGATCAATTAATGGAAAAAGGAAGAAGATCAGATAAATACAAACATCAGAGGACCAGAGATTTAGAAACCAAACCATAGAAACTCGCTGAGGAAATCGAAGAGAGACACACAGGCACTTACCTATGACAGTAAAGAAGAAGATTTACAGTCTTGACTAGAGAAAAGAAACAATCTCCAGATAAAAACAAACACGAAAAAAGGGTTTTAGAAGGAGAGAGAAAAAGCTTGATTTGAGAGAGAGAGATTTGGTGAGAGAATAAAAAATACCACAACCCAACACTCTGCCTCCACCCTCACATCAACCAGGAAAAAAATCCCCCCACCCTGACAACTTCCCATCACGAGGCTGTAGAACCAACCAACAAAAATGAAGAACCAAATCCAATTCTCCAAAAACCAATTATACAAATCAGACAAACGGGAAACGCAAACAACAAAGCCCATACTCAGTCACCCACGAATTGTATCACACTGTGTGCACCAACCAATTAATAATAGAGGGTCATAACTGTAATTACACACAAAAACAAAACTTTAAAAGAGTCAGCTAGATAGACTGACAAAAATAGAAGAGAAAAAAAGAAGAAAATATGGAACATTAAAAGACTTGGTTAGACAAACTGAAAGAAACAGAAAGGAAAAAAAACAAAAGAGATAAAGTACATGTCACAACCGTAATTAAACACAAAAAGAAAACATTAAAAGACTCCATCAGACTGATTGACAGAAACAGTACCCCTCCCATCAGTCGCCCAAAACATCCCCACATCTTGACGAGCAACAAAACTCAGCCACGAACTCACTCTGAAAGAACTAGAAAGGAACAAAATACACACTCACACAGCGACAAGATGACATTGTATGGACTAAACAAAGAATAGAAAACTCTGACTACAAAGAACGCCAATGTAATAAAACAAAAAATTGGAAGAACAAGCATTTGACACATGGACGTAAACATGATAAAGGAAAAAATAGATGAATAAATCTATTGTTCACAGATTGATAGGTGTTTTTATAATAGAATAGATATAATTTATATTGTGAAGACTGGTTTAGGTCTAACTCTAGATCATTTATGCATCACTTGTGGTTTGATGATTATCATGTGTATGTGTAAAGCCATTAGGGGTGTAAAACAAAAACCAAAAAACCAGTTGAACCGGTTTAGTGTAACACTCCATTTCCGTAAGTTAGGAGTGTCACGTATTTTTCATAAAAATAAACCCGGCAAGAGATCTCATATTTCATAAATGAAATTAGAAATTTATTTTGTAGAAAAATGTCTAATAAAATGTCTTCCAAAAATATTAAATGAATAAACTGAATAAATTCATGTCATAAAAGCAAGTTTTATTTTAGAAAGTCTGAAACTAAAATTAACTGATCCTTCTATTCCTGGCCTGTCTGCTCGTATTCATCATTCTCACATGGGTGATTAAAAACATGAAAACAAACTAAAATGAGTCGAAAACTCAGCAAGAAATTTATCACAACGTAGACATAATAAATATAAGGTTTTTATAAAAATTTTCATGCTGAGAGTTTAAAATTCATAATTGTTCATACTGATGCTTATGCTATGTATGACTGATTTAACTGAATTAACTGACTAATCTGACTGATTTATCTTATTTAACTAATTTATCTGACTGGCCAACACACTTAATCCTGTGTGTGAGGTTGTGCACCGACCCCACGTCCCGCGGCCGAAGGGGAGCCACTGATGGTATTCTGGCATACTATAGTGGACCACGCTTGAGCCCGTGGCTTTCACATCCACCCTGAAACTGAACTGCATTGGTACCATGCATCCGAATGACCATCTGATTAACTGATCTTATCTTATCTTACACTTGAATTTAAGATAGATTACGTGTCTTATACACATGAGATGCATTACATAATACATACATAATTATAATTTCTGAATTTGAACATGATGTGAAATGACATGATCGTATGCTATGCAAGATGACATGTTTGCATATGACATGAGTGGTGCATAAATAATGGATGTCAATGAACTGACTTGAATAATACTTATATATAAACTGAACTGTGATGATCCTAATTTATGATCAAATTACTTACCTCGTTGCCTTTTTTCTTGAATAACACTTCGTAACTCGACACCTATATGCAATAATAACTATCACTAAATTTGTTTGGAAACAATATTTACTAATATCCTACTAAATTAAATTCACATTCTAAAAGATAGCCAAATAAATAAAATTACTCTTGAAGGTTGCACTGATGAAAGGGATAATGCGTTTTGGTAAAAAGGGAAAGCTAAGCCCGAGGTACATAGGCCCTTTTGAGATCTTAGAAAGAATAGGTGCTGCAACCTATAGACTAGCACTTCCACCTCACTTGTCGGCAGTGCACAACGTGTTTCATGTCTCTATGTTGCGAAATTATGCCCCGGATCCCACACATGTTTTGGAGTATGAGCCTCTTCAGATTTGAGATGATCTCAGCTATGAAGAAATTCCAGTGAGAATATTAGCACAGAAGGCCCAAGTGCTACATCACATAACTATTCAAATAGTCAAAGTACTTTGGAATCACCAAAGTGAGAGAGAAGCCACTTGGGAACACGAGGAAGACATAAAGCGGTCCAGTGCGGTACCGGTTGTTAAGAACTAAAACCAGTCCTAAACCGTTGTGGTACTGATTTTCATATTTTGAAAATCGGTTTAAAGCGAATTGGACAAGTGTATATATATTTATAATTTTTTATATTACATATAATTTTTTAATATTATATTATATATTATATACTAAATTGTTAATTAATATAATATGAAATTCGAATCTTATTATTCAAAACTATTAATCTTATAACATAAAATTAATTTAACATGTGATATAACATAAAAGTTTAATCTTAAACATAAACATTAACATTAAGTATTAATATAAACTTACTTTTAATATATATATATTAAGGATAAATACATTTTTGGCATAATAAATTATAATATATATTCGTTTTGTAAATACATTTTTACATCATATATACCCATATAAAAGTCTAGAACTTATAAAGACTATAGTTGAATTTAATATTATAATAGTATATATTAATTATTATAAAATAATGTACTTATACTATAATATAAATAAACTAATAATTTAGTATATATAAACATTATATTATTACTAACATAAATAATCAGTAAAATCAAAAAAATCGGGTCGAACCGAAATCAGAAAAATCAAAAGTTCTAATTTTGGTAGTGAATCGGTCCAATATCTGTTCTTAAATTTTTAAAATTGATATATACCGATTCGGTTATAAAAAAAATTTATAAAATTAGACTAAATCAGACCTATTACGCCCTGAATACCTATGCATTTGACTAGCCAGGTGTAGTAGAATTGAAACATATTTAAGTAATTAGAAAGTAATAAATGCCTATGGTTGAAGCAACAACTATGTTAAGAGGTTTACAGTTGTGTACTCAATGGGGGGTGCCGAATTTGATACTTGAAACTGATTGTTTGGTTCTAGTCAATGCATTACAGGATGACTCTACTTTTTTTAACACATTTTGATTATTTACTCAAATATATAAGAAGGTTAATGTGTGGATTCAGATATATTCAGATTTCTTATGTCAATAGATTGGAAAACTTAGCTATGCATCTCTTAGCAAGACATGCCTGGGATAGATGATATTAAAATATGGTGGGAGGGGTGTCCTTCTTTTGTATCACAAATTATTTGGCTTGATAGAAGCAATATTGTGCAAGGACAATTATTTTGTTTGATTCAATGAAATATTTGATTATAAAATTAAAAAAAAAATGTCTATGACCCTCTATTGAGTAGCACAGCCACAAACACATGCATCCTCAAAATAGCAATTGCTTTGCAAAGACACATACATAATGACTAAATTCATCAAAGCAGCTAAGCCTAGCTGTGTAAGAATCTCTACCTAAATCCCTACTGTTTTCTCTGAAACTCAAAGGAAAATACATTTTCCACCATCCAACTAAGCATTGACATTGGATTACTCAAATATCTTTTAACCTTTAAATTTAATTAATATCATCCACATTTGACCCACATTGAATTAATCAAATTAATTTCATCTAAAATATGAGTTACAATAATTCTATTATTTTTTTCATATTTGAAAAGTACTGTAACAAGTCTAAAATGAATATTTGAGATAATTATATATTATAGATATGATATTTTTATGGATTTTATAGATGAGATTTTTATTTACATATGAGATAATGCACAAATATGTATATATGAGATTATTATATTATAGATTGTTGGATTGCGAAAATGAAAATAAATATGATTGTTGGAGATTATTGAAGATTATGAAAATAAAATAAAAAAGCAATTAAAAAATATAAATTAATTAAAGAAATATAAATAATAAAAAATAATAAAATTTTATTATTATAGAGAATGTGATGGCTAATCCAATATAGATTTTAAGTGTTAAGTGATTAACTAAAAGCTAAAAAATTACATATTCTTCAAATTTTGAATATTTGAATGATCAATCCGATGTGAATGCTCTAACTACCAATATTGATACATTACATGACCTTTCATCTATAAATCAATACTTGCAAATATTAAATCCATCTTGCAATGGTATTGTATGTTGCCTAGAGACGACAGAGAATTAGGCCTCGTTTATTTTCGCAGATGAGATGAGTTGAGATTAAATTTAAAAGTTGAATAAAATATTATTAGAATATTTTTTAATATTATTATTATTTTGATATTTAAAAAAAGCATTTCATTTTGTATGAAAATTTGAGAAAATTGTAATAATTAGATAAGATGAGTTGTAAAGAGTTGTGAAAACAAATAAGATATTATTTTTAAATTGAATAAGAATTATTCTTATAATTCAGTGACCAACTACTTATTTTTCTTTTGGGTGGTCTTCGAGTTGGCCATGAGCCCTATTTAGTTGTTTTAAATCTCAAATCTTTATATAAATCTTGCATATAATTTTTAAATTGAATCAAGTATTTTAAAGTCCTCCAAATATTTTAAAAGCTCAAAATTATTTTAAATTGGGGTATTATTATGTTATTGAACCAACCTTAATTTTTAAGTAAGCCTCTTTAAATTTTGGAATCTCAAAAATAATATAGTTTTAGAAAATTATTTTATTTAAATGATTTTATTTATTTAGATATATTATTTAATGTTTATCATTTTATTTTATATGAAAAATTCTATTTATTTAGATGGATTTATTTCTTTAAAAAATATTTGTTAAAACTCCTTCTATTTTATTTTTATTTTTCTCCTTCTTTTATTTAGTTTATTTTCATTTAATTTCTATTTTTAATCTCTATTTTTATTTCATTTATGTTTATTCATTTGTTTTTATAGATGAGATTAAAATTAAAAAGTTAAATAAAATATTATTAAAATATATATTTTAATATTATTTTTATTTTAAAATTTAAAAAAATAAAATTATTTATTTTATTTTTTATTAAGAATTAAAAAAATTATGATAATTAAATAAAATGAGATGACACATGACATTAGACAGATATTTTCGAAAAAGAAACGGAAAATCTCTTCGAAAAACCTGAAGACGTTGGCTAGGATCTGCTGCCCAAACTTCCCTCCCCTCTCTCGTTCCCCTCTTCTTTTCCCCCATCTCCCCCGTGGCGCCATCTCCCGATTTCTCTCTCGCCTCTTTGCCAAGCCGCCGGCCACTGTGAAGGGCAGCAACAAAGCTGCACCACGAGCACGCCACCGGTTCCACCACGAAGACCACCCCACGCACAGTAGCAGACTCTCTCTCTCTCTCTCTCTCTCGATTTCTGCCTCCGTTTCTCCCATCTCTCAGCCGCCACCCACGCCATCAGCCTCCACGAGCACGCCAGCCACGGCCAACCACCATCACACGACGCCGCAACCAAGCCCCTTTCCGTCGAGCACCAACCCTCGTCGTCCAGGAAAAACAAGCCCCACACTGTTTTTCTCGGCCTCTACTCTGCACTGTCTCTGGCCCCGTGCACCGTGCGCTACCAGGCTGTCGTCGAGCTCCTTTGCCGTCGGTAAGTGCTTCTCTCCGTCCGTTCCTTTTCCCTCTCTGTCTTTGTACGCCTTGTCTCTCTCGCTAACTCGCTGTTGTGCCCCTCTCCAGTACCACCACAGGTTCATCCATGCAAGGCCCACTGCCCACCTCAGACCACTGAAGTCGTAAACCAACCCACTTCAGCCGCACGCTTCCCTCGCTGCTCAGCCCCTTAAGTTGTGGTATAAATTCTATTTCTATGCCTCAAGGAGTATTATGTTACGTAGTTTATATGGATGTTGCTGGTGTTGTGTTTGAATATAGGCAGATTTATATTTATATATATTGAATATATTGGTTGTGATAGAATGAGAAGAAGTGAGGTGTGGTTAGGATTGAAATGGAGTTGTTGGAGATTGTGAATTTTGGGGTTGTGTTGGTTGATTGTTAAGAAGCTTATTGGTTGTATATGGTAATTGTGAAGGTTGGGTTTGTGTGGAGCCATGAATGAAACTTATTAATCTTTGTATATTGTAATTGTGTTTGATTGATGTACATGGGCAGCAAGTATGTTAGTATGTGCTAGAATTTGAGTTGGGGTGTATGGAAGGATGGAATAGAATCATATGAATTTGGTACTAAATATTGAAGTGATATTTTGCTTTGGGTTGTATAACTAGTTTTTTTTTTTTTTTTCTTACTTATCAGTTAGTGTATGAATCTTATTAAGCTCTATGATTTTAATTGTGTTGGTATATGTTGAGTTAAGTATGCAAGAATTTATGATATGGATGGATTGTGTTCGAACTGGTTTTCTTGCATTTTATGTTGTGTTAGATATATATGATGTATAGTTGTAAGATGGTAAAATTTTGGAGATGTATGAATACTATTAAGTAGCATAAAAATTGTATAAGGATACTCTTGGATGAATTGGACAGATTTGTTGTATTGAATATGTTGGTTATGATTAATTATGAGGAAGTGATATATTGATTAGGAGCTTGTTATGGAGTATGTGTGTTTTTGTTGGATGGTAATTTGGAAACATGTATGTATTGTCAAGAGGCTTATAAATTGAGTAAAATGTTTGTAAATGTTGGTTGGACATATTTGATTATGTTGGGTGTGCTATGCATGAACAATGGATAGTGTGATGGATTTAGGTTGGACTCAAGTGATAAATGAATAGAGTGTGCATCTTGGTGTTTGTGGTATTCATTGGACATATTTAATGGTTAAATCTTTAAATTCAATTGTATCTAATGATCGAGTATAGAAGTGGTTTGTAATTACATGATTTAGCTTGAGTTTGGACCATGCTACATGATTGAACTGTATTGAGATGTTGGATATAAATGCATGGAGTTTGGATTGAGATGGCATATCTTGAAGTGTTGGGATTAAATGATGGAGATGTAGTGAGTTTGAAAAGCATGATGATGATGTTGGTTTCTAAATGGACGGATTTGTACATATTAAATGTATTGAGTATGGATGGACCTTGTTAAAACAAATTAGTGCTTTAAATGGATTGTATGTTGATCTTAGGTGATAAAAAAGGTAGGAAATTGATTGGTTGCATATAGTAGAGAGATTTGTGTACTTGAGTGTATTATGTACTTCAGTTGGGTGGTTGCTCTAATTGGTGTGTCTTGTGCAAGAAGGATGGAGAATCTGTAAATCATCTGTTTTTACATTGTGAGGTGGCAAACTCTTTGTGGTATGAGGTTATTGGGCGGAAAAGTTTATTTTGGGTGATGCCTAAGGAAGTTGTCGAGCTTCTTGCATGTTGGTGGGGTTTGAGGTGAGGAAAGATGTTGTTGCCAGATGGAGAATGATTGCTTTGTGTTTAATGTGGTGTCTTTGGCTAGAAAGAAATGGGCGATGTTCTGAAGACAAAGAGCGCTCTTTTGAAGATCTTTGAAACTTTTTCTTTTCTACTTTGAGTTTGTGGGCTAAGATCTTTGAAAGGAATGATGAGAATGTACTGAATCTGTTTCTATTTTAGTTTTCCTGTTTTCTAGAGTGTAGTAGGTATTTCCTTTGTATACTTCCTGTGTACTTGGGCTATGCCTATTCGTGATAATAAAATTCTTATTAATTATAAAAAAAAGATAGTTCCAGAGATTTCTGGTTGTTAGTAGTTCTAGAGATTTATGGTTGTTATTGGTTGGTTTGATTTGAATAAATGGTGTTTCTGTCTAATTCGATTTGTTGTAGGGCTATTTTAGTCCATTTAGATATGTAGCAAAGGCATTTTAGTGTAACCCAATAATGGTAGTAGCGATATTCTGGCCGAATCAGTATCCTAACAGAGATATTTGTATCTAATATGAGATCTATAGAGGGATACTTTAATTCAACTCACCACATAAATTTCTACTGAGTAGGGTCTACACTTGCTTTTTTATCTTATCTTAAATAGATTTTGGTCATCATAATTATATTAATTTCGTAAATTTGGAGGCAATTCCTTCTTTATTACATATATAGATATTTGTCGTCGTTATTGTTTTCTAAGCACCTTTATTTATTTATTTCGGTGTATTTAATTTGCAGAAAATCCATTTGGTGAAACTCATCGAGAAGTTTGGGCTTGTGAGGTTTTCAGTGAATGTCGATTATATGCTGATGTTATATTGTATACTAATAGCCGTCTGAATCAATTAATGCCCACACGTTTCCCATTTTGAGCATTCCATACTGATTCTTGAGTGTAGCCCTATCCATAAAGCCCTTATCACTGATTCTTCAATTGCAGGATTAATATGTTACCAAAAGCCTTCGCTTTGGTTAAATTATTATTTTCATCGCACCATTTGCTCACATTTCCCAGGGAATCACTTTCAAAACCTTTGCTGGTCTTCACAACTGGCACGTATTCAACGAAAAGTCCAACCCAATTTGAAAGGGTAGAAGTTGTAGACTACCCAAAAAACTCCATTGATGTTATGAGGAAATGGGGTTGTAGTGATAATGATATATCGAAGATAATTGTCCGCCTCCCTTCTTTACGCCGGGCCGACATTGCCCACCTTCAATCCAAACTTAACATGCTCAGTAGCTTGGGTATTGGAGCTCATGATCTTGTGAAGATTATCAATTGTCGACCTAGGTTTCTAAGTAGTCAAATAAATCATTGCTTTCATGAACGGCTTGAATTTTTTATGACATTGTTTGAGTCAAGGGAAGTGCTTGCTAAAGCTATTGTTAGGAACCCTTCATTCTTAACGTATGACTTCCATAACAGCATCATGCCTGCTATTGCGCTGTATGAAGAGGTGGGTGTTAGTAGAAAGGACTTGATTCCTATGCTCCTTTCTCGGCCCACCATGATACCTCGAACTTCATTTGATGAAGAGAAAATGGAATATATTCGCAAAACTGGGATTTCCAAGGATTCCAAGATGTATAAATATGTTGTTACGATCATTGGTGTCTCGCCATGAAACAATCCTTCAAAAGGTGGGAAATTTTGAAAAGTTCGGTTTTTCAGATGATGAAATCTTCAATCTTTTTGGGAGATCTCCCCTTGTGTTGACACTATCAGTTGATAAGGTACAGAGGAACATGACTTTCGTTTTGGGCATGATGAAGCTTCCTGCTAGTGTGGTCCTCAGGTGTCCATTTCTATTGTACTGTAGCTTGGAGACTGTGTTAAAGCCGCGAGTCCTTCTTGCAGGGAAGATAGATGACATGGGTCTTGATTCGCAGATTAAGGGACCCACAATGCTTAGGGCACTGAAGATGACAGAGAAGAGGTTTTTAAAGGCGTTTGTCAAGTGTCACCCAAAAGATGTTGCTGATGAGTTGTTAGAGTTCTACAAATGCGCCAAAGGGATCAAGCGATTGGCAGAAGCGTCAAAGAAAAACATTTGCGTGGGATTCCCTTTTTGATGTTTTGTTCACCGGATGCACTGTTTTTAGCCGCTGGAATCCATGTTAGTATACTTTCCTGTCTCATTTGTTTTTTATAATACGAGAGCTTTTGATGCACAGCAGCTCTCTCTCTCTCTCTCTCTCTCTCTCTCTGTGATTGCACCTGATGTGCAGACTTTGATTATCCCAGTTAAGGTATTCTTTAGGGCCGGTCTCTTTGTAGAACTCTGTTTGAACATACAGAACTTGACCCAATTGGCCATTTTTTTATAAGAATGCACTGGAAGTTGATTTTAGTTCTTATGGTTGATATTATTTACAGTTTTGGACAATTTAAACAAATGCTTGTCGTACATTTCATACAAGCTGGGAAGCAGGTAATTAACCGCTATGAATCTTTCTGCTTGAAGACAATGGTTGAGTCATCTTAAATTGAAAGCAGTTTACTTATTTCTATTGTTTGTTTTTTTTTTTAGTAAAAGAGATGAGAATAAAATCTTCTTTTTTTTGTTTGAGAAAAACTAATAATCTCATGCATTAGGAAATATACAATTGGTCAAGTACAATGGATTGAACACATAATGGAGCATCCTCCATGTGTACACGAAAAGAAGATAAAGACAATGCTGAGTTGGCTAGACCGAGCTGCACGATTAGCATGATCCCTTTTGGCATGAATAACATGAGCTGAACGAAATTGTTTCAGAGTACTCTTTAGCATCGTCAATTAATTGTCCATGTGAGCATAAATTCAGATTACGATCATTCAAACCATTAATCACTTGTCCACAGTCAACTTCAAATATCTCCTTACCCAGTCCTATTTCTTGGCAGAACTTCATAGCTTCCAACACCAAAAGTTTCTGCAGCAACTGGTTCCAATTGGATATCCAGAGGTTTTTCTCAAGTAGGCACAACCTTACCTTCAGAATCTCTGATTATAACTCTCGCACCAATTCTATTTGAAACCGACTGAAAGCCACATCCCAATTTGATTTACAGTGAGCAATATCAGGTGGTAACCCATCTGGTCACAGTTCTGGACATTGATCGGGACGACATTCTCATATGCTGGACCGCTTTGTACAGATCATAAGATTGTTGAGAGGAATTAACTACTTCATTTGGATGTGAAATCTTGATAAGTGATGGTGGTACGATAATAATGCCTGATCTACACACCATGGCCCAGCTTTGGGGACTTGTTCTCTCTTACTGTGTACATCTTGTTATTCCATTCAGTTATTATTTTCTAGTGGTCTCATGGGCTGGTGAGTCCTATTTTTCCAGGAAGCTCCTATCAAACTATCTTCTACTTCCCTTTGAAATAAGGATAGTGTTGAACTTGCATCCTTGAACAATAAATTCTAGGGGATGAGCGATGACTTTTCTAAGTTTATTTTATCTGTTTCTTACAAAGTTTATATCATAATAAAAAAAAAATGAGATTGATTATTGTAGTCTGTGCAGCCATTGAGATGCAATATTCTAAAGCAAATTTGCCTCTCTGACTCTTTCTCGCCCTTTCCGTGTTCAGTCTATCTTATGATTTTTGATACATAGTCTGGCAGGTTAGTAACCTCAAAGGAGATTGTTAAATATCATATTTTTAATCCTTGTCAAATCTGATGAAACAACAGATCTTATGGCATCATATTGGTAGGTACTCTTGGTCAATAAATATAAGTAATACTTGATATTAAAAAGTTGTCTTTCTCCTGTTTTATCTATTCAATTGTGCTTTCTTATGTTCTATTTGTTAGGGTGCTACCCGCCCCTTACGGGGCGGGGCCACCCCTATCCCGCCCCCCGCCCCCGCATGGGTGGGGTTCGGGATTTTTTCCCCGGGCTCCGCCCTCGTCCATGCGGGTGGGGTACTCAGTCTGTTGATGGGGGTGCGAGGGTGGACCTCTAACCGTCCGCCCCCCGCCCCTCCAATCTCCACAACAAATTCAATTAAGTGATTCACAATTTAACAGCACAATCAAGCAATTCCCAAAACCACATACACAATCAAATCCTCTACAATTCACAATCTCATTCTCCTTTAATCCCGTCCTCCAATCTTCGTCCACAAATAATAAAAAAAATAAAAAGTATTTGGACACTTGGCACCAAGAAGAACCTAGAGATGAAAATGTGAAAGAAATCAAGCATTGAGATCATGTCACCTAAGCAAAATATTATTCCATCCAACCATCCATTTTGTGCCAAACCAAAGAGAGTTTCAACCCTAATGAAATCCCAAAAACTGAATTTATTGAAAACTCCAAAAGCTTGGTTGAAACCAAAACCCTAAACAGTTTCCCCAAACCCTAAAAGGATTCGGTTTCTAGCTTAGTGTTTAATCACTTGATTAAATCATTTTCACATACTATTAACCACTCAAATTCATGTTATGACATCATTATTCAAACATCTAAACCTTAAAAATTTTATTGCACCAAGAAAAATTAGATTAGGGCTTAATAACAACCCCTAGACAAACCTTCTTTAAACCTCAAATTGAAGCCAATTTGGTTAAGGCCCACAAAATTGAGCCACCTTTGCAAGGCTTGTGGAGAAAGTTTCACCTGCCATGGCTGACCAAACATTTCCCAAAGTAGTCCCAAGTTGTACTTGATATGAAGGCCAAGGCCACCTCATGACCACCCATCACAAAGAAGCTTCATTGGCTGAAAATCACTCATTACCCATAGTTTGCTCCTTTTTTGTCTGACACAACCATTACTCAAGTGTCATTTACAGCCCTCTCATCACCCCTCAGTTGTGTAAGAAAGAGTCCAAGTCCATTCCCTTTCCTTTCATTCATTTCCAACACTTCTTGGAGAGAAACCTAAAGGTTCTCTTGGACTGTTTTCCTGAGTCACTTTGCTCGTCTTTTTGAAGCTTTTGTAAATATTTTCTCACGAAGTTCCTTCACAATAGTTGTTCGTCTTTGAGTCTAATTTTTGTGGATATATTTTATGTTGATTTTTATGGTATTTGATCGGTCAAAAGTTGTTTTAAACTCAGAAAGGTCATTCTGAGCGATAAATTGGACAATGCTTGATATTTTGGTATTTTTTACCAATCTGCTAGAAAGATCTAGGTCTGATTTATTTATGGAGTGTAGTTAACATGTGTATATGAAGGTTTGATGAGGAGTTGTTGCAAGTTATAAGCTTTTGATGAAAGTCTTTCTTAGATCTAAAAACTTGGAAACTTGAAGGAGTAAAACAGTTTATGTTTTGTGAAAGCAGATCTTTTGTGGTAAAATCATGCTCCAATGGCTTTGATATTTTTATATGATTATGCTAAGTCTTTGATCTACATGTTATTTTGGAGATTTTTTGTGTTGGTTTTAAAGATATGATTTTTTTATGCATAAAGAGACTCGGTTAGGTCACAATTTTGAGGTTTTCGGGTATGTGGTTGTTTTGATGCACATATGGTCATGTGATATTGAGTTTAATGCTTGGATATACTCTAAGACTTGGTTTTAAACAATGTGATGTTTTTGGTTTGTGATTTTTGTCATGGTATGTTTTGGATCAAAGGATTTGATCAAAAACCAAACCTTAAGGCAATCGGTTTTGAGTTTAAGTGATGAAGCCGAAAGTTTGGTGATGGATTTGTGATTTTTGCTTGATGATTGAAAGCATGATATTTCTTAGGAGTATGTTAGAAATATATTGGAAGTGTATTTTTGAACTTTTAGCCCCGGTTTGGATTCGAATATGAGTTGAGCTCATCTTAACTCATCCCTTACGGTAAAGTTATCTCCAATTCAAACGGTGTATGAAGTGCATTGATGTGTTTTCAAATTTGACAAACACACCTCCTGACCTTTACTTTTTACTTTCCTCAAAAGGGACTGTTTACATACATGGGTGTAATGAAAACAATGAATGCCCCTCACCCACCCCCTTCACCCACCCCTCATCTCAACGCAAGGCTCATCACTATGGGCAGACCCACCTCCTGCCCTCATCGACGTCGGACCTCACCAGTTCAGCCCACTTCACGGAATGGGCGAGGGGCCATCTCATCTGCAATTGAGAAACAATCTTCATACGTAGGAATTGGAAGGCAACTCGAGCTATTGCAATCATCTCAAGACCCACGGTGAGGCAACCCAGGTCCGTTGATCGCATGAGAGATAAGTCTCTTCCAATCCAGCAGGGTTTCAAGACTGTCTGGTAACTGTACGACATCGACCCTTTTCCTTTTACAAAGATTCCCTGCCCCTGACCCAAAGACTGCGAACTACCCATTAGGGTTTTGACCATCGGGCATCATTTTAATAGTGTAGAAATTGGTCATTTCTATAGCCCCTTACATTACAAATTCACAAATGTCGACACAAATGAAACCCACCATTCTAAAAATCTGCAAACACTGCACCTCAAGAAATCAATCCTACCATAAACACCCATGGGCTCTTTCTATCACCACCACGACTTTAAGAACATGGTCCTTCAAAGTATGTGAATCTAACTCATCTCATTTTTTTTTTAGAATATTTATGCAATGCACAAATATACTGGGCGTGACTCCAGTTGAGAGACACATTTTTTCGTTATTTGTAGTAGTTACTGATCGAGAAAAAGACAATCTATATTATTAGAGTTGTTTAGATGAGTATGGAAGTGCTTTAAGTTTCATGTTATGGTGCTTTTCATTTGTAATGGTCAACTATGTCATGAAATGTTTGTTTGTTATATGTTATGTCATGTCACAAAATGTTGGTCTGTTTCGTGTTACGTCATGTCATTTGTCTTGCATACATTTCACATTTATGTTGCGTTAGGTCATCTGTCCTTTCATTTCATGTCACGTTATGTCTCAAGTACAGTTTGTGTATCTCGAAAACATTATTTTTCAAATCTAATCATGTTACGTCCACGCACAGTCAAGTTATTGTTCATGTCATTATTATTAAATTATGGTAATCCCATGAGACAAGACAACTCTATCGTGGTAATCCTATGAGACAAAGACATCATTTTAGTAACCCCATAAGACAAGAACATTGTGGCAACTCTATGAGACAAGGACATCGTGATAATCCCATGAGACAAGAATACCATTCAAGTTCATGATTATTTCATGTTCAAGTTCATGTTCGATTTCACATTAAGTTCTTGTTCAGTTCATGTCAAGTTTCATGTTCAGTTTTACGTCATGTTTATTTCAAGTTCACGTTCATGTTATTTCACGTTCAAGTTCATGTCATGTCAAGTTCAGTCCATGTTCAAGTTCCTTTCATTTAAGTTTAAGTCATGTTAGCACATGTCATGTATTTGTCAAGTCATGTCAAGCTTATTTATGATGATATTATGCATTCATGCTTTTATTGTCATGCATGCATATTTAAAGTGTTAATTAAGTTCTTTGCTAACTTGCTGAGATTTGTAATAAAATCTTATCATGGTAGTCCCAATTATAATTCTCTCCAAAATGGTAGATCGTGTATCAGGACCTGGAAAATAGGCAGAGGATCACCTGGACGAGGTCAATTAGGCCATGATGCGACGATGAGGAGCTCAACGCTACAATGCTCCAATTAGTAGATAGGATTATGGCAATCCTGACCGAGTTGCACGAAGCTACTCCTTAGGCTAGTCTAGTAGTTATGATGTTCGTTTGATTATGTACTTGAGGAGCTCTATTTCCAACACAAGTAATGTTGTAGATATTATGGATAAAGCACTGTAACCTTTGGATATCAGTTATCATGTGACTTTTATGAAGTATCCTTATGTTAATTTGGGATATATCTTATCTGGTACATAATATTGTTAAAAAAAAAATTATTATCCGTTTCTAATATTGCATATTGTTAGTTGCATGCGAGGTATATTGCATATTTTATCTTTCATGAACAGGGACAGGTAACCTTGTGTTGCACAAATTCCAAACAGAATTTGGGGACGTCACAACTGATGCAGATGTGTGATTCAATTATTTTGTAATTATATATTCAAGTAGTGCATCATTAAGTGTTACCTTTAAAACTTATAAAAAAAATGCAAAGCAAGGAGACAAATTATGTAGGTGTAAATGCTAAAGTCTGTTTAAAAAATATAACATTGTTATTTCTTAAAAGAACCATTGTAAGAACCAACTTTTAGGCATGTTCCAAGGATGACTAGTTTAGCAACACTAATTTTTGAATTTTTTTTCATATTTGGCATGCATAATTCAACTCCACATAGTTAAACATATAACATTCATCTTACAAAACTCAAGTAAGAGTACCCAATAGTTTAATGTTGATAAATAAAATGGGTAATAAGCTAAAATTGAAAGTTAATTATAATAAATAAATAATTTAGAATATATTTTTACCTTTGGTCAATAATATATATTTCTTAGAGGATTTGATATGAACCCGTGGGAATGAAATCCCTTGAACCCACAATCAATTTGAAAACTCTCAAAGAAAGCCAAAATCAAGTCAACAGATGGAGAAACTAGATCCGATGAGAATTTGTTTCAAGAACCTAGATTATATTAAAATCTAGACCCATTGAAGAACCCGTCTCAAGAACCCAGATTACAAAGGAGGAACGCCACAAAGGTTGTGATTTACCTTTGATAAGTTTAAGAGTTCAACCAAGAACAAGAGGAGAAAACTCAACTCACAAATAAATTTAATATTGTCTAAACTTCAAATGAGGCTACAAAGAGTATTTAAACCAAACATAATTAAAACCCTAGGTAAAAGAAAGCCCCTTTTACCCAAAATGCCCCTGGATGAATAGTATTGCGCTACAGTATGTGTAGCTACAGTACCGCTACAGTAACATCTTGAAACCCTAATTCCTAAAAAGTAACTTTCTAAATAAGCCATTGACCAAAATACAAGGTCTTCCCGAAAAACTCTAGTTCATTAAAAATAAGATGTGTAGGCCAAACTTTTTCAAGTCCACTTATTCTAAACTAATAAAATAAATCATTTAACCAAATTGAAAGCCTCCAATAACAATTAGGCCCTATCTCTAAGTCATGTCTTTTACAGCTTGAATTAGGTGGATCAAAACTGATTCTCCTTCTTTCAAGCACATCTTGAGTATTGGGCTCTTGCTAGTTTCATCCCAAATGGATTGCACCAATCCGTGCATTGCTTCCTTGATCTTCTTGGCCCTTGATCTTGTAATTGGCCCATCTGGAACTTGCAAATGATCTTTAAGAGTAGGCCCACTTTGGTTCATATCAGGATTGTTGGTCCATGCATTGAGTTTATCTATTTAGGTGGCTTGACGTATATTGTAACTGCTAAGAGATCTAATAAATTAGATTTAAGTTTTGTAATTTGTAATAATTGAAGTTATGAAAGAATTTCAAAATGTTAAAGAGAGAATTACCTAACTAGAGAATTACCTAACTTTGCGATTGTGTCTTTGTAGACATTAAGTTCGCTAAAGGGGATAATGTTGTACTTTGGTGGCTGCAATGGTTCTTCATCATTTAAAATTTTGTCAATGTTTGTTTACAAATTTAAGATCCATTGGTATTCATGTGTTTCGATTATATGTTAGGATCCAATGGCCTCACATATGCATTGTTGATGTAATATGATTGAAAAATATGTAAAGTGTTATCACGTAAATCAATATATTTGCCAAATATGGTAGCTTACAGTTGATTACCTTGTAGAACATAAAAATAATGTAATTAGTTTAATAAGCTAATTTGGTTCTAAAGTTAAGTTTTGATTATTAAAAAATTAATATTTTGAAAAATATGTTGGAAGGAATTAAAATGTGGTTTTAAAGACTAATGTTCGCATAAAAATATATCTGCAAGTGCACAGAATCGTAACAAGTTGTAAATTGTTTTAAAGAAATTAATTATTGAACCCACAGAGAATAATTATGATATTGACAAAATTAATTATGCTATTTGGAAAACCAAAATTTGAAGAATAGTTTATCTAAATTAAATTAAAGATAAGAACATTAAAATTAAGATTTTAAAAATAATAAGAATAGATCTAGAACATTTGACTTCACCTAGCAAATCCCATACAATTTATTCTTCCTTGTTATAAAATCCCAATTATCCCAAGTTGATGATAAAAATCCCTTAATTATTCAATATTTTCTCTTGAAAAATACCAAAAATATCTCCAACTAATAACTTCATATCTCTATGTGAATTTAACTAATTGGAGACTCATTAAGTTCTTTGAATTTTTCTTGAAAATCACATTAATCGCAGTAAAACATCTATGCTTTCGCTCAACTAATGATGTTTAATCCTGGAGTTTTAATTACAAATCACCTCTCGGTCTCATTGCAATCCAAAAGATCGAACAATAGTTAGTTAGAAAATTGTAAGTATTAAGAATAAGGAATAAACACTCAATCATGAAAATATTGAAAATAAAATAACTTGGAATATAAACTGTGTGTTCAATGTTAGGCTACATCAAAACTCTAGAAAATAGAATTAGTTCATAATGGAATTGAAAAGAAAAAGAATAAAACTTGTGTTCTTCAATGAAGTCAGTTGATGAAGCATGCAATTCTCGTCTCTGCCTTCCAGTTCCGTTTTCTCAAAAAAACACTTGAAGAATAAATTCTAAAACTCTAAACTCAGATTCAGAGTCTAAAATATAAAAACTCTTGACTCCGATTTAGAACTCCGCTCTATTCATCCCACAAGTCGAGATTAAATAGATGTCAAAATTCAAATATGGAAACAAGATAACTGCGGCTACAATCTAGCCTAAAGATCTATAAAATAATTTCTAAAGATAAATATTAACATAAAAGAAATTATCCCAAGAATAACGAGATTATCTAAAATGGAAGATTCAGTGATATATGGCTTAAATTGTGGAACTCGAAAGGATTTGGTCGCCAACAAATTGATTGTGGAACTTAGATTTGGTGGTCAGCAGCAGATTGATCCCAGTCGGGATGAATTATCCCACCGAATAGATGTCGTGTACACTGAATATAACTGGCAAGGAGGTCACAAATGAACGGACGTGAAGGTCACAAAGACCGGGACGAAAGACTCATCTCGCCTTTTCTAGTTGTTATCCACGATGTCGTTTAGGTTGATCTTTTAAGTTAGTCGTTTAGACTAGTTGCCCAATCTAACCACCTAGAGCCTTGTCGCCAAATCTTCTCGTCTTTTGGTCGCGCCTTTTGGTCACGAGTTTCCTCACCTACCGAGATGTAAGTCTTCTCCCCTTTGAGGGAGAGAAATCTCTTTGCTGCCCACGGGACAAGGCTCCTCGCCCAAATCTCATCGACTCTATTCAGATCTTGCTGGCTTTCATTGGTCTGGATCCGTAGTCTCTTCTTTTGTATCAAAATGATATATTTTTGCACTAAATCTTCTCATTCCTTCAAATCCAAAAAAATAAATAAAAATATGTAGAAATAAAATAAAATCAATAGTATTGAAGGAAAAATGACATTTTTCATAAATAAAAGAGTAATAAAAATTACATAAAAATAACACTTATAAACTAATATATGATTATTTTTAAAATACTGTTTTATAGTATGGAACATAGAGGTTTAGTTTGTTTTCCCAAATATGAAAGGTAACAAGTGTTGTACATCAGGATTGATCATGTCAGACTTTTGTATTTTACTGGTGAGTGTTATGTTGTTAGCATAGGTGATTTGTCTGTTACAATCTTCTTCATTTTCCAATTCTTTATATTTGGAGTGATATTTTTTTATTAACATACAAATGGTCCACATTTTAGAGTTAGTCATGTAGAAAGATAATAAATGTATTAGTATATAAGTTTAATTTTAATGGAATAAGTGCAATAAATCAATGAATAGAATAATAAACATAAAAAAAAAAAAAGTTATACATCCAATTTTTTTATAGGTAAAGAAATTGTTTGGAACAAGAATTCACACAATTGATTGCAATTACATGTATAATATTATCATGAAGACCCCAATCTTAATAATTCTCTATAAACAATATTTTTTGTGTATTTTTCTTCAGATCCATCACTTAGTATTAGTCTTATTAGAATCTTTATCAAAGTAGTAGTCTTGGCTATGCCACATATAATTGCCCTTGACAAAATATTGGTTGAGGTAGATATATGCCAACAAAATCTTATATTTGTGCTTGTGACTTATTAATTGTCATTGTGAAACTTAGTTTGATAGATAATTGAGTTCGTTTGAATGAGAAGCCATTGTTTTTATCAGCATTTGGTATGAATGAAATCCTTGGTATAAGAACTTTTTTTTCCAATATGGTGACCAATTGCAATTTCTGCATCAATGACATTACAATCAAAGTTGCGACAAATCAGCCGTGTTTTGCTGCATATTCCTTCTAAAGGATCAATGTTTCTAAACAACATGATGAGGTAGTTTTTCTTAAGTAGTAATTCATGGGGTGGAAGTCCATTTGGTGTTAAAATATTTAAAAAATGCTCCATAATACCTTGTTTAGATGTATCTATTATTTCATCAAAGTTATATTACTTTCTAAGTTCACCAGGAAATCTTTGAATGAGTATGATATTTATTTTATAACCTGAATTTTTCTTAAGTGTTAATATAGCTCGATTCATCAATTCTGATAAATTTTCTAAATAATCATAAATATCTTGGAAAACAACATATACCAAACTATCCAAAGAGACAACATCATTTTCATAAAAAATAAGCATGTCATCAGGAATTCTTATCATTTCTTCAATTGTGATTGGTGCTACTCCATTGCCTAATTGAAGTAGATATTTGATAAATTTGGATATGATTTTGCTTGCCTATTTTCGATGAAGCCAATCTTAGTCAGTGTAGACCATAAGTAAAAAGAAACTAAATTGACATCAATATATTCTTGTCTTACAAACCATAGACAAAATTTGATAAAAAGCTTTACCAAACATAACAACTTTGCTACCGAATGATAATTCTTCCGAACCATTGATATCACAAAGAATTTTGTTCAATGCTTCTATAGATTCTTTTCTTGACATAGTAGCTTCATCCTATATGATTAACCTTGCAATATGTAGTAATTTTGCAAGTGCACTTTGTTTGCTAACACTGCATGTGCTGTTTTTATCAAAATCCAATGAAATTTTAAATCGTGAATGTGTAATCCAACCTCCATGAAAAATAGATGGAGCAAAACCAAATGATGCAGTTGCAAGTGCTATTAATTGTTTTGATCTCGTTGTAGCAAGAAGTAAGTTATATAGAAATGTCTTCCCTGTTTTGTCAAGATCATCAATAAAGAATGCAGCTGCTTCATTTGAGCAAACCTTATGTAAGACTGAATCATAAACATGTTTTTGTTTATCATTAAGAGTCATTGATGCTAGAACGTCTTCTTATGAAATTATGAAAGTCAATTCATCATTAATCTCCTTAGATTCAAATTGGTCCTCATTAAAAAAAATATCACCATCTAGAAGATGAAACATTTTGATGTCTTTTTCCATAAATTCAAGTGTAGAAGAAATACTTCGCAAAACCTATCTTCTAATATTTGTTGAAGCATTTTTGACTATATTAAAATTAGCTGACATATCTTGTTCAAAACGTTCTTACAGTTCTCTTGGATTTGTAGGACTACAATAAACCAAGATCCTTGTAATTGTTGACTCAAGTTGTATGACATTTGATACAAAAATGCCTCATATAAACAAATCTTCTAAGCTACTATCTTTCTCCAACAAACCATGCATGGTACCTACCTTACGAAATGTTGGAGCTATGACACCACCAACTATTTTGAAGTGATTAAATAATAAATGACCTCTTATATGATGTAATAATATCCGTAGATAATAGCTTTCACCTTCAAATGGACTTGCTGTAACGATTCGGTCTATAACACTTTTTGTTCAAGGAGTTCACATTTTATATTGTTGGTTCCAAATAAGAAATTTACCACTTGAATAACTGATCATTTTGTTCTTCTAAATGTGCTCTAAAAGTTAGGACTAGGGCAGTTTTGTGTCTTTTGTTGTGCCCCAATCCATTCAAGATTTTTTCACAACTTGGATTACATGCCATTGTTATGCAAATATTAAGTTTTCCATAATGTTGGACTAAAGTTATTGCTTCTATATATCTTTTTTGCATATCTCTTGAACTCCCAATAAAATATGAAGGCAAAATAATGCCCTTCCCAATTTTGGAACCGCTAGTTTCCTCAAGTGAAATACTATCAAGAATACCTCGGTACACCTCAAATCAAATCTGTTGTTGTTTATTATGGAAGTAATCCAACCGTGATGTTTCAATCTTAATATACATACAACCACGAATTGCTGCAACAAACGATCAAAGAATAGGAAAATAGACTTGATATTTTCTTTGATTTGTAACTTGTAATGGTAGTATTCAGATCAGAGCATGAAACAATTGATTCTTTCCTTTTTTGTTTAGCACTACACAAAATGAATGTGAAAGATTAGGTAGTTCAAATGTAAGGCCTAAACATCAAAATGTTAGAATAGAGAAATTATTCTAATCTTATTGTTCTCTTCTAAGTAAGTCATTTGCCGAGATTGATTGTTGGAGATCAATTGATGTTGTTGTTTAAGTATGTAATAATGTGGTTCATTTCTTTACTCTTTGTATGCCCTGGTGTCAACCAGCGACACCGAACAAAAATAACAATGGATATTGAATTGTATCATAACAATCAAAATAATACTAAACTATATGACTTCTGTCTACATGATTGGACACCACAATGTCTCACCTTGTTCACTACTTTGAATCATCATTTTCAATCCAAATTAATACCACTTGTGATGCTGTAGGAGTATTAAAAATATGTTGATCTAAATCAGGATCTGATCTAATATAGATATCATGATTTTGTAATTTGGGTAGATCACTAAGGGTTTAAAAGAAAATAGAATATGGATTAACGAAAAGATAACCATGAGTTGAGTAGTAATCGATGAATCCAATCTTCCTGAGTCAGAAATGCAGTTCTCTAATTTGTGTTCAGTATCATAAAATACAGTTTTAAATAAGAATGACGTCCATCCAAAATAACTAAATTTATCATTGTACTCGAAATGTGTAAATTCATTTTTCTGTACAAATCTCTATCAAATTTAACTCCAGGATATAAAAGAGAATTTGTCATTATATGTGCAAACATAGGTAAACAATTTGGTAGTTTCAGCTGTGTTGGAAGTAAACAGATGTTAAAGTTGATTGGGAACATCATTCGTAACTAAAACAATTGTTCCATCAACATAGCAAAAATCATTTGTCCATTTGTTTTATGATAAAATATTTTTACTCCATAATATCTATAGCATGACACGAATAACAAGGAATCAACTTAAAGTGGTACAGTTTGTAATATTTGCCTAAGGCCAGTGGATTGTTGATACCGCTTACCTACAACACTAAACAAACATACACCAAACAATAGTGGAAATCTCTTAAAAGCGTATGAATACTTTGATTAAGCATATCATTGAAAAATGAGTAATAAAGGGCAAAAATAATATGAGAAGAAGCATGATTCAATTCTATATTTGTTCCTTATCCCAACAAGCTACTGATGTAATTGTTTCAAAACTAGGTTGGCATCGAACAAGACAAGTAGCGTATTGAACAAAATGTTCATTATTTTGAATGAAAATAATATAAGGGTTCAAGAAAAAGTATCACAAAAAAAAGTATAAATAATAAACCTGTTGAATTACAAGTTGATTAAATCTGTCTGTACTTTCTATACATGTCTTTGTTGATCTAGGTGCCAAAGAATCTACAGAACCGTTCAAATTATGAGAATTTGTTACATTGACTTTAGATGCATCCATTTGCTAATCTATTGCAGGAACATTGATGTTTTGAGAACATTCAACCTCTTTTGGGGAGGACATCTCATTGGTGTCAATATTACCATGAAAGATACATTATTATTATTATTATTATTATTTAACGAGTTCTCAATGTCGTTCATAAAAAAATTTACATCATTGTCTGAGACATTTGGTTGATCAACATGAAATAGAGAAGATTATCCCAATTGAACAACATCACTTTTAGATACTTTCTATTAAACATATATTTCTCTTCTTTTTCAACGTAGATCTTTTTTTTTTTCATCTAGCAAGGCACTATACACAATTTGTTTTTGTGGGTTTTTCTCCACGACCTTGTGAAGTTTTAAAAGAAGAACTTAGTATATAAAAATGTTAATTGATTGGATCCCCAAGGAAATTTTGTTGATTTCTTAATATAACCTTACCATTTTTCATTATATTAGTGAAGAAAATAATTCTTCCAACAATTGCATAGAATGGTAGAAAACCATATCGAAAGGAACTAATGAGTAGCACGATCAATATGAAATTAATATCTAAGAGTAGATACGATTTCTATGTTTAGGAAAGGCATAATGTCTAATTGTTTATAGTCAGAATCAACATTGATTAAAAGAGACAAAGTCTACATAAGAAAAAAAAAACACGTGTATACACGATCAATGAGAAAAAAGATGCAAAATACAATTACACAGCATAACAACATAAGAAATACATATGAAAGAAAGAATTTGAATACAAGAACATTATGTATTCATATTATATAAGGAAATAGATTTTGGTCTGCACTTGCTGTTTTATCTTACCTTAAATAGATTTTGGTCATCATAATTAGATTAATTTCGTAAATTTGGAGATAATTTCTGTTAGAGATAACATTGAAGATAACCAACTGGATAAATATGAAATCGACAATCATCATCTGCAACATATTGTTCCTAAAGATAAGCAACTACTTGACCATAGATAAACACTATGGTATCTGATATGTAACAACCACCACTTATCCTACCGGATGAGTTATCACTTGTATTTTATCCTTATCATTTGAATTCTTTATACTTATCAGTAGCAACCTTATGTGTTGGTTGTCTCTTGTAATTATCTACAAATTACAGTTAATACACTTTGTTTTGGTAACTTGACCAAAACATATCCTTCAACTTTTTCAGTTCCTTCTTTATTACATGTGTAGATATTTGTTGTCTTTATTTTTTTCTAAGCATGTTAATTTATTTATTTATTTCGGTATATTCAATATGCAGAAAATCCATTTGGTACAACTCACTGAGAAGTTTGGGCTTGTGAGGTTTTCAATAAATGTCGATATATGCTGATGACGTATTGTATTTAAATAGTCGTCTAAATCAATTAATGCCCACATAATTCCCATTTTGAGCATTTCATATTGAATCTTGTAGCCTTAGCCATAAAGCCCTTATCACTGATTCTTCAATTGCAAGATTGATATGTTACAGTATGCCTTCGCTTTGGTTAAATTATTATTTTCATCGCACTATTTGCTCTCATTTCCTAGGGAATCAGTTTCAAAACTTTTTCTAGTCTTCACAACTGCCACATATTCGACAAAAAGTCCAACCCAAGTTGAAAGGGTAGAAGTTGTAAACCACCCAAAAAACTCCATTGATGTTCTAAGGAAATGGGGTTGTGGTGATGATGATATATCGAAGATAATTGTTCGCCGCCCTTATTTAGGCCAGGCCAACATTGCCGACCTTCAATCCAAACTTAACATGCTTAGTGGCTTGGGTATTGGAGCTCATGATCTTGTGAAGATGATCAATTGTGGCCCCAGGTTTCTAAGTTGTCGAATAAATCATTACTTTTTTGAGTGGCTAGAATCTGTTATGACATTGGTTGAGTCGAGGGAAGTGCATGCTAAAGCTATTGTTAGGAACCCTTTACTCTTAACATATGACTATAATAACAAGATCAAGCCTGCTATTGCGCTGTATCAAGAGGTGGGTGTTAGTAGAAATGACTTTATTCCTATGCTCCTTTTCAACCCACCATGATACCTTGAACTTCATTTGATGAGAAAATGGAATAGATTCCCAAAACTGGGATTCCAAGGATTCCAAGATGTATAAATATGTTGTTACGATAATCGGCATCTCACGCCATGAAACAATTCGTCAAAATGTGGGAAATTTTTAAAAGTTCGGGTTTTAAGATGATGAAATCTTCAATCTTTTTGGGAGATCCCCCCTTATGTTGACAAGAGTGCTAATAAGGTACAGAGGAACATGACTTTTGTTTTGAGCTAGATGAAGCTTCCTGCCATTGTTGTCCTTTAGTATCCATTTCTATTGTACTCTATCTTGGACACTATGTTAATGTTATGAACCCTGTTGTAAATTGTTGTGATGTAACTAGGAAAGGGAACGGAAATGTAACGATGGATGTTGTAATGAAAATCAGAGATGGCTATGAAATGTTTGTGAAAATGCTAAAGAGAGTTACAAATTCTATTGATAAAAAGGATTGCTTCGAGGGATTCCAACCTCCTTACAAACTTCAAAAGCCTTGACAATTTCCAAATCCCCCTTTCATTCTCTCGACTCTCCCTTATACCCATACAATAGCCTTAACAGAAAAGGAAATAACTATAAAATGACCAATAAAAATAATAGTACTAAATGTCAGACTAAAGGACCCAAAACGTACACTTCAACAAAACGCACAGCTTAAACTTAAGAAACCCATGTAACTGTTTTATACTCCCCAAGCCTCAACGACAACACTTCTCTTCAAATTGCAAAACGCCATTTCTTCAAGCTACAACTTCAAACGGAAACGTTTCACCTTAGGTTCATAATAATCCCCTCCCCTTAAAGAATCTTGTTCTCAGGGTTTACCGTAAGAGTGCAATTGTTGAATAGCTTCCAAACTAGTTCTACTGAAATTTTCCACTCCAGTAGCAAACTCAAGAAACTTGCCTTGCCTTTTCTTACTCCATTTGATGTAGTCCATACTTCTACGAGCCAAATGCTATCAAATGCCCATCCACTAGGGTAAAAAACAAAGATAATCTTTAGATTCTAATAGATTTCCACATTCTTCTTTATAGCCTCCTTGAAAGAAGAAGCACCCATATGAAGAGGCGCGAGTTCCAACGTTGCAAGTTTCCCATCTTTAGATTGGGCCTCCCACTCTCGTATAACTGGTTCACAACTTTTCATATCTGAAAACAATTACAAGTCTTTGTTTGTCCACATCACTCATAATGGCATAAATGATTTCTTCACTGCTTGTCTCAATTTCATTAGCTAAGGTATCTTGTAGCTCCTCAATTTCTATATATCCACTTCCGTTTTGATCAAAGAATTCAAAGGCTTTGCAAAGGTACCCATCATCATTGCCCATTTTCTTAAGTGAACAAAGATAACTAAAATTTCCCCATAGTCAAGATATCCATCCTTATCTACATCACTTGCTTCCAGTAGAATTTCTCGATATGTATCAGGTATCAGATTGCCAGGTTTGTGCAACCCCACTCTCAGCACCTTGAAATATTCATATAACTCGGTCCTCTGAATAGCGATTGGACTAGCATACGTTCGAGCAAATTTCCAATGATCTGCTCCAATTAGAAAAAGTCTGGCACTTTTTTAATACAACTCAAAGTTTGCTTCCGCAACTAAGTAGCTGATGTGTGCAGTAGTAATCTCACTTATTTCCTTCACTAGAAAATCTCCAAGATGAATAAGTACTAGTTCATCATCTTTCGTTCTATTTACAGTTATTACTGCCAAATTTTCCTCCCAATCATCAAGCATAAAATTGTCTCCAATCTTTCCTGCCTATTGATGCATACTAAAAGCACCGAAAAGACCAGAATTAGTCGTGTCTGAAGAAAAAACTTATGTTGGATGCCTTGCAATTAGCAAGCATAAAGTACGAAGAGGTGATCCTATAACCAGCTAGCAAACTGCCATTTTCTTCACAGCATCAACGTAGAACTGATCACCAAGCTGTGAAGCAAGCACAAGTGCAAGTCCCCACAGTTGACCTTCCAGTGCACATTGAACAGCTTCTCTTTTTCTACCAGAAACAAGAAAATTTTGTACCTCAGAAGGAGTTGCCATTAGTTGTCCTTCAGGAGGCAATTTCTGCAGAAAGTGGCTAAGAGCTCCGTACTCCTTGAAATGTGCACCATTCCTTTTGGCAGATGCAAAAAGTTCAGCAACTGCTAATTTAGGAGAATCATTTTCCTTCAAAACAACATCAACACCAAAAGAAGATCGAAGTTTTCCATAATGCTGGCCATCTATCTTAAGTAAAGAGAAAAGCAATCTCAATACTCTACTCTTTTTTTTTTTTTTTTTATATATAATCCATGTCAGATGATTCACAACCTATTATCTTCTCGTCAATCCCTTTGTTCAACTCTTTACTTCCAACACTCCCACCAACCAATGGACCTGGAAAGGATTGTTGGCACATAGCATGAAAATAACAAGAGGCACCCAATCCAAGGCTTGAAGCATCAATGTATCCTAAGACAACTTCCATCAAGTTCATAACAGAAATTGAGCCTCCCATAAATTTCTAGGTAAGGAGGTGGGTAGTAGTGTTGATAATCCCCTATGGCCTGTTCACATCCTTGAAACCCAAAAGACGATCTACTAACTGCTCCACCCAGAGATCCCCACTCCAACCCAGTAGCTTCACCTCACCGCGGACATCAACGAGATTTGAGAATGAAATTTATTGTGGAGTTTGCATGGCTCTTTGTTGTCAAAGACGCCAATGGAGGTGTTTTTGTGATGGCCAACGTAGAGCTGGAGAGTTGCGATAGAGTTGAGGTATAGTGGTTGCTGGATGCCAAGGCCAACGATGAGGCCGTGCTGGTTGTTGTGTTTATCTTCGTACTAGAGAGTCGCTTGAATCCATGTTCCCATCATCTTCTTCACCAAACATCTTTGTGCCACAACTTCTGTTCTGTCACTTGAGGCTGAGTATAGATATTGGGAGCCTCGACAAGCACCTCCAGTGTAACACTCCGCTTTTCAATAAAGACATTTTTTATAATTATTGGAAAGTCAGTGTGCTATTAAATTTGACAAAAAAACTTTTTTTTCAATGACGCACCAGATGCGAAAGATTCCATAAATAAAACAAATCTTATTAAATATTTAAAATTCAAAATAGAGTCTACGGAAATAATTATTTAAAAAAATATTAAAGTCTCATGTGATTATTAAAATAATTTATTTAAAACTTAAATCATAAAACTAATCATAGCATAATTTGTCTAGGCCTCTGCCTCGCTTCTCTGGGTTAAATCTTGTCTTGCAGTCTCATCCTCATAAATGTCATCACCTGTGGTGGTTTAAAACTAAAAATATACAAAAATGAGTCGAATACTCAATAAACAATACATCATACAGTAAACATAATAAACATAAAGTTTCTTGAAAAATGTGCATACTCATAAATATATACGTAAATAATATGAATATGAACTTACCTTTCATTTATCATAGGTCGATACCCACTGTTGGCCCCATGAGTTAGGGTTAGCAAATCTAAGTAGATTCTAATTCCGCCCGTGGCTGCGAGTTGTGGAATCCATACATAAGAAAGACATATTGAGTGCACTACCAGAATGTACGACCTGACAATGCAATATGCCCATAACATAGATGTCATCTTCATATCATAACATAGGTCGTTACATATCTTATCATTCATACTTCATCATAATCATATTTGCATACTTGTCATATCAAAGATTTCAAAAGAAATCACATGCATACTTGTCATATCATATCATAGATTTCAAATGAAATCACATTCTTTCATAAATGTCATGATACAACGTTTCCTCACATAAAATCATGATTTTTCATAAATGTTTTGATGTATAAATATTCACATAAAATTATGCATGGCTTCTCATAAATATTTTGATGCATAACTCTTTTCATAACATCATGAATTTTCATAAATAATTTAATGTATAAATCTTCACATAAAATCATAGATTTTCATAATTTTATCATGATTTGGGTAGGTAAAAATGTGTACATGCATAATATTTTTATAAAAGTCATGTCGTTTACTGAATATATGTATGAGAATATGGTCATGCTACTTATCTCGTAATACTAATCCAATATTTATCAATATTCTGACCTTAGAATTATTAGACCAGGTCGTTACATGCGGATTTGCTATCGTGAAAACCCAGGTGTCGGTGACAATGGCCTGAGCGTGCTCCCCTATTATGGATGTAACACCCGAGATCAGCACCAAACCACTTTCTAAAAATCTTGGATTTATACATGTGGAAAGCCAATTGATTTGTCGAATGTTTATATGGGCCGATAATTTTTTTTCAAGAGGCAAGTTGGAATATTGCAAAGTTTGGTTTGAGGCGACCTAAAACTTAGGGAAAAGTTTATTTATTTATTTTTTACTCACTACCATTCTTGGATCCAAATTTTTGAAATGGGCTTTGCCTGATCACCCCAGGGCTGTAACACCCCACTCTTTCTTTCTGACGTAAGCAAATTCGACTGCGAGTCTCGTTATGCGTGTCGAACCTCAATGGCATGTTTTTAAAGATATTAAGTGATTTCTAAACTAAGCCTAGTGTTTTTAAGTCCTTGAATATTTTAAACAATTCTGCTATATACAGTCGTCGGCTACAGTCGTCATGTAGTCGGCTGATGACGTAGCAACTACTGTTAATTTAAAAAAAAAAAAAGTGCAGTGCATTTTGGATTCCATTCCCATTTCACTTCTCCACTTCTCATCTTCTTCCTCTGATTTTGTTCGGCGATTTGTGCTTCACATCTTCAGCCAGGGAGTTCTAGCCACGGAAAGATCATATGAAGGGGGATCCACCGAGTAATCCAGCCTTGGAAAGATCGTCTTTGCGTAGTACCGTGAACAGAGAAACCCCCGCCATTGTTCGCATCCGATTGAGTCAACGTCTTTGCAAAGAAGGTCGGTTTTTCTTGCGTTTCAGACCCATTAATCTCTCTAATCCCATCATCTTCAAAGTCCGGCTCATTGGCATTCACTAGAACCAGTCTCATTTGCACCATTCCACCGGAGCACGCATGCCATAGTTGAGGATCTAAGCACTTTTCCACCTCCTTTAACTTCTCCTCCCAATCCATAAATAGAATCATTTATTAGAAGAAAACCCAAACCTATTTCTTACAGAAACCACAAATCGGCCTTCCTCTGAAAAGCATTTCTTCCCTAAGAAAAAAAAACCCATTTATTAGATTTCATCTGGCAATGAAGAAAAACGCTTTCTTACAGAAACCACAAATCGGCCTTCCTCTGAAAAACATTTCTTCCCCAAGAAAAACAAACCCATTATTAGATTTCATGAAGAAAAACACTAGATTTCATGATTAACAGATTTCTCCCAAACCCATTTTAGTTATTTCTCCCAAACCCAGTTTTCAGATTTTGTCCGAGTAGCTCTTGTAAACCTTTTGGATCTCTTCCATTCGATCTTTGAACTCAAATTTTTCGTCAATCTTCAGAGGCTTTAGACCTTCAACCTTGGTTGCAGACTTTGACTCTTCTTCTTCTAAAATAGTATGAAGTCCCCCAGTCATTTGATTCATCAGTTCCATCTTATGAGTGACAAATAAATACACCTTTATGACTGATCTTTGTGACTGCCAATTAAGCATGAAGAACTATAGATCTAAAGAAGTGAAAAACAAATGAAGCAGAGGCTGAGCAGAGCAAAACATGTGCTTCGTGCGTGGAAGGTCTGTAAACGGAAACGCAGAGAGAGGGAAATTGAGGAAAGCCTTGATATGGTGCGCTCAAGTTTTTTGAAACGGTGCGTTTACATTTTTCCACATCAGCTAGCGTTTACGCACCGCTTACATGAGGCGCTTGTACTAAGCATTTTTCTATTTTAAATGCCCTGAAAATATTTATATGGGGTATTTCCAGTGTTATTGAACCAAACCTGATTTTAAATAAGACAATTATAATATTTTTTAAGAGCTCCAAAAATATTATAATATTTTTTAAGAGCTCCAAAAATATTATAATTGTAGGAAATAATTTTAATATCATTTTATTAAAATGATTTTAGTTATTCAAAATGTTATGTGATTTAAATTATGTTGAAAACTATAATTAATTAAATGATTTTATTCTCTTAAAGATATTAAATAAGACTTCATCATTTTATTAATGATGAATGAATATTATTTTATAAACTAAAGTTTAGTTTAAATAATATTCTATCTTATTTCCTCTCAGTGCTTTTAGTTAATTTAATGTTTACGCATTTTAAATCAGTGTTTTAATTCCCCACCGCTAGATCGATTTGAAGTTCCCAAGGTAAAGGGTTAGGATTAAAACCCAGGCCCCTCTCTCTTTCTCCCTCACTTTCCCTTTCCCTCTCTCTCTCCTTTCCCCTTAGCTTACGCTACAAGCTCTCCTCCCTTTCACTCGATTCTCTCTCTCTTAGCTCGATGCCGATGTGGGCCGCCCAGTCTCACCGCCACCACTGGCAACTTCCCCTTACATCAGCGACTAAGCCAGCCACCACCCACCTCCCCCACATGCAGCTCCCTCTCTCCTCTTGCGGTAACCCAACCGAAATGGGTGAAACCCATTTCTTCCCTCGTTAGCCATCATACGCGACTACCCAGGCCACTGCACCTCCACCACCTCACACCGGTGACCACCGTTCACAAACCCAGCCACCACGAACCTCCCTTTCCCTCTCCCTCTCTGTCACTCACACGCACACTACCCATAAATGGGTTTCACAAGGTTTTACCGTCACTAACGGCCCTAGCACTGTCTTGCGTCAGTTCTAGCCCCACCAAGCACCTCCCCTGACCACCATGACTCCTCTCCGAGCTCCTCCGTGCCAGCCAAGCCCTCCACCTCTCTCGAGCTCTCACTCTCTCTCACACATGGCCCAGATCTGCCGCCTCCAGCCACTGTGGCGCCACCCCAATGCCACCATAAGCTCCACCGCAACTCCCTAAGCTCCTCCATGGCCAGCCAACGACCAGCCAAGCTCTCCCTCTGATTTCCCATGTTGAAACCCAGGGCCTAAGCTCCTTCACGAGCTGCCGTGCGACATGTGCCACCTCGACACCACCACAAGACCACGACCCAACCACAAGACCACGACCCAACCCTCCTACGCTTAGACCCACACCTCTAGTCACCTCCAGTGGCCAAAATAGCTACTGTTCGTGGCTAATCGCCACTGTACACGGCTAGATCCACCGTGTTTCGCCCCTCGCCACCATCCTGAGGCCACCATGAGCCCTTCCAAGACCACTCCTAGCTATCCAAATGCCCCAATAGTCACCATGTAAGGTGAATAGCCACTGTACGTGGGTTAGTCGCCATGTACAACCCTTCCGACGTCATCGACCGTGATGGTCAGCGAACAACGCACGGGTCAACCCCGACGATGGTATAACCCTCTATCCCACGTTATTTATGTTAAATGTAAGTTGGTTGGTTAAGTTGTGGACTGTTTTGTTAGTATTGTGGAGTTCGCTGTGTAGTGTGGTGATGTGATATGCTGTGTATGTGAAATGTTGGGCGTAGTTGGAAATTGTGTTGTGTAGTGTTGTGGACTATGATGTATGGGTGACGTGACGTTGTGTGGATTAGAAAGAGTACACATGGAGTGTACTCTCGTGACGTAGCTTAGAATGGGAAGAGTACACGTTGAGTGTACTCTGTGTGTGGCGTAACGTAATGTGAAGGGAGTACACTTGGAGTGTACTCCATATGGTGGAGTAATGCACCATATGGCGTGTATGTCGTAGTGGTGATGTGGCATAGTGTGTGTGAAGGGAGTACACGTGGAGTGTACTCCATGAGGTGAAGCGATACACCATGTGGCATGTCATGAAGATAAGGATGATTGCGTAGTTGATGGGCATAGAGCGTGATGAGTAGTGTCGGGAATTGTGGAATAGTGTCCCAAAGTAGTTATGATGTGGCCTGTAGTCTGAGGTAACAGGTGTCACCGTGTTGTTGACTTATGGCTGGGAGTATGTGTGAAGTCATAGAATAAGTGTAAAGGTAGCGCAACGGAAGCATGTCGGGGCCATGTCACGAAGTGACATGGTTAAGCAAGAAGTCGTGCTTGTGATGAGTGAGAAGTTAGCGCAAGAGTGACGTAGCGGGATGTCAGGTGACGTGACAAGATTACGGTGTAGCTTGGGAGTAGTCTCGAACTATACAACATGACATAAAGTATAGTTATGAATAGAGTCTTGTCATGTTAAGTGTTGGGATGAACTGTCAAGAGGGACGGGTAGCATGACAATCATGCTAGCCGAGTTAAGAGAATTTGGTATCGAAGTATGGGGCTTGTTTACACAAGCAGGTGATCAACATGTTATATGTTGGTCTTAGGTGATAAAGGGGTAAGGTACGTGTGTAATCTAGTTAGACACATGTGCAGGATGAATTCACCATATGTAATGGGTAATTTTTCCTGAGCATGGTTACACGGTGCTTAAGCCTCAGAGTTGGCTTAAAGTCGTGTGGTGTGTATGGATGGGAATGAGGATTTAGTGTGAGCTAAAATGCATGAAGGTAGTGACGGATGTATTGTCTAGGATTGGGATGTGTGACTTAGTCGGTCTGAGTCATGCATCGGGATGAGGTTAGTAAGAAGAATAAGACGAAGGTCTTGGTGTCTTAATCCTAAGGTGAATCATGGGTTTACTTTAGTGGATTCACACTCGATGTAAGACCTTAAGTTTGAAAGAGATAGTGACCGTAAGTGGATCCCAAAGGTTTTAGCATAGTAAAGAGCATGTAAGAGTACGGGATAGAAGGAGAGTGTTTCAAGTGAAGTGTAGTTCTATTCTAAGTTTAGTTGCTTATGCACTAGATAGAAAATGACATCAAGGTTATGTGTATGCATGTAGGTTACCATCTGACATGCACATGAATGGACTGCATGATATGAAAGTAGCATGGAGTCTAGGTAAGTATTAAGTTCATACTCTTCTAGAGTTTTCTAAAACGATATGAAATGGAAATGAAATGTTTTTCCTTTACGATGCTTTACGAAATGACACGAAAGATGTTTTACGAAAAGCATGCTAAGTGTTCAAGGATATACGTATGTATGACCCTTCTTGGCAGCCCCTTTTTACGCAACCAAAATATTAATTGTATGCATGTGAATGGATGACTATAAACAATTTCTATTGTATGTATTTTCTACAAAAAGAAATGTTGAAGCTTATTCCTCGTGCTTTGAGCGATACTTTAAATGATGTCATAAAAGATGATGTTTAAACTCATGTTTTTAAATGATGTTTTTCCATGAATGAACTGATAAATGAAAAGGACTGAAAAGGAAATGACTGAACTGAAAGAAAGGACTGAATGCTTAATATATGAAAATACATAACGGCCATATGAATGAATGAAAAGGGTACCCAAGGACTAAGCAGATTGTAATGCCGGGTAAGTGGTACTTGTAGTGGACCCAATGCTGCCCCTGACTGAAAGGGATTCCCATCCCGTGGCCACGGGCGGAGTCCGGGTCCAAAAGAAGACCGCTAATGACAACACACAGGGCGTAACAATGTGTACCATGCAAAGAAAGTGATAAGAAAGAATGTATGAATGCATGAACTCTTTAAGAATGAAAGCACTGACAGGAGATACGTTTTATGAAAAGAAAACTCTTTTTTAAAGAAAAATCTAGTCTAGTGATGTTTTCAAAAGAATGCATGCCTCATGTACGTATAGTATGTATGGAACGATGAATGCATGACTGAAAACCTATGTTATTATATTTTAACAAAATGAAGTAATGCTTACTGAGTATTCGACTCATTTTAGTTTTTATGTGTGCCCCTAGCCCCACTAAATGAGTAGTACGCGTCAGGACGACACGGCCTAAGGGCAAGAGCACGGAAGTCTAGGCATGAGAGTTTTAATTGTATGAGAGGCCTTTTTATCTTAAGATTAATGTTTTTTGCTATAAACCTCTTTTATTCTCAAAGCACATTTTATTTTATAACATAGAGTCTTGTACCCTGAGTATGGAAATAAAAAGTTTTAAATCGAACGATAATTCCCATTGCCCCTTATAAAATAATTTTATAAAAAATCCCACCATAAGGACGGGGGTTACAAGGGTTCACGCCCATTTTTATTAAACTGGGAGACCCAACGACAGTTTGTTTTTAAAAAACTCCCCACCTTTACATGCCTTTTTCCATTAGTCATAAGCATGCACGTCTCTAATGTATTTATCCACTCCCTTGCACATGCATATCTCCCTCATCCCTCTAGGGTTTGTTTTGGTTTTTCTTTGACTATATATACATACCTAACCCTTCGTGAATGAAGAAAACCCAAGAATAGGGTTGCCGTCTCCTTCCCTCATCCTTCATCGTATAGAATCTCAGCCACCCCAAACTACCAACGTAACCCAGCCCCACAAAGACCCACGCCACAACACTTGATGAGTCCATGTCCAATAATTAGTCGTAGCCTTCCACTCCACCCTCAGAAACAGCCCAAACAATAGCCACCATCACCAACTTCTACCAAAATTGGGAACTGGAGCTGCTCTATTTTGAAGCCATGGAGACAGAGCATCGTCACCCAAACCGAGAGCCATGCCTTGCCACAGTTGGGTAGCAACACCACTGTCAACAATAACAGATGACGCCGAAGATCAAGCCTCCACTGCCCAATGACGTCCAGCACCACTTTCCGAAACCTCCATGCACGCCGCATGGTGCGTAAAACTCCCTCTCCGTCTCTCTCTCTCTCGTTCATCACTCACTCACTCACTCTCTCTCTCTCACTCTCTCTCTCTCTCTCTCTCAGTGCTCTGCTGTGATCACAACCATCTGCCTAGCCCCTTGCTCCGCCGCATGCCTCCTTCCCTTTCGGTATGTCTCAGTCGCATCACCCTTACATGTTTTTTTATAGTTTTTCAAACAGATACATTCTTGTTGCCTTTCTGTAAGGTTTATAGGAGGTTTCCTGGAAATTACGATTTTGCCATCTTAGTTTTAAAAACAAGATTTTAAAAATGGGTTGTTTTATTTTGGGCCACATGGACTTGTTTTCTACCAGGCCTTTTAATTTTTAAGTGTGTTAGGTTAAGTTATTTTGAAATTAAATGTTTTTGGGTTGGGCTCGAATTCTAAATTATTTTTGGCCAAGTAATTTTTTATTACAACGAGTTTTCATTATTTTAATTAGGTTAGGTTCATTTTCTTAAACAGACTGGGGTTTTTGTTGAAATTAGACAAGTATATTAAGTGGATGCTGATGGATTTGGAAAAGGATGGCATTTTATGATTATGAGAGTTTTAGGCTTTGAGTAATTAAAAATATGATAATTTTTTTAGAATTTTAGGTTTAAATATCGAGATATGTGTTCGATTGAAAATTTATTAAAATTATGTGATTAATTTTAGGTGACGACTTATATTCGTTCGACATTGTTGAGGAAAATTTATGAAAAACTAAGAAGTCCAGGTAAGCGGGATTCCTATGTTAGATCTTGCATAAAAATAAAATTGGCTGAGGTTGGTTTTTGAAAAATATGCATGTTTTGTTATGAAAATAAATTTGAAATGATCTCAGTTATTTGTTCTGCATTACTCATGAAATTCAGTATAAAAATAAAGTATTTTCTGGTATGACTGGTGTAGACGTGAGCTATTTTTGCATTTTGTTTCTAATATGTACAAAAGAAAGCAAATATGAAATTTTGTGCATAAAATTATATTTTTGTGATCTGATTCCATTCTATTCTGAAGATGTTCCATACTCTGATATGATATGATGTGATTTCTGAAAACCTCTGGCATGACATTTTATTTCCATTTCTGTTCCATTCTGACCTTACCATGGGTGTAAAACTGTGGCCTCTATTCGGGTTGGTACCAACTTTTCTGTTTTTGGTGCACCCACTTTGGAAGCAAAGTGGTTTTCTGCGTAGTCTTTCTTGTGTGCACACTCGGGTCTCCGAGAATAATAAGGGAAAGATTCACATTCTATTTCTGCTCGGTTGATCATCGGGGTTTGCACAGCCCTACCACGGGGGTTAAACATGGAATTTCTGTTCTGATTTGATATTTCAGTTATGTTGTGCCAAAGGAATATTGAATAAGAATATTTTTGAACTTTTGTTCTGATATTTTTGATAACATGTTCTGACTTTGCATTCTGAAAATAAAAAGTGTTTTGTTTTGCATTCTGGATTTTGTAAATGCTCATATTTGCATACTAGTATATGTTATTTGCTTACTAAATTGTTGATAACTCAGCCCTTACCTCCAAACATTTTTCAGATAATCTTGATGGTTTTGCTAGAGAGCAAGAGTAGGCAGTGTTAGAGAGGTTTGATGTTCGTAGAGGAATAAGTGACCGAGGGTACAAGTACTTATTTGAGAGTCATTGTTGGTAAATTGATTATTTTTTGTTATTTTGATATGATGAGTTAAGGATATTTTTGAGTGTTTGGGGAGTTTTTAATTTATTTTATTTAGAATTTCTTTGGTCCCTATGAAGGAACATGAATATTTGGATTGAGCAAATGAATTAATACTTTATGGAGTTTTATGGATGTTATAGTTGTAATATTGGAGTTGATATTAAGTAATAAAGAGCTAACTCTCCGATCCTCTGAGATTGGGGTGTTACAATGGAGCTCTTGCTGTGCTAAGATGTTCACTAGTTTGTTGTATGTGGGAAAGAAAAAGTCTAGCGAAGATAGCAAGGAGACGAAGGTACGTGCCATGGGGAAATAAATGAAGAGAATGGAGAATATGTGTTTGTTTCTTGAGAAAGTGTAGGGAAAAATGTGAATATGAGTGTTTCTAATAGTCCCAAAGATTGGTTGAGGAGAAGAAGGGAAAAGACAATGGCAATAAACACCACTTGGGTCAAACTCCCATCTGGTGCCGAGATCCCTTCCGAACACTGATTCTCCACCTTCGTCGGCCATGGTATGATCTTTATTTAGCGCAGCCATTAAATGCAAAGTGAGATTTAAAAGTGGAGAAAATAATTTCGATTTCCAAAGAATAGAGGGAAGAGACATTTCTTTGAAGATAACTTCTGTGGGCACTGCCACAAACGCTTCCACCCCTGCTTTGGCAACTTGGACTTGTGATTCTTCCGTTACTTCCTTCTCTTCTTTTAATTCTTTTGAGCCGAATTCTTCACTTCTCATATCCAGAAAGAGACACCCATTTTCAAGTATCTTCATCTCTATCAACGTAACATCATCTTCCAAAAGAACATCTGCCTCCCTCAATCTTTGTTGCTCCAATGGATAGATATTTCTTCCATACATGTATTCAATGTTGAGCTTCACATAGTAAATGGTAAGATGGTTCCACCAAGATCTTTAAATTTTTACCATCCACATATTTCACTGTGAGAACCCTTTCTCTAGGCTCTCTAAATGCTTCATCATAGAGTGCACAATGATAATTTTGAAAATAAATTTGTAGTTCTGTATTACTAAACTCAGCCATGAGAATCGATGGCTCTAGATACCACTTGTTATGAACCCTGTTGTAAATTGTTGTGATGTTATTAGGAAAAGGAAGGGGAATGTAACGATGGATGTTGTAATGGAAATTAGAGATGGCTATGAGTGTTTGTAAAAATGCTAAAGAGACACACAAATTCTATTGATAAAAAGGAATGTTTCGAGGGATTCCCAACCTCCTTACGGACTTCAAAAACCTTGACAATTTCCAAATCCCCCTTCCATTCTCTCGGCTCTCCCTTATACCCATACAATAGGGACATCATGTGCCATAACAGAAAAGGAAATAATAGTAAAATGACCAATAAAAATAATAGTACTAAATGACAGATTAAAGGACTCAAAACACATACTTCAACTAAACGCACAATTTAGACTTAAAGAAACCCACGTAACTATTTTATTCTTCCCAAGCCTCAACGACAACGTTTCTCGTCAAGCTCTACGATGTCGTTTCTTCAAGCCGCAACTTCAGCTGGCAACGTTTGACCTTAGGTTCATAACAGTTAAAGCCACAAGTCCTTCTTGCAGGGAAGATAGATGAGATGGGTCTTGATTCGCAGATTAAGGGACCCACAATGCTTAGGGCATTGAGGATGACAGAGAAGAAGTTTTTAAAAGGCGTTTGTCAAGTGTCACCCGAAAGATGTTACTGATGAATTGTTACAGTTCTACAAATGCGCCAAAGGGATCAAGCGATTGGCAGAAGCGTCAAAGAACAACATTCGCTTGGGATCCCCATTTTGAAGTTTTGCTCACCGGCTGCACAGTTTCTAGCCCCTGGAATCCATGTTAGTATACTTTCCTGTCTCATTTGTTTTTTATAAGGCGAGAGCTTTTGACACACATCAGCTCTTTCTCTCTGTCTCTCTGTCTCTCTCTCTGTGATTGCACCTAATGTGCAGACTTTGATTATTTCAGTTAAGGTATTCTTTAGGGCCGGTCTCTTTGCAGAACTCTATTTGAACATACAAAACTTGACCCTATTGGACCAATATAATTACCATTTTTTTAAAAGAATGCACTAGAAGTGGATTTTAGTTTTTATAGTTGATATTATTTACAGTTTTGGACAGTCGTAATCGATTTAAACAAATGCTAAATATGGGAAAAATATGCACTGGTGCTTCTAGTGGGGGCAGCAAGGCAGTGAACACAAGATCCACTGGATTTCATGGAAAAATATGGGACTATTAGGGGGTATGGGCCTGAGGGACTTTGAAGCTTTCAATAAAGCAATGTTGGCCAAAAAATGTTGGAGACTGATCCAACTCCCTGATTCCCTTGCTACTCAGGTGATTAAGGCCAAGTATTATCCAAGCTCCACCTTTCAAGAGGCAAAATTAGGCTCGAAACCCTCTTATATATGTAGAAGCTTCTTAGCAGCTAGGCCATTAGTAGAGGCAGGTTCCTACTGGAGGATAGGGAATGGTCATAATGTTCAGGTCTGGAAGGATAAATGGATATCCTCTCCTAACCCTTTCAAGGCCTAGAGCATTGTTAGTATGCTGGAGAATAATGCAACAGTCTCATCTCTAATTGATCCTATCACTAAGTAGAGGAAATATGCACTAGTGCAACAGATCTTCAATCACAGAGAAGCTGAGTCCATAATCAAAACCCCCATAAGCTACCTCAATAGCAGAGATAGACTTGTGTGGCAAGGTACAAAAAAAGGTGAGTTTTCAGTTAGAAGTGCCTACCATAAGGAAATTGAAAGAAGTCTTCCTGTATCTAGTCAAGCATCAAGTAGCTCTTCCCTCAAATATTTTTGGCAGCAGCTATGGAAGTTAAAGGTTCAGCCTAGAGTTAAAGTTTTCCTCTAGAGATCCTGTCAAGAGGCACTTCCAACCCAATCTAATCTCTTCAAGAAGAAAATAGTAGAACACCCCCTTTGCCCTATATGTAATATGGAGGAAGAAGACTCAATTCATGCTATATGGGGGTGTGAGTCAGCCAAGGATGTGTGGAGTCAATGTTCTAAAAGGTTACAAAAATGTCATCTACCATACATGTCTATGCTACATCTTATGGAAGCATTATTTCAGACCATGGAAAGCAAGATTATTCAAGAGTTTGCTGTGGTGGCCAATAAGATTTGGTGGAAAAGGAACAACTTAGTTTTTAAAGGTGTTTTTGCTCACCCGAAGGTAATTTTGCAAGAGGCAAGAAGCATCTTGGAGGTGCTGAACAAGGAGACATCCAATCAGGGCTGTAGCCCCAGCAAGGTTTGTACTTCAACTGATGTTTGGCAGGCTCCACCATCAACTAGATCAAGATGAACTGGGACAGTGCAGTTGATAAGGCTAGAGGTATCATCGGAGTGCGAGTGGCAGTGAAGGACAGCACATGCAAAATCATTGCAACTGAGGACTAAGAAACATCTATTCCCTGATCCATTGCTAGCTGAGGCTTTTGGAGCTCTTAAAACAGTATAGTTTGGACTGGAGCTTGGTCTAACACAGGTAATTATTGAAGGGGATTCCCTACAAGTCATCAACACACCGAGAAGGGACAAAGAAGGCTGTAACAGTGCAAGTATGTTTGTATGCGAAGCAAAACAGCTCTTAGAAAACTTTGCTAAGTGGGAGGTTTCTCATGTAAGGAGAAATGGCAACTCTATAGCTCACTTGTTAGCAAAAGATGATCTTTCCAATTATGATCATATCGTAACGTTGGAGGACCTCCCTCCTTGTATCCCTTTGGTTTGATTGAATGGAAATGAGTTATTCAAAAAAAAAAAAAAAAACAAATGCTTGTCGTATATTTCATACAAGCTGGGAAGTAGGTAATTAACCGCTATGCATCTTCCTGTTTGAAGACAACGGTCAAGTCACTGTAATTGAAAGCAGTTTACTTATTTCTATTGATTCTTTTTTTTTTTCGTAAAAGAGATTAGAATAATTGCAGTGCATCCAGCAGAAGTTGTAATATGTTTATGATAATTGTGATATGTTTTAAATTTTTATAATTAGATATTTGGATTTAGGACAAAGTTTAAATATGGAATGTAAATTCTGGTGAGTTTTAGAGTTAGGATGCAAAATCCTTAAGTTAGGGGTAAAATAATCATTTTTCCACATATAGAGAGTAAAATTACCATTTTACTCTAAGATAATATTTTTCATGTTTCTAAGTTATTGGTGATGAAGCTCTAACATTTAGAAATCATTACTTACAGTTTCTCATGTTTCGTACTTTCTCCGTAATGAGGCAATCACTGTAAGTTAGCTTCTATTTTACTATCATAATACTGTGTATGTATGTTGGTAAGGGAACTCTTGTTTATGTACTTATGTTAGCATATATGCCGTGCTATGCCATGTTACTATTTGTTTATCTGTTACACAATATTTTGTCATGCAATGTTTATCTGTTATACCTTGAAATCTATCACTCAATGCATATCTGTTACACATTATATTCTATCATGTAATGTTTATATGTTATACATTAAAATTTGTCACTCAATGTGTATCTGTTACACATTATATTCTGTCATGTAATGTTTATCTGTTATACATTATGTCATGTCACATAATGCTTATATGTTACACATTATGTCATGTTATATAATGCTTATCTGTTACAGTTATGCCATGTCACAAAAGCTTTGTCTATTTCACTTTATGCCATGTCATGAAACGTTTGTATGTTTCATGTTATGCCATGTCAGGCTACAAAATTCAAGTAAGAGCACCAATGGTTTAATGTTGATAAATAGAATGTGTAATAAGCTAAGATTGAAAGTTAATTATAATAAATAAATAATTTAGAACATATTTTTACCTTTGGTCAATGACATATTTCTTGGAGGATTGTTGGTCCATGCATTGAGGTTATCTCTTTAGATGGCTTGACATGTATTGCAACCGCCAAGAGATCTAATAAATTAGATTTAAGTTTTTTAATTTGTTAATAGTTGAAGTTGTGAAAAGATTTCAAAATATTGAAGAGAGAATTACCTAACTCTTTGATTGTGTCTTTGTAGACATTGAGTTCGCTAAAGGGGATAATGTTGTACTCTAGTAGCTGCAATTGTTCTTCATCATCTGAAATTTTCTCATTGATTGTTCATGAATTTAAGATCCATTGGTATTGACGTGTTTCGATTTTAAGCTTGAGATCCAATAGCCTCACATATGCATTTCTGATGTAATATGATTGAAAAATTGTAAAGTGTTATCACATAAATCAATATCCTTGTCAAATATGGTAGCTTGCAATCCATAACCCTATAGAACATAAAAATAATGTAATCAGTATAATAAGCTAATTTGGTTCAAAAGTTAAGTTTTGGTTATTAAAAAAGTAATATTTTGAAAAAAAAATGTTGGTAGAATTAAAATGTGTTTTTAAAGACTAATATATCATTATTCTTAAGATACTGTTTTATAGTATGGAACATAGAGTCGAAGTTTGTTTTCCCAAATATGAAAGATAACAAGTGTTATACATCGGGATCGATCATGTCAGACTTTGGTATTTTACTGGCGAGTATCATGCTGTTTACATAGGTGATTTGTCCACTACAATCTTCTTCATTTTCCAATTCCTTGTATTTGGAGTGATATTTTTTATTAATGTATAAACGGTCCGTATCTTAGGGCTAGTCATGTAGAAGGATAAGAAATGTATTAGTATATAAGTTTAATTTTATGGAATAAGTGCAATAAATCAATGAATAGAATAATAAACATACAGAAAAAAGAAGAAGTTATGCATCCAATTCTTTTTATAGGTAAAGAAATTGTTTGGAAAAAGAATTCACACAATTGATTCAAGTTATATGTATAATATTATCATGAAGATGTCAATCTTAATAATTCTCTATATTTTTTGTGTAATTATCTTCAAATCCATCACTTGATATTGGCCTTATTAGAATATTTATCAAAGCAGCAGTCTTGGCTCTTAATAATGCCACATATAATTGCCCATGACAAAATACAGGTTGATGCAGATATATGCCAACAAAATCTAATGTTTGTCATTGTGACTTATTTATTGTCATTGTGAAGCTTAGTCTAATAAATAATTGAGTTCATTTGAATGAGAATCCACTGTTTTCATCAGCATTTGGAGAGAATGGAATTCTTGGTATAAGAACTTTTTCCCCACTAGGGCAACCAACTGCAAATTCTGCATCAATGATGTTACGATCAAAGTTGCGACAAATTAGACGTGTTACATTGCATATTCCTTTTCAAAGATCAATGTTTCTAAACAACACAATGAGACAGTTTTTCTTAAGTAATAATTCATGGGGCAAAAGCCCATTTAGTGTTAAAGTATTTAAAAAATCCTCCATAATACTTTATTCAGATGTATCATTATTTCATCAAATCTATATTACTCTCTAAGTTCACCAGGAAATAGTTGAATGAGTATGGCATTTATTTTATCAATATTGTTCTTACGTGTTAATATAGCTCGATTCTTCATTTCTGATAAATTTTCTGAATAATAATAAATATCTTGGAAAACAACAAATATCAAACTGTCCAAAGAGACAGTATCGTTTTCATAAGAAATAAGTATGTCATCAGAAATTCTTATCATTTCTTCAATTGTGATTGGTGCTACTTCATTGCCTAATTGAAGTAGATATTTCAGATATTTGGATTTAATTTTGCTCGCCTATTTTTAGTGAAGCCAATCTTAGTCAGTGTAGACCATAAGTAAGAGGAAACTAAATTGGCATCAATATATTCTTGTCATGTACTTTTATGAACCACATGAGAAATTTGATGAAAATCCTCACAAAACATAACAACTTTGTCACCAAATGATAATTCTGAATTATTGATATCCAGAAGCATTTTGTCCAATGCTTCTATAGATTATTTTCTTGACATAGGAGTTTCGTCCTATATGATTAACCTTGCAACACGTAATAATTTTGCAAGTGCGCTTTGTTTGTGGACATTGCATGTGTTGTTTTTATCAAAACCCAGCAAAATTTTAAATCGTGAATGTGCTATCCGACTTCCAGGAAAAATATATGCAATAACACCAAATGATGCAGTTGCAAGTGCTATTAATTGTTTTGATCTCACTGTAGCATGAAGTACTTCATATAGAAATGTCTTTCCTGTTTTGTCAGGACCATCAATAAAAAATGCAGCTGCTTCATTTGAGTGAACATTTTGTAAGACTGAATTATAAGTATGTTGTTGTTTATCATTATGAGTCATTGATGCTAGAACATCTTCTTCTGGAATTATGATAGCCAACTCATTATTAATTTCTCTCAATTCAAATTGGTCCTCATTAAACCAAATATCACCATCTAGAAGATTAAATTGATGTATTTTCCCATCGATTCAAGTGTAAAAGAAATACTTCGCAAAACCTGTTTTCTAATATTCGTTGAAGCATTTTCGACTGTATTAAAATTAGCTGACATATCTTGTTCAAAACATTCTCACAACTCTCTTGGATTTGTAGGACTACAATAAACCAAGATCATTGCAAATAGTCGCCTCAAATTGTATGGCATTTGACCAAAACTTACCGATGAAGGGGGAAAAAACTGTCAACATTGGTCTCAACATAAATCTGGTCAGTTTGCTAGTGTCATCGGTGGTGCGATGCGAGAGGGAATGGAGAGAATGTCAATGACTATGCCTGTTGTCCACCATGAAATTGTTCTGGGTTACCTACTCCAACTCAGCACTCCAACGCAATCATCACATATTCACAAACACCATTGATTAACATAAATCGAAGAGGAACTTACGAAGAGGAATATGAAGAGGAAATAGAGGAACTTACAGAGGAAATCTTTCTGTCTGCCAAGATTCACAAACACCTACTATCCACATGAAATCTTTCTCTAGAGTGTACAAAGAGGAACTTACGGAGGAAATAGATGTCGCAGCCATGCTACTTGAGAGAGAGAGAGAGAGAGACGAATGAGAAACACAGAAGGTGAGGAGTGAGAAAGTGATAAAGAAAAATGAGATTGGGAGAAGAAGAGGGAGGGGAGGGTTTTATTCAAACCCTAATTCCAAACGATGCGGTTTGGTTTAAACGGCGTCATTTCATTTTAGATTTTTTTTTTCTAAACAGTATGTGTAAAATGACGCCATTTCACTTGGGTAGATCACCAAGGGTATGAAAGAAAATAGAATATGGATTAACATGAAGGATAACCATGAGTTGAGCAGCAATTGATGAATCCAATCTTCTTGAGTCAGAAATATGATTCTCTAATTTGTGTTCAGTATCATAAAAATACAGTTTTAAATAAGGACTTCCATACAAAAGAAATAAATTGTTAATGGAATGATAGATTTGTCTTTGAGCTCGAAATGTATAAATTCCTTAATTTCTTCTGTACAAATCTCTATCAAACTTAACTTCGAAGGATGTAAAAGTAAATTTATAATTACATGTGTAGACATAGGTAAACTACACAGCATAATAGCATAAGAAATACATATGAAAGAAAGAATTTGAATACAAAAACATTATGTATTCATATTATATAAGGAAAATGAATTTTGAAGCGAAATAATAGAAACAAATACGTGAGCATAATACAATAAGAAAGTTATAGATCTAAATCTATCGAAGATCTGCATCATAACATATAACCCAGAAAACAAAGCAAGGACACATAGACCCAGTGAATATAAAACTTACCAACATACATATATAAAAAGTATGTATGTGTAATTCATTATACAAACATTCTAGAGAATGTTTAAATTTGACCTTGTCCATATAATTACTTCAAAACAACACAATAACCATATGTCTTAATTGTTAAGTGCAACACCTGGAAGTATTTAATGATTTATACATTTCTATCAATGAATTGTTTGAATTCTATGCTTCTAAATTCTATATTCTTTGCAACAAAATGTGTTATACATTTGAATTATTGTCCATTACATGTAGCTGATTTAAAATCAATTAGTGTGGCTGAATTTGGAAATTTATAGATTTATACATTTTAAGTATACATGTGACAAGATGTTTTCTACATTTTATATATAAATGTTCAATCATTTGTAGATTCTTTCGAGAGAATACATTCTGTCATTACATATAATAATTTAGAGGTATCCACTCCAAGTAGATTTTATCACAAACCAGACTAAAAGCACACATGGCTCGCACATGAATAAGCTTTCTAATTTTATTTTTCAAGAAATATAATTTTTGGCATTTTCTTGTTTCTAATATACATAACATAGCATTCCCAAAAGAAGGATTAAAAATTCTATGCCTATCTAAAATGGAATTTAGTGTGTTAGATAAATTTAGTCAATTCTTAGATGTGATTAGTTGATTGATTTTATTTCAAAAGACTAAACATACAACATATGTTAATAAATACTACCGAAATCTAAAAGAAGAAAAGTAGTAATGAACTTTGTTTTTCATTTCTAACTTTTATTTGAATTTATTCACATTTTACATTGTTAGAATCTAAAATGGAATTTAATGTGTGTAAGGTAAAATCACTGAGTTCATTATATGTAATTAGTTTATTGATTTTATTTGAGAAATCAATAAAAAAAACTTTGGGTCAATGATCAGTCAACCTCTATATTTGAATTGTTTTTCTAGCTACAAACAGAAATTTGAAAACAAGACAAGTATACGTCATAACACCATCAAATCTACCTACATGAAGTAATTAAAGTCAACCACAAAATTGGTTAGCCACAAAATTCTAATTAAATGAAACAAAGAGCAGTTTGGTTTTCCTACAGTTGTTTTTATTTTCATTCTGAACACATCTTTCCTTTGGTTCTACATTCCTATCCTAAATCTACATTCTTATCTTGAAATAATTAATTGAGTTCATATAGGTATTTTGGATCCCACTGAGGCTAGGAACTATTTCTACGCCCAAAAGTGATCAAAAACACATTTTTTTAACCCAAATTATAAATTTAAATTTCTAGATATGATCATAATTTCAAAACTAAGAACATAGTTATTAAATATGTTACTTTAACCGCAAAATTGAACCTTAAAAGAAACATAAAATAGCTCATGACCATGACTTTTCATGACATGATTTGTTCTTCTTCTCAAATTTTCTTGGTTTTTTGCATAATTGTTTAAGAGTCAGTCAATATTAAATCTACAGTCATATAAATATATATATATATATATATATATATATAATTGCATGAATGAATTGTTTTTAGAGTTGTACCTATCATGGAATTAACTACTACTACATAAATGACACAGATAGTGAGAATTTATTATAGAATCAATATTATTGAAAATGGAATAGACAATATCTATATAATAACAACACCAACAACAAGCTGAACATTCAATATATTTTGAAGTAAAGTCAAGAGGTGAGGTCAAACTATCCCTCTCTCGTTTAACTCTCTCTCGTAGTTGAAACCTAGAACTCGTTCGCAGATCCGGCTTGAGGGGTGGGAGCTTCGGCTCCCTTCCCCTCCCTCCCTCCTCCTCCTCCTCCTTCCCTTCTCTTCTAGGTAGTTTTTGTTTTGTGTTTTTGTGTTTTTTCAGGGGAAATAAGTGCGAATCGCCGATCTCGGTCTTCTCACCGCCACAGGCCAGCACGCGCCCCACCATGGTGATGCCCTGCCGCCGATCTTAAAGACCACCGAATGCGGCACCAAACGGAGCGGCGAGTAGCCCGCACGCGTGGCTCGAAGTCTCGGCATCGTTCGGCGCGTGGCCTCCACGCACCAGCCGGGAGCCCTCTGCCAACACCACATGCGGTGTTTCCAGAGTGGTGCGTGTACTGCACACGCCACAATAGCCCCTGTGTTCCGTTTTTCTTTTGTTGCAGTGTTTTTTCTTTGTAGTTTTCTTTGTGTAATGTAGTTTCTAGGTTAATAAAAATCCAAAAAAATTAGTACATTCGGACTTTGGTCCAAATGGAGTATTAGTCCCCCCTCCTCATTGACGGGGTTGTTGGGGTTTGGTACACCCTATCCTGCTTAGTCGGGATATGGGGTTTTGTAATCTCTGTCGTGGACAGAGGGGGTATTTTCTCTAAAGATTTAGGTCTTTAGAGATTTACTATCTGGACTAGACCATGTCAGTCATGAAAGTGTACTGGGGAGTTATTAACGATTGTAATTGATTTGTTTTTCAAATCAACTTTGTAAGTCCTCTCTTAATGAAGGTTGACACCTATTTACTCAAAATATATATATATATTTTGAAGTAAATGTGTATTTGGATGTTAAGATGATTTCAGATAATCTGAGTTGATCTATGAATAGTAATGTTTTGTGGGTCCCAATGAAAGGTGTTTGAATATAAATAAGTTGAGATATGTGTTTAAATGTATGAGATAGATTGAGATGAGTTTGAATTTTTTATGGAAAGTTGAGAAAGTAGTGGGTCCCATTAAAGATTGGATTGAGATGAGTCCAACAACCAAACATAACCTAGAATCTTTCAGATGTAGGAGGATACTTCCAATTAGGGGTGCTACCTGACCCCGTACAATTAGGGGTGCTACCCGCCCCCTACGGGGTCAGGTAGCCCACACCCCGCCCCTGCATGGGCGGGGAGTCAATTTGGTAATCCGCCCCCCGCCCCCAGAGTGTGGGGGCTCGGGACCCCGTCCCGGCTGACGAGGTGCAGGTGGAGGGGATCCTCCGTCCGCCCCCCCCCCGCACCCCTACTGGGCGAAAGGCCTAGAAGCAGTTTCTAGGCCAAAAATTGCCCAGAAACCGCTGACCATTTGGGCCCATAAAAATAGAAATTTAAAAAAAAAAAAAAAAAGAGTTTAAAAAAAAAAGTTTCATGAATCATGAATGAAAATAATATATACATACACAATTTTATATAATTAAGACTAATGAAATACTACTATAGACTACAAGTCTACTACCTAATAAACTAATAAATAATAATAATAACTAAGCTATTACAAAAATAAAATGGAAAATCTAAACAATTACAAAATTACAAAGAAAAAAGTGTTCAAGGGACATTGTATCAACATTAGAAAATTACAAATCAAATACATAATATATACATCTTATTCAAAATTCAAAATTCTATGAAATTAATAATCTAAAAAAAGAGGCGAGCTGTTTGGTTCTTTGACTGTGACATTTGGGGCGGCCGGATGGGTAGTTTTTGACTCTTTTGAGGCTTGAGCACATATTCATATTGCAGTGAAAGTAGACATCGTCTGAGTCGTCTCATGTGTTGCTACAACAATCAATACTAAAATTAATACTGTTGAAATTGAAATGAATATAAATAAATCAAAATAATAAAATAAAAACAATAATTACCAGATGGTCTAGATCCAGACTGATCACCACCCTCTTCGTCGGTCTCTTTAAAATCTAAAACATCCAGAACATAAATATCATTTCCCATCGTCCAACTCCATCGTCCAACTCTGTGTGCATATCAATGCCTCCACAGTTGTAGGAGACAATGAACTACGGAAATGATCTAATATGCGCCCTCCGGTACTAAAGCAGACTCTGAGGCAACGGTGCTAATAGGGATGACCAATATACAACGGGCAATCTCAGAAAGGATGAGATATTTCCTTGATGCTGCCATCCACCATCCTAATATGTCAAAATCATCATTATCTTGAATAAGATCCGTTGACAAATAATTTTCTAACTCTGAAACCACCTCCGTAGATTGATGGACTAGTGTGGGATTATGTGCGAGGGTCTTAGTCCATGCCAATCTATGCTTCTTTGTTGACCCGGTGTTTGGAGGAGGTGTTGGGATAGGTGTAGGTGTAGTAGATGCAGTACCACCCTTAATTGTATTAAACTCATCATAAAATCTATAAAGGGTATCTCGGGCCATCTCACCAATAAGATCAGTCAATGCCTAATCATATGCAAGTCCCAAACCATATAACATGCCTGAAATTTTTAGACGGAGATCAAGAATAGTAGCCACATATAACAAAATATTTAGTCTAGTCAAATCTCCTCAATACTTGTCAAATTTGACCCTCATGGTCAATGCCATCCCCCTCATCCTTAGATTGGAACCCCTACACATGTCGTCTAATTCTTCTTTCACCCTACATATTTGTTGACAAAATTCATAGGATGTAGGTGCAAAGAAGCATATAACTTCAACGTGACATCGTAAAAAAGCCCGAGAAAATCAACAAATGTAGCAACTACCTCCCAATCATCATCATTAGGCAATCCTAAAACCCCATGCTCATCAAAGTATTTGACATATTGAATGTCTTCATCACCCAATAATTGAAATGTTTTTTTATATTCTTGGGCCCCCTCCAACATCAAGAAGGTAGAGTTCCATCTGGTAGGAACATCAGTACAAAGACCATTCTTTGATATTATGCCCATAGTCTTCGAAGCAATCTTGAATTTCTCCAATCTAGAAGGAGAAGATCTCACAAATTTCACAGCCAGTCTAACTCGTGCAACTGAATTATCAACATCTTTTAACCCCTCAGTCACAATTAGATTCAAGATATGTGCAAAACATCTAACATGCAAATATACACCACCCAAGAATGTCTTATTTGCCTCTTTAAGATAAGTTTTCAGATATCCTAAGGCAACATCATTAGACGAGGCATTGTCAACCAAAACTGTCAAAACCCGTGTCAACCTCCACTCCTTTATTGAGGCCTCTAAGGCCTTCCCAATTATCTCACCCTTTTGATCAGTTATTTGACAAAATTTAATAATCTTTTTATGAAGAATCCAGTCAGAATCAATAAAATGGACAGTCAAAGACATATAATTAAAATTTTGGATAGAAGTCCAAGTATCGGTAGTGAGGCAAACTACCAAACCCGCCAATTAGCCCCTCAAAACATCTTTATATTTCCAGTACATCTTTTTAATATCATTTGCCACAGTGTGGCGAGAAGGAAGCGTAAATCTAGGTTCCAATTCTTGGACAAATTCTTGGAACCCTCTCCCATCCACAAACTGAAAAGGTAGCTCGTCTATAATAACCATACGAGCTAACTTCCTTCTACACTCATCAGTATTATACTTTGTAAACCCCTTCTACTCCCATCCGCCATTTTTTTCAGTCCAATTTCTAGTCTTGATTGACTCTTCTCCAATAAGGATCTTAATATTGGACTCTTCTTGCATTGTTCCTCTAAATAGACCTTTAACTGGGATGTACCATGTTTCCTATAGTGACATCTATATATTTTTCCACAATAATTACATTTAGCTTTGGGGTTATTGGGGTCACCACCCTCTAGTTTGGTAAAATGAGACCAAACTATGGAAACAGCTTTCTTGCTTTGTATGGGTTTAGGGGCGGGGCAAGGTGTATTCCCACTCCCAGGGGTTGGAGTAGGGTTAGGTTCTGGGGCAGGGGTACTGGTAGGGGTAGGAGAGCTATCAGTGAAATCCCTTTGAGAAGACATTCCTGATTCCACACACAATAAAAAATAATAAAATCAATCAACACACGACATAATTCCAAACATGCACTTATCAATCACATTATTATTTTCATTAACATTCGTTTCTAAATAAACTTAATAGTTAATAGACTTATCTTTCTTCACATAAACAAACCATTATCATATATAAGTTATAACTGTTTTATAATATGCATTTTTTGGGCCATTAAAGATAAACCTACAAATAGTTTACAACTATTTTGTAATTCTATTTAAAATAAAGAGTAATTATGTAAGATTGAAAATACTTTTTAATGATGTGGTACAATTAATATTAGTTTTTTTTTATAAGTAATCAATCATATTAGTTTATGGACCTTTAAATAGTAAAATAATTATAAAAAAGCTGTAGGTGTAATGTGAATTTCAAATTTATCTATTTTAAAAAAAAAAAAAACATAGGGGTTTCAATTGAAACCCCTAAATTTCAAGAATGGGTTTCGGATTGGATCCCTAAATTGATTTAGGGTTCCAATCTACAAAGAAAAAGAAACAAACACACAAAGTACAAACAAACACACGAATCAAACACATGCACAAATTTCTCCATAGCACACAAATTCACAATTTTCCCATCCTCCATTTCCGATTCAACCCAACCTTCCTCCAATCTCCAATCCAAAACTAAAAAAAAAAAGGAATGGGCTTCGGATTTCTTACCTTTGAGTGGCGGCTAAATCCCAGTGAGAGACAGAGACGGAGAAGTGGTGGCGGTGGTGCTGCTCGTGCAGTCGTGGACTTGTGCGAGATGAAGATTCGAATGAGAGAGAGAGACTGGCACTGCGAGACTGAGAAGTGAGACTATGAGAGAGCGCACGCGAGAGACTCATAGAGAGTGAGAGAGGAGAGTTCAAGAAATGGGAAGGGAAACAGACGCGGGAAGGGGGGGAACCTTAACTAAAAGTGAAAAGGCGCCGTTTCACTTTACTTATTTGTTTTTTTATATATATATATAATTTTAAATTTATATATATATTAAGTGGGGAAGGGGGAAAAGTGGAGCGGGGCTTCGCCCCCTCTGTCCCTCGCCTCCGCAGCTTCCCTAGGGTGTGGGCGGGGGCCCCCGCACCCCGTTTGAGCGGGCCGAAACCCCCGCCCAGCATGGGCGGGGGCAGGGGGAACGGGGCGGGTCAGTGGGGTGCGGGGCCCCGCTGCCCACCCTGACTTCCAATTGAAATGGGCAGTTTGGATTTGATTGAACCTTTCAAATAAAACATATAAGCTTAGATCCACAAACTTGAGTTAAATAAAAATCTTGGAATCTAGGTCCCAGCTGGTTGCTTTGTAGCTGACAATAATAATGCTTATTGAAAAGGACAAATAACACCAGATAAAATAAAAATAAAAATAAAAACATAAAAAGACTAGATACTACTTTCTGCCATATAATTAACCTTATTGATATGCTTTTATTAAATGATTTCATCACTTAATTTCTTCTTTTTCTCAAATTTTCTTGGTTTTTTGAGTAATTGTCTTAAGAGTCGGTCAATATTAAATCTACAAACATATATATATATATATATATATAATAGTACAAATGAACTGTATTCAAAGTTGTACCCATCATAGAATTAAGTACAACTACATAAATGAGACAGATTGTGAAAATTAATTATGGAATTAAGCTTTAATCCACAAACTCGTGTTAAAAAAAAATCATGGGATCTGACTCCCAGCTGCTCGCCTTGTGACTCACAATAATAATGCTTATTGAAAAGGCCAAATAACAACAGATAAAATAAAATTTAAAATATATATATATATAAACTGAATACTACTTTCTACCATATAATTAACCTTGCTGGCCATATGACGTATATCATTATATTTTGATACATCACGTAAAGTCGCACAAGTGTTGGAGGAAAAGCCTTAGAGTATATTGTATTTTTGGATCCTAAGAGTTCTAACAATAGGGAGTCCATAAGAGATGGTGAAGGAAAGAGCCCAACAAGGCCCATGTAGATTTCGGCCAACAAAGGTAGCTTTAGGGCTTAGAAGCCCAAAGTGATTTCTAAAGGGAGATGTAGGCGCCACATGGCACAAGAAGGGCCATTTAGTCTATTCTAGAGAGAAACCTACGGAAGAGGCAAGGAGTGACACTTATCCGACATGCAGGATGTTCTCGAAAATGTGAGTGGAGGACGATGTCACCAAATTAGGGCTTACATGCCCACATACAGGGCCCATTTCGATGAGTGACACTTGGCAAGCATGCAAAGGATTTGTGGAGTTCCAAGAGGATCTTACTTGGGAAGAGAGAAATGCATGTTCTAGAAAAAACATTTTGGAGGAGCAAGAGAGAGAGAGAGGGGTGAAGGCAAGCACATGGGGGAGACTCAAAGTCACCTTGGGAAGACAAAGAGTCACTAGAAGTGACCTAGGGTTTCGGCAAGGGCAAGACAAACACACCCTTTATGCCAAATGGCAACCATGCACACTAGTAGGATTTCAAGAAAGATTAGGGTTTTTGCATTTTTACCTTTGAGCCACCAAGTGCATTGTATCTAGACAAGTGGAGAAGGGCAAAATTGTAGGTGAGGTAAGAGAGGGTTTCAGATTTTGAGGGCTACACGCCACCCACGCACAAGGCAACTTTTGGATTTCCCATGCAATCCTATCAAGGGGGAAAGGGAAGAGTCTTTTAGCCAAGTGGCATCCATACAAAGGCTCTTGGATTTATAGAAGAAAGGAAAGCTCTCTTTAAAAGGGCATGGTCGAAAGTCATGGAGGCCTTTTTGCTCAAGTTTTCAACTTTCCTTCTAAGGGATTTTCGACACTCACCATTTCTCTCCAAGTTTTTACACTTTCTCACCAACCAAACACCACCTTTCTCTCCACTATTTCGAGAATCACAAGTATTTCTCCTACATCGTTCGAGAGGGAGGAACACACGAGGAGGTAAGAACCATTTCAGCATTTCATACACACACACACGGCCAAGAGGGAAAAACAACACTAAGTTTCGTATTAGGGTTTTGCTCACATGTGTGCACACTCTCACTTTAGAAACTAGGGTTTTCTTCTTCAAGAAGAGGAAGAACCCAAAAATATCTTTTGTTTCAAGCTCTTGAACACAAAGTGTAGAGGGATTGAAGGCCACGTCTGCCACTTGGAAGAAGGATAGGGTTTCTTCACCCCAAGAGTTTCGGACTTTAAGGTTTCTCATGAAAAAGTATTTTTTCGAAAACCCTAGATGCACATACACGACCACTCTTATTTCGAGATTAGGGTTTCTCCAGTTGTTTTCTAATATGTCTTGCATGTATTTTTCAGATTTTGCTAAGTTTGTAGTTCAGATTTTTGTAAGTAAACTTCCAACTTACTTTGGATGGCACTTGTATATATTTTGTGAACTTTGTGTTTTTCAATGATTGAATATTGTTATATTGTGGTATGTATGTTCGGTTTTGATATGAATATGAGATGCCATGTTTTTATGATGGTTTGATGAAGTGCATTTCAAATATGCCACGATTAGGGTTTCGGTTTTGACATGTAAATATGTCATACATGTTTGTTTTGATGTATGAACGTGTAAAAGCATGAGACTATGTGTCGTGATGATGTAAATTCATGATTGGAGGACTTCTATGTTTTGGCCAAGGTCATATTAAGGGAATCTGAATCTGTTTTGGGTTTGGATGAGTGTGATTCAAGTATGTTTACATGTATTCATCATATGATTGCATGTTCTAATATTTTCAAGCCATATTGTGAGATGTACATAGTGAATTGGATCATACATGTTTCGGGTTGTACGTGTCTGCATGAGTATGGTAAAGTGTAACGTCATGTGTTCATGTCACATGCATGTAAGTCCATGTTTTGAAAACAAAGAGTCAAAAGCATGTTTTATCATGACTCCAAGTGCTAGGACGAGAAAATGCCCTAGTTGAACTCTCTGTCCACTCTGGAGTGTTTAAAGTCGAGTGGAGACCCCTGGGTCAATGAAGTATAATCGACGGGTCTCGAATGGTTCCTTAAGGAAATGATACCGGAGCGAGGTTACACCTAAAGCTAGTGGGTGTCATACGATGAAGGTAAAATGAGCCAATTGTCGTAAAAAGACTATGTTTATGTCATGACGTAGTCACCTCGATCAAGTGGGTCGTTAGTTGATGCGGTAACTAGCGGGGAACACATGGTGCATAGGGGAACCAGGAGGTATCCATTAATATGAATCATGAAATGAAGAAGGCATTTGAGCTCTATGTTATGATACGATAAGACATGCCAAGATATGTAATGATATGCCATGATATGTTATGATGTGATTTGACCACAATATGAAAATGTTACGAAATGATAAGAATGACATAATATACGAAATGATAAGAATGACATAATATGTTATGATATGAAAAGTATGGCATGATATGACAAGAACAAGAACTTGAGCTCAAATTATATGAACGTGTGTTAAGAAGTTTAAAGATGAAATGATGTTTTATGAAAAGTCTATGTTGCATATGTCAAGGTTTTTATGTCAAAGTTCATGTCCATGCATTTATTCATGAATTGCAGTTAATTGTGGTTTACTTGTATATGCATGTGATATATGCTATATGTTGACTGTTTACTTGCTGAAATTTCTTGAAATCTCACTGTGATAGTTTCCACTATCATTCTCCACCCGAAATGGTAGAAGTTGTAAAAGGTTTAGATGACAAAACGCAAGTGGACCAAAGTACTCCTGACCATTAAGGAGATGCCCAAGACTACCAAGATCTCTTTAGAGCCTTCTCTTTTGGATAAGATAGAGAATGTTGATTGACTCATCTCCAAAGCCTTACAATGTATAGAGGAGGTGAAGAGACTGAAGACTAGGGATAAGGACCGCTTTTTGGAAAAGAGGAAGAAGCCGGACAAGAAAAAGAAAAGAAATGGAAGGGGATCGAGGGAGTAGTAGTAGTAGAAATAAAAAGATAATGAATTACAGTTTTTGTGAAACAATATTTTTGATGGTCCTTTTGTTTTGGGGAAATGGTTTTAAAACAATTATCTATTTTGGAAAAGTACAATTATGGAAGTTTCAAACTTCTGGGATTTTATACTCGGTACCATGTTTATTTATTGCCACCATCCTTAAGTAGTTAAAAGAATTATCGGCTGTGAATTACTGCATACTGTAAGATTATAGGTGCATTGCATCTTAACTGTCATGTACAATGGGTATGTAGCCTTGAGTTACATGCCCCGACGCTTCAATTACTGTCCAATTTCAAGCAAGGGATGGGACATATATATATATATCCCCAACAAAAATGACTTGATTCATCGGTTAAGTGATGCTGTTGTCTTTTCTAAATTTGACCTAAAATAAGGATTTTGGAAAATCCAGATAGAAGAGTCAGACCGGTATAAGACTGCTTTCAATACTCCTTTTGGACATTACAAGTGGAATGTGATGCCTTTTAGCCTAAAAAAATGCCCCTAGTGAATTTCAAAACATCATGAATGCCATTTTTAACTCATTTACCCCTTTCATCATTGTCTATATTGATGATGTACTCATATTCTCCAAGTCTATTGATGAATATTGGAAACATTTGAATTCGTTTCTAGATATCATTAAACTAAATGGTCTTTTTTTTTCAGCCAAGAAAATCAAATTGTTTCAGACCAAAATTTGATTCCTTGGTTATGACATCTCCGAAAGCAAAATCAGACCCATTAATTGGGCCATTGAATTTGCTGACAAATTTCCAGATATCATTCTAAACAAAAACCAGTTACAAAGGTTTCTTGGTTCTCTTAATTATGTTGTTGAATTCTACCAAGATATGAGGAAACAATGCCGTCCTTTGTTTCAACAACTATAGAAAAATCCTCCTCCTTGGTCAGAAGTTCATACTAATATTGTTAAACAAATTAAGGCATATGTCAAAACTCTGTGTCTTGGCATTCCTACTACTGATTCTTTTAAAATTGTTGAAACAGACGCCTTTAACATTGGTTATGGTGGCATTTTGAAAAAAATTGTTTCGCCAGACTCTTCTGAACAAATAGTTCGCTTTCATTCTGGAGTCTAGAACCCTACACAGAGTAATTATAGTACTATTAAAAAAGAAATTTTATATAAGTACTATGTATCTCTAAATTTCAAAGTGATTTACTTAATAAGAAGTTATTACTAAGGATTGATTGCAAAAGTGCCAAGTATGTATTAGAAAAAAATGTTGAAAACATTGCATCAATACATATTTGTTCACGATGGCAAGCTATTTTAAATATTTTTTATTTTGATATTGAATATATCAAAGGATCTAATAATTATATCTCTGATTTTCTTACCCATGAATTCTTGCAGACACCAAACCATGAGCAAGAAAAATGGAAAAGAAAAACAAACAACTGCTCCACCCCCATCCCTGACAGAAAACTCATCAAGAATGAGTCTGCTTCACCTGTTGAAATTGCCAATAGGTTCACTACCCTTGGCAAAGTAATTCAACCTGCTTCTTTTGCTTCAACTGTTTCTACCCCATATGATCCATACACCAAAGCCATTGCTTCAGCACCTGTTACTCAGTATTTACTTCCCAAGTCTAAAACTGAGTATATACGGAAGATGAATTCTACCAACCTATTTTACATTGAACCAAATTGGTTTGTATATATAGACCCTTTAAAAATTGCTTCATCTTACTTTTCCCCTGGTTTTCACTGGATTCCTGAAGATTCCACAAAAAATCTTCAATTTTATTCCAGCCTCTTAGTCCAAACTGATTCAATTGTCATAAAACTCATTTATGAAAAAACTGATAAAACAAAATTGATCTACCACAGTACTTATATTCTTCGTGTCATAACAGAAGAAGATTGGGGAACCAACCCCTTTACTTCTAAAAGACTTTCCAATACAGATATTTCCTATAACTATTATGACTACATCAATGCTTGGAACAGATTCATGTTTTTCCAAGTTCCTGATATGAGTCATTATTGGTTTCTCAATTTTGATAAAAAGTTTAAAGGAAAACTATCCTTTTGGTTTCTCACATGGTGGAGCCAGTTTGGTCCTTTTTGAAAACTTTCCTGATCCACTACTCAAAGCATTCAAATGTTTTTCCAATGCTGTTTATTCTAAATTGGATAGAAATATGGCTATGTTTCCTTACTGTCTCCATTTCTGCAAATGGTACAAGATTCCTTGGATCATGAAATGGAACTATGAGAGACATGGTGATATCTTAGTCCGTTATGCTTTCACAAAATGGTGAGATAGGTTTCACTATACCCAAAATATTATTGATTATATGATCAGAGACTTCCCACAAACTGCGCCAGATCTGTAGAATAAAAAAGAATTTCCTGCTATCACACATGGTTCTCTTGTTTTAACTGAATATCCTTAAATCCAGGCACCTGCTTTACCAACTACTTCACAACGAGGGAAAGCAACCATCGCTTCCTCCATTAAGAAATCCCCAAAATCCAAAAAGAAGACCAATGTTCTTGAAGGATTAAGCAAAAAGGATTTAATTCAACTCTTTAAAAAATCCTTAGAAAATGACAGTTCTGATGAAGATAAAAAATTAGAGGCATCATCAGAAGCCTTCGTGGTTGATCCCTACTCAAATATTTTTGGACATGATTCCGAAGGAACCCCAAGGTTATCTGACGATGAATGATCCATTGCTCCATTACCGACACTACCAGACGAAGGAAGACTGCCGTCTCTCAGACTGAAGAGTACCTTCTGTCAAAGATACCCATTATTTTATGTCAAAACAGATGCTCCCGCAAGACACGCTAAGAAAGCAATCTGAAAACATCATGATTTTACTTTCATGTGAATGAACAGTCTCAATTACTATTCACTCACAAACCTTATTCTACTATTTCAATTATTGTAAAAGGCGACCCCTTCATCTATAAAAGGGGCACCTCTGGTTCAAGGAAGGCAGGCAAAATTCTCCTCTTTCTTTCAGAATTCACCTTCCTTCTCTTTCCGCATACCTTTCTCCACCTATTCTTCTGTAAGTTTAAAACTTGTAATTTCAAGCTTGTAATTTTAGTAAGCTTATATTTCAAAGCAAATTGTTATTTTTGCATCTATTTATTTTCAGTATTTCGCATTCATGCATATGGCAGGTTCTACCGCCTGTTCTTAATTGTGTATACTCTATTGCTTCCAGTTATCTAGTCCTTACTCTGGTTTCATATTGCTTCTAGTTATCTAGTCCTCCAACTATTCGGTTTGGATACACAAACCTATCCTATCTTATCTCATCTCATCATTATAATTTTTTCAAACTCTCACACAAAATATAATAAACAATTCAACTTTTTCAAATTTCAAGACAATAATAATATTAAAAATTATATTATAACAATATTTTATTCAATTTTCAACAAAATATCTCATCACATCTCATCTGATCTGAACTGCGTAACCAAACTCGGCCTAAAATTTTATTTCCCTCTCTCTTCATCTCTATTGCGCAAGAGAGAATCCAAGATAATACATAAAGAGTCCAAACGAAAGGGTTTAAAGAATACAACAACAAAAATTGAGATTCATTTTGACTCCACACCCTGATTGAATGTGGATCCAGGGGTCGACAAGCTCCCTGATCACTTAAGCACGGGTTATTACAAACAAACTCTTACATGTACATTAAAATGGAAACATTAAGCACCAACAAAAAATCGCAGCATGGGACAAAGTCCAATGATGCCACCAAAACCATAACCGATCACCAAGTACGGAAATATGTGCACTTTATTAACGATAAACAGTCACATGCAATCATCAATACACTCAATTATTACGTAAACGTTCTTACAAACAAATTTCTCATAGGCCCATCCTCGAAGGCCCTTAATATGAATTTCAAGGATTCTTCTTAAGCAACGCTCATGGAGATCTCCATTACATTGCATAACAGTGACAAACTATGGACCAGTCCCTAGAATTGGTTTCTCTGCAGTTTTCTACAGGTTAACCTCTATCACTGTTGACGTGAAGATTCTCAAGGCCTTCTTGTTGAGCAAGTCGACCTTAAGAATCACGGACATCTATTAGGAATAAAATTGACTGGATCCAGCCTATTGAAAACTTATCACTAATAATAAGAAAATAGATAAGGCCAAAAGATAAGGCAGGGTAGAGATAAGGCAAGGAAGGAATAAACTAAAAGAAGTTGACCCAAACTCCTAAAAGGAAAATGCTTCTTAAGGCAAGTTGTACTCGATCATTCTAAGGAAGAAAATAGATCTCTACAAATGAAGGGGACTCTCCACAACTTGTTTATGCATATACTCCACGCACAGTCACTCCACTGGATCTTCTCTCAAGAGAGTTATCATTTTCAATCTCTCGAAATCCAAACTTTTTCTATTGTATTGTGAGACGTGTGAGACCATGAGAGATTGTAAAATCATTTATTATAGTGAATTTTACCCTCAAATGTAAGCTTTTATGCCGAATCACGTAAATCTCTGTATCTCTTTTTATTTATTTTTATTTGATTATTTATTATTATCTTATGGATGAATGTAAAGAGCACCACGTGAAAGCCCAAATCACCATTGTAGGCTGGGGATAATTCGTTCCTCCCTTTCGGCCTGTTGTGTAATTTTTTATATTAACACATCCTCAAAGTAGCAATTGTTTTGCAAAGATACATACATGATGACTAAATTCATCAAAGCTAGCTAAGCGGAAGCCTAGCCGTATAAGAATCTGTACCTAAATACAGATTCTTATTTAGGTCGTTAATTTAGCTAGGCGGAAGCCTACCTAAATACAAAAAGTGATGTAGTTTCATCTGAAACTCAGAGGAAAATACATTTTCCACCATCTAACTAATAGTCGTTAATTTTATACTTCATTTTTACTCAAAACTACCAATACTGATACATTACACGACCTTTCATCTATATATCAAAACTGGCAAATATTAAATCCACCTTGCAATGATACTGCATGTTGCCTAGAGACGACAGAGAATTAATGACTACAGCACTTTTCGTTTGTATTCCATCATTGGCCATATAAGAATTATTCTTATAATTAGACCGCTCTTCTTTTTTTTCTCAGGTTGGAGTCCCGCCCAGTCATTTTAAATCACAAATTTTTATTTAAATCTAACAGATATTTTTAAATCGAATCGAATATTTTAAAATTCTCTAAATATTTTAAAAGTTCAAAATTATATTAAATGTGAGTATTTTAGTGTCATTGAGCCAAGCCTAATTTTCAAGTAATTATCTTTAAATTTTGGAGCCCCAAAATAATATAGTTTTAAAAAATTATTTTATTTAAGTAATTTCATTTCTTTAAAAATATTATTTAATATTCATCATTTTATTTTACGTTAAAATCTCTATTTATTTGGATGGATTTATTTCTCTAAGAAACATTTATTAAAACTCATCATTTTATTTGATGGTGAAAAATGCTATTTTTAGATCAATAAAACAATATTAAATTTTTAATAGTCTCATTCTATTTTATTTTCACTTCTATATTTCCTTTGTTTAATTTATTTTCATTTCTTTTATGTTTAATCTCTACAATTGGATATTAGGGCTCGTTTGGAGAGTAAGATGAGATGAGAATTTTGTGAATAGTAGTAAGATAGTTTGTAAATAATAGTGAGATAATTTGAGTTGAGTATTCTTTGGGTTTTGGGAAAGAATAGAAAAAAAATTAAATAAAATTTTTTATAAAAGTAAAATATTGTTATAATATAATTTTATAATATTTTATTTTCTTTGAGAATTTGAAAAAGCTAAATTTCTTTTTATTTTTTGTTTGAAAGTTTGAGAAAATTGTATGTTATGATGCCGAAATGAAGAAGAAACCCTAAGCTGGGACAAAGACACAAAGCATCGAAGTGAAGTGAACTGGAACTGATCTAAGGTAAGAAGAAGTGGGGACGGCGTCGTTTGCAGTAGAGTTGGATTGGGTTGCCATTGTAAGACGCAACCTTTTGGCATTTATAAGCCAAAACGGTGTGTTCCATTTCAAAGAAGCTGTTAGTCTTATTTCAGTTGTTATACACAGTGTTTTTGGACTCTTAAGGGCCAAAACAGAGGTAGTAAGCATTTTACCTTTTATTTCAGTTGTAAAATGCAACATTTTGGTTATAACCAAAATGGTGCGTCCTGTCATTCACAGTGAGTAACAGGTAATGTTAGTCTAGCTGCAAGTTAGTTAGAGTTTTCAGTATTTGGGTAAGGACGGGTGCAACACTCCGCTCCTTCTTACTAAAGTAAGCAAATTCGATTGCGACTCTCGTAATGCGTGTCGAATCTCGATGGCGTATTTTTAAAGATATTTTAAATGTCATAGAAATATTTATATGGGGTATTTCTAGTGTTATTGAACCAAGCTTGATTTTAAATAAAACAATTATAATATTTTTGAAGAGTTCCAAAAATATTATAATTGTAGGAAATTATTTTAATATCATTTTATTAAAATGATTTTAGTTATTTAGAATGTTATGTGATTTAAATTATGTTGAAAACTCTAATTACTTAAATGATTTTATTCTCTTAAAGATATTAAATAAGACTTCATCATTTTATTAATAATGAAGGAATATTGTTTTATAAACTAAAGTTTAGTTCAAATAATATTCTATCTTAATTCCTCTCAGTGTTTTTAAGTTAAATCGGTGTTTAGTCTATTATCATTAGATCGTTTTGAAGATCCCAAGATGAAGGGTTTGGATTAAATACCCAATTCCTCTCTCTTTCTCCCTCACTTTCCCCTTTCCCTCTCTCTCCTCCCTCTCCCTCAGCTCACGCGTACGCCCCCTCTCCCTTAGCCGAATCTCCTTCAGCCCAGCCCGACGCTGCCGTGCGCCGCCCAGGCTCACTACCACCACCGGTGACTCCTCTCACGCTGGCGAGCTCCCACCATCAAACCCAACCTCCATCTCGCAGCCACCCTCTCCCACGCACGCCCACATTTCCTCACGCACGGGTTCACTATGCGTAGCTCCTAGCGCCACCATACGCGGCCACCCAGACCACCGAGCACCCCCACTAGCACCCCTTGGGCTCCCCCGTACGTCGCCACCCACGTGCACGCCCTCTCTCTCGGACTTGCCCTCACGCACGACTTAGATCTGTCGTCGTAGAGCCGTCACACCACCTTACCGATGCCACCACCACCTTGCCAAGGTCCTCCCAAGCCCCTCCATGCTCAGCCCTTTCCAAACTCACCTTAGCCACCTCCAGTGGCCAAAATTGCCACTGCACATGGCTGACAGCCACCGTATGCGGTGTTACCCACTACCCATGAACTCCCACCATGTCGGCCACTCTCGTATATCCCAGATCTACCCACTAAAATCCTAGATCCGGTCCCTGAAATAGTCTCGTTGTAAGGTCACAGTAGTGACCGCTACCGCCCAAGCTAGTGCCTTTCGACGCCACTAGCCATGCCGGACAGCAAGCAATGCACGAGTTATCCCATCGATAGTATACTCTCTTTCCCTTACCTTTGTTATTATGTTAGCTGGTTGGTTAGGTTGTGGACTGTATTGTTAGTAATTGTGGAGTTCGCTGTGTAGTGAAATGTTGGGCGTATCTATATAGTGTGCTATGAAGTGTTGTGGACTATGTTGTGAAGTGTGGGTGTGAAGCGCGTGCTGTAGCAGTGATCTGGCATAGTGTGTGTGAAGGGAGTACATGTGGAGTGTACTCCATGAGGTGAAGCGATACACCATGTGGCGTGTCGCGAAGATAAGGATGGTTTCGTAGTTGATGAGCGTAGAGCATGATGAGTAGTGTCGGAAACTGTGGGACACTAAAGTAGTTGCGATGTGGCCTGTAGTATGAGGTGACATGTGTCACCGTGTAGTTTATTTATGGCTGGGAGTATGTGCGAAGTGACAGAACAAGTATAAGAGTGCACAGTGGAAGCAGGACAGGGGAATGTCAAGGAGTGACATGGTTAAGCAAGAAGTTGTGCTTGTGATGGGTGAGGAGTTAGCTTAAGAGTGATGTAGCGGAATGTCAGGTGACGTGACAAGGTCACAGTGTAGCTTGGGAGTAGTCTCGAGCTATATGACATGATGTAAAGTGTAGTTATGAATGGAGTCTTGTCGTGTTAAGTGTTGGGATGAACTATTAAGAGGGACGAGTAGCATGAAGAGTTATGCTAGCTGATTTAAGAAAAAGTTGGTATCGGAGTATGGCGATTGTCCATACGAGCCAGTGATTAATGAGTTATATGTTGGTCTTAAGTGATAAAGGGGTAAGGTACGTGTGTAATCAGGTTAGACACATGTGCCAGACGGATTCGCCATATGTAATGGATAATTTGTCCTAAGCATAGTTGCACGGTGCTTAAGCCTCAGAGCTGGCTTAAAGCCGTGTGGCGTGTATGGATGAGTATGAGGATTTAGAGTGAGCTAAGATACATGAAGGTAGTGATGGGTATATTGTCTAGGATTGGGATGCGTGACTTAGTCGGTCTGAGTCATGCATTGGGATGAGGTCAGTAAGAAGAGTAAGACAAAGGTTAGTGTCTTAACCCTAAGGTGAATCATGGGTTCACTTTAGTGGATGAGCACTAGAGGTAAGACCTTGAGTTTGGAAAAGATAGTGACCGTAAGTAGATCCCTGAGGTTTTAGCATAGTAAAGGAAACGTAAGAGCACATGATAGAATGAGAGTATTTCAAGTGAAGTGTAGTTCTATTCTAAGTTTAGTTGCTTATGCTCTAGATAGAGAATGACGCTAAGGTTATGTGTATGCATGTAGGTTGCTATCTGACACGCACATGAATGGACTACATGAGATGAGTATGGCATGGAGTCCAAGTATTACGTTCATACTCTCCTAGAGTTTTCTAAAGGATATGAAAATGAAAATGAAATGCTTTCCCTTTATGATGCTTCACGAAATGACACGAAAGATGTTTTACGAAAACATGCTAAGTATAACGTTTAAAGGTATATGCATATAATGGCCCTTCTTGGTAGCCCTTTTTTATGCAACCAAAGTAGTAATTGTATGCATGTGAATGGATGACTATAAGCAGTATCTATTGTATGTATTTTCTACAAAAATAAATGTTGAGGCTTATGCCTTGTACTTTAAGCGATGCTTTAAATGACGCAAAGAAAGTGTTTTAAACGTCCCTATGAACTGATGTTTTAAGGATGCCATAAACTGATGTTTTAAATGATGCTATGAAAGATGATGTTTAAGCTCATGCTTTTAAATGATGTTTTTCTATGAATGAACTGATAAATGAAAAGGATTGAAAAGGGAAGGACTAAACTGAAAGAAATGATTGAACGTTTAATGTATAAAAATACACGGCCATATAAATGAATGAAAAGGGTACCAAAGGACTAGGCAGATTACAATGTCGGGTAAGTAGAACTGGTAGTGTACCAAGTGTTGCCCCGGACTGAAAGGGATTCCCAACCCGTGGTCACGGGCAGAGTCCGGGTCTAAAGGAAGACCGCTAACCCCAACACACGGGACATAACAGTGTGTACCGGCCAAAGAAAGTAATAAGAAAGAATGTATGAATGCACTGAGTTCTTTAAGAAATGAAGGCACTGATAGAAAACCATTATTAAAGAAAAATCCCGCCTAGTGATGTTTTCAAAAGAATGCATGCCTCATGTACGTATAGTATATATGGAATGATGAATGCATGACTGAAAACCTATGTTATTATATTGTTAATGCATGCCTCATGTACGTATAATATTTTAACTGTATGAAGTGATACTTACTGAAAACCTAGACTCATTTTAGTTTTTATGTGTGCCCCTCTCCCCACAGGAACTAAATGAGTAGTGCACATCAGGACGGACACAGTCAAAGGGAAAGAGTACAGAAGTCTAGGCATAAGAGTTTTAATTATATGAGAGGCCTTTTTATCTTAAGATTAATGTTTTCCGCTATAAACCTCTTTTATTCTCAAAGCACATTTTATTTTATAATGTAGAGTCTTTCACCCTAGGTATGGAGGTAAAAAATTTTAAATCGAACGGTAATTCCCGTCTTCTTGTCTAAAATCATTTTATAACAAGTCTCACCACAAGGACGGGCGTTACAACGGGACCTGAGTTGATGGGAACTAAGGTGAGCCTACTCTTAAAGATCCTTTGCAAGTTCCAGATGGACCAATTACAAGATCAAGGGCCAAGAAGATCAAGGAAGCAATGCACGAATTGGTGCAATCCACTTGGGATGAAACTAGCAAGAGTCCAACACTATAGATGGGCTTGAAAGAAGGAGAACCAATTTTGATCCACTTGATTCAAGTTGTAGAAGACATGACTTAGAGATAGGGCCTATTGTTATTAGAGGCTTCCAATTTGGTTAAATGATTTATTTTATTAGTTTAGAATAAGTGGGCTTGAAGATACTTGGCCCACATGTCTTATTTTTAATGAACTGGAGTTTTCGAGAAGGCCTTGTATTTTGGTCAATGGCTTATTTAGAAAGTTACTTTTTAGGAACTAGGGTTTCAAGAGGTTACTATAGCGTTATTGTAGTCGCGCATACTGTAGTCGCGACATTGTTCATCCAGGGGCATTTTGGGTAAAATGGGCTTTATTTTGACTAGGGTTTTAATTAGGTTTGGTTTAAATACTATTTGTAGCCTCATTTGAAGCCTTAGACAATATTAAATTTTATTTGTGAGTTGAGTTTATTCCTCTTGTTCTTGATTGAACTCTTGAACTTATCAAATATAAATCACAACATTTGTGGCGTTCCTCCTTGTATTCTGGGTTCTTGATAAGGGTTCTTCAACGGGTCTAGATTTTAATATAATCTAGGTTCTTGAAACTAGTTCTCATCGGGTCTAGATTCTCAATCCTTTGGCTTGATTTTGGCTTTCTTGGAGAGTTTTCAAATTGATTGTGGGTTTAAGGGATTCCATTCCCACGGGTTCATATCATTTTTCCCCCTCTCCTCAAAAGGATTCGACCTTGAATCTTCACCTACATCAAAAGGAGAAAGATCAGAAATATTGAAAGTAGCAGAAACATTATACTTACTTGGAAGATCCACTTTATATGCATTGTCATTAATTTTCTCAAGAATTTGGAAAGGTCCATCTCCTCAAGGATACAATTTAATCATTCTTTGGGCTGGGAATCTTCCTCTACGCATGTGAACCCAAACCCAATCTCCTGGTTCAAAGATGACACGCCTTCGCCCTTTATTGGCTTGGGAAGCAACCTTTTCATTCTTTTGGGCAATTTGAAGCCGTACCCTCTCATGAAGTGACTTTACCAACTCCTCCTTCTTTTGTCCATCCAAGCTACTCCTGTTATCAACAGGTAAAAACATCAAATCCAAAAGTGTAAGTGGATTAAATCCATAAACAATTTCGAAAGGAGAATATGAAGTAGCAGTATGCATGGTCCTATTATATGCAAACTCTATAAATGGCAGACAATCCTCCCAAGTTTTTAAATTCTTATGAACAACAGTGCATAAAAGTTGAGTTAAAGTCCTATTAACTACTTCAGCCTAACCATCAGTCTATGGATGACAAGTAGTGGAAAATAAGAGCTTAGTACCCAATTTCCCCCACAACACCTTTCAAAAGTAGCTAAGGAATTTAACATCCCTATCAGAAACAATACTCCTAGGTACACCATGGAGTCGCACTATCTCCTGAAAAAATAAGTCAGCTATGTTTGTGGCATCATCTATTTTATGGCATGGAATGAAATGTTTCATCTTACTGAATATATCCACAACCACAAAAATAGAATCTCTACCCATTTTTGTCATAGGCAGCCCCAAAACAAAGTCCACAGATATGTCTACCCATGGCTCACTACGAACGGGTAAGGGTATATACAACTCATGTGGCAAAACCTTAGATTTGGTCTTTCTACATGTAATGCACCTTCTACAAATACGATTAACATCTCTCTTAATCTTAGGCTAAAAGAAATGTTCATGCAAAATGTCTAAAGTTTTCTTGACACCAAAGTATCCCATTAATCCCCCACCATGTGCCCCACGCATCAATAACTCACGCATAGAACAACTTGGCACACAAAGTTTGCTTTGTTTAAACAAATAACCATCATGCTTGTAAAACTTACCAAATGCCGCCTTATCACATGCCACATGCACATTAGAAAAATCAGCGTCATCGGCATACATGTCTTTCACATATTCAAACCCAGGCATTTTAGCACTTATAGAAGTAAGAAGTACATACCTCCGAGATAGAGCATCAACAACAATATTCTCCTTACCTTGCTTGTAATGGATGACATAAGGAAATGTCTCAATGTATTCCATCCATCTAGCATGCCTTTTATTCAACTTACCTTGACTCTTGAGATGCTTCAATGATTCATGATCGGTGTGGATCACAAATTCCCTTGGCCATAGGTAGTGCTGCCAAGTCTCTAATGCACGAACAAGAGCATAAAACTCTTTGTCATAAGTAAGGTACTTTAGGGATGCACCACTTAGCTTTTCACTGAAGAAGGCTATGGGCCGTTTATCCTGCATAAAAACGGCTCCAATCCTTATTACTGAGGCATCACATTCAATCTCAAAAGTTTTGTTAAAATTAGGTAATGCTAACACAAGTGCAGAGTACAACATTTCTTTAATAGTGGCAAAAGCATTCTCTTGATTAGCCCCCAATGAAACCCAACATTCTTTTTAATTACCTCAATGAGTGGTGCTGCAATAGTGCTAAAGTCTTTAACAAAACGCCGATAAAAGCTAGCTAAGCCATGAAGCTTCTTACCTCAGTGATGTTTTTTGGCGTTGGCCACTCCTTGATGGCCTTGACTTTCTCTTCATCCACCTCAATACCTTTTGTACTAACAACATAACCAAGAAAAACAACTTTTTCCATGCAAAAGACACATTTCTTGAAATTAGCATACAACTTTTCACATCTCAACACATCAAAAACATATCTCAAGTGCTCAATATGTTCATTTAAGTCCTTGTTATACACTAAGATATCATCAAAGTACACAACTACAAACTTGCCTATGAATGCACGTAGGACATGGTTCATTAATCTCATGAAAGTATTGGGCGCATTTGTAAGTCCAAATGGCATAACCAACCATTCATAAAACCCATACTTAGTCTTAAAAGCAGTTTTCCATTCATCACCCTCTTTCATTCTAATTTGATGGTACCCACTTTTAAGATCAATTTTACTGAAAATACATGAGCCATGCAATTCATCAAGCATATCATCCAATCTAGGAATGGGATGATGATACTTTACCGTGATATTGTTGACCGCCCTGCAATCAACGTACATCCTCCACGTCTCATCCTTCTTTAGCACTAGTAGCACTGGTACTGGACAAGGGCTCATGCTCTCCCTCACGTACTCCTTGCTCATCAAATCCTCAACTTGCCTCTGAAACTCCTTTGTCTCTTCTAGATTACTCCTACAGGCTGGTTGGTTTGGAATAGTAGCCCCAGGCACAAAATCAATATGGTGCTCAATGCCTCTAATGGGTGGTAACTCATTTGGCATCTCCTCCGGGAATACATCGTCAAACTCCTGCAACAAAGAAACAATCAAACTAGGAAGAGACTAGTTAGTTTTATCAAGAGTAAGATAAGACTCTTTATAGACAAGAAAAATCATAGGGCGATCTGCGAAGAAAGCCCTTTTAACCTCACTATCTCTTGCATAGAAACTCACTTTTGTCTTTCATTTTCTCTCTGCAGACTCTCTTTCTTTTTTTCTCTCGTGGCTCCACTCTTTTTTCTTTACTTTCAGCCACCTACTTTCTTTTTCACTCTTTTTTTTATGCTCATTTTCACTCCCACTCTTTCTTTTTTGCTCAATTTTTTTTTCACTTTTTCTTTTTTGATCATTCTAACTTTTTAGTTTCAATTGGTCCCCATGGACCTGTGTAGGAGTTAAAGGAGCACGTTTGATTATTTTTCCATCATTTTCAAAATTGTACATGTTCCTTAACCCATCATGGTCCACCTTCCTATCATACTGCCATGGCTTCTCCAACAAAATATGACCAGCATGCATTGGCACTACATCACAAAGGACTATATCCTGGTATTTCCAATTTGAAAAAGAAACTAGCATTTGCTTATTTGCCCTAACCTCTCCACAATCACTCAACCACTGCAACGTGTATGGTCTAGGGTGTTTCAAGGTACATAAATTCAATTTCTCAACTAAAGTAGTGCTAGCCAAATTAATACAACTCTTCAAATCAATGATCATACTACATACCTTGTTGTTGATGTGGCATCTAGTATGAAAAATGTTCTCGCTCTGCTGCTCTGTATCATCCATCTTAATTTGTGTATTGAGTGCACGCCTAGTAACATGGAAATCACCATACTCTTCTTTCTCATACCCATTTTCAACACTAGACTCACATCACCTCCTATCTCTACTGCCCTGTAGATTTCTAATTTTTGCATCTTGATGATCCATCCTATCCCTCACTTCACCCAACACCAAGTTCAAACGCTCAAATTGTTGTTGCATGGCTTGCAACACAAATAATGAGTTATCTGTCATCCCCTTTGGTGATGAGTCACTCCTATGAAACATTGAAATGTGCTGCACAAAAAGAATGTTAGTGGAAAACCTCACACACTCCCTTACGTGTTTACACTCAAATAATGGCACTTCACTCGTGTCTCACTCATAATTGGCTTTTTCTCGATAATAGTCTCACTCTCTTGCCTTTTACCTCAAGAGTTTACCGCTCAAGTTCTTTAAGAACATGTTGAACTAAAATCAAGACAATACAACCTTGTATTAGAAATATGTATTCAACCACTTTGATAATAAAGCTCAATCAATAAATGTAATTCTTTCACTTTGTTGTAATTATGTAGTTACCTTTGAATCTGCTACCTTTTCTTTTCTTTATTTTTTATTTTTTATATGAATTTTCTTTTCTTTTCCTTTCCTTTCTTTTATTTCTCTTCTTTTCTCTAATTCAATCACAAACAGCAATATCAATTGTGAAAATCAAGCAATTGAATTCAAGCACACAAGAATTGACAATGAAATAGAAGAGAATCAATGGAACGACACTCCAAGCAATTAACAAACTTAGAGATGCATTAAACCCTAGAATTTTGAAACCCTAGGTGATGCAACTTTCAGCCAAACCCAAAACCCTTAGAATTTTGGCAGCCTACCTTTTGTTTCTGCATTTTTTTTTTTTGCAACCCTAGAACAATGTAGCCCTATAATTAAATTTAAGGATGCAAGAAATTAAAAGATAGAATCAGACCTAATTAGAAACCTTGCTCTGAATATCAAATGATATGAACCCGCGGGAATGGAATCCCTTGAACTCACAATCAATTTGAAAGCTCCCCAAGAAAGCCAAAATCAAGTCAAATGATGGAGAATCTAGACCCGATGAGAACTAGTTTCAAGAATCTAGATTATATTAAATTCTAAACTCGTTGAAGAACCCATTTCAAGAACCTAGATTACAAGGAGGAACGCCACAAAGGTTGTAATTTACCTTTGATAAGTTCAAGAGTTCAATCAAGAACAAGATGAGTAAACTCAACTCACAAATAAAATTTAATATTTTCTAAGGCTTCAAATGAGACTACAAAGACTAATTAAACAAACCTAATTAAAACCCTAGCCAAAATAAAGCCCATTTTACCCAAAATGCCCCTGGATGAACAGTGTCGCGGCTATAGTACACGTGGCTACAGTAACGCTACAGTAACCTCTTGAAACCCTAGTTCTTAAAAAGTAACTTTCCAAATAAGCCCTTGACCAAAATACAAGACCTTCCCGAAAATCCTAGTTCATTAAAAATAACGTAGCAATTTCAAATATCACTGCAATTCTTCATACTCATTTCCATTGTTTCAATTCATCGAATATCTGTAGTGCACCCTGTTGCTAGTGTATTGCAGCAACACTCCATTCCCACCTCTTCCATCATACATTCCATTAAGAATTACAATAAGGACATACAAGGGTATTAACAAGTGGTAACACTTGAGCACCGATCCTGCCAAAGTCACCTTCTGCACCCTCACCCATAACCATAGATAGCCAAACAGATTTACAACACAGAAACCATATTCCTTCAACTAGCCCAGACAACTAGAAAATACAACCCAGAAAAGTCATAAACAACCAGACAGATTTACAAACAAGAACCCAGAATCCTTCAACCATGGCTAACGCAACTAGATCCAAACAAATGTAACAACAGATTGATGCCTTGGAGGAGAGCCATCTAGCCACCCAAACTCGCTTCAACACCATTGATGAGAGGCTGGACCAACTCACTGAAATGGTTCGAACCTTGGTTGCTTACCAGGGGAACATGGCACGGGACCTGCAAAACTATCAAGGTAATGAACAAGTGCAGCAAAGGGGACCAACTTTAAGAGGTATTCATTTGGAGTTTCCTCACTTTACTGGAGAAAACCCATCCACTTAGATTTTTAAGGCATCACAATACTTTGAATACCACCAAACCACCCTTCTCCAAAAGTTATTGTTGGCCTCATACCACATGGAGGGAGAAGCATTAGTGTGGTACCAAAAGGACTTAGATATACCCCAGTTTGTGAGTTGGGAAACTTTGGTGAGGGCTATGTTGGTTCGCTTTGGACCAACTGCATATGATGACCCTATAGAAACCTTGACAAGGTTGAAGCGAGTCACCATAGTAGCAGCCTATAAGGCTAGTTTCGAGGCACTTTCGAATAGAGTGAGGGGCTTACCCGACCACCATAAGCTAAGTTGCTTTCTCAGTGGCCCGAAGGACAAAATAAGGTTGCCTCTTTGCATGTTTAACCGACACAATTTAACTACAGCGTTTGGGTTGGCCCGAATTCAAGAAGAACACTTTGCTTGCACTAAGAAGTCGATGAAGTTCTCGGGTGAGAAGGGCTCCTTTAGTTCGGGTAACAATTATACCCCCTATGGTAATAGTGGTGCTAGTGGTACTCATAACCAAAAATTCAGCCCTCCTATAAAAAAAAAGTGTTCTCTACAGCGTGGGATGAAAAGCGTAAAAAGGGACTTTGCTATCATTGCGATGAGAAATAGAACTCCAACCACAATTGCAAAAAACTTAAGGTATACCTTCTATAAGGAGTTGAAGAGTTAGAGGTGACGAAGGAAGGTGAAGAGGAGGCTACTATGGCGGCTGAACTGTTTAATGAAGTGGACTTAAAACAGAAAGGGATGGTGGTGGAACCTGAGCTTTCCTTGAATGCAATCATGGGAACCCCTAGTTCTAAGACTATGCACTTAGTGGGATGGATGGGGAGTACACAAGTGGTTCTTTTGGTAGACTCTAGGTCAACACACAGTTTTGTGGACCCGTCTATTGCTCGGATAGCCAAGTTGGTGATTGATGAGGCTAAAACAATTACTGTCAAAGTTGCTAATGGGCAAGTGGTACGAGGATTAGGCTACCACAGTAAAGCCAGAATCAAGATGCAAGGTATATCATTTCATCCCTCCTTTTATGTTTTACCACTTGGTGGTTGTGATGTAGTTCTTGGAGTAAATTTGTTGGAGACCCTCGGGCCCATTGTTTGGGATTTTCATGAGTTGTCCATGAAGTTTGTGTATCTTGGAAAAAATGTGAAGTTGTTGGGACTGAGGTTGGAGGGTCTAACACTAGCAAAAGGGGAAAAGGCAATGCTTGCATCCATGCAAAGGGGGAGAGGGTTGTTTTTGCAGCTGATTTATGAGACAAATCCAGTGCAGTCCTTAGGTGGGGGTGAGAAAGTATAGAAACTGATTAAAAATTTTGCACAGGTGTTTGAAATTCCCGAAGGACTACCACACTCAAGGCCCCAAGACCATAGAATACCCCTAAAGGAAGGTACCCAACCCATCACAGTTAGACCTTACCGTTACCCACACTACCAAAAATATGAAATTGAAAAGATTGTGGCTAAATTACTTGACTCAGATGTAATAAGGCCTAGTACAAGTCCCTTCTTGTCTCCCGTGCTTTTGGTCCGCAAGGCGGATGGGAGTTGGCGTATATGCATCGATTATCAAGCACTTAACCAAGAAACCATAAAGGATAAGTTTCCTATCCCCGTTATTGATGAACTCTTGGATAAGTTACACGGGTTGGTGGTTTTTTCAAAACTAGATTTAAGGTCCAGATACCAGCAAATCATGGTGGTACTCGAGGATGTAGTGAAGACAGCCTTTGGAACTCATGAGGGACACTATGAGTTCCTCGTGATGCCTTTTGGTTTGACGAATGTCCTCTCAACTTTTCAAGAGTTGATGAATGAGGTGTTTCAGCCTTATTTGCGGAAGTTTGTGTTAGTTTTTTTTTAACGATATCTTAGTGTACAACAACTGTTGGACAGAACATTTGGAGCACTTGCGGGTGGTGCTGGAAGTACTACAAAAGAATCAGATGTACGCTAAATTGACAAAGTGTCAACTTGGGATCAATGAAGTAGATTATTTGGGGCATATAATTAGTGAAAGGGGAGTGATGGCTGACCCACGGAAGGTGTTTGCGATGCTGGACAAGCCTGTACCAGCCAATGTCAAATCCTTACGAGGATTCTTGGGGTTGACGAGTTATTACTGTAGGTTTATAAAGGGGCATGGGACTTTTCTCGCACCCTTAACGGATTTATTAAGAAACATGCTTTCTTATGGAATGGGGCTGCTTCCAAAGCTTTTAAGGAGTGGAAATTGGCTGTAACATAGCCCCCAGTACTTAGGTTGCTGGATTTCACCCAACCATTCACGATTGAGTGTGACGCGAGTGGAAGAGGAATGGAGCAGTTTTGATGCAGGGGGGGCAGCTACTGGCTTATATGAGCAAGGCCTTAAAGGGAAAAGAACTCCTTCTCTCCACATATGAGAAGGAGCTCCTCCTGCTAGTGATGGCGGTGAGGAAGTGGAGACCCTATCTTCATGGGCAATCCTTTGTGATTAAAATGGCCTAGTAGGCCCTAAAATTTTTGTTGGAGTAGCGTGTGGGAACTGCAACTCAACAAAAGCGGGTGAGCAAGTTAATGGGATACAACTTTGTTATTACTTACAAGAAATGAAAGAAAAATGTGGTAATGGATGCATTGTCGAGAAAAGAGGAAGAAAGTGAGTTAGAAGGTGGAGTCTTAGCCATGATAACATTTCCAACACCCAAATGAGTAAAGGAACAGCCAGGTATGAAGAGTCAGTTGAGCTTAAGGAGATCCTTAAACAAGTAAGGGAGGCTACTGTGTTACCAAGAAATTACCAGATGCATCAAGGTTTTTTTTTTTTTTTAAAGAGAAGGAAGTCACATGTCCAATAGTGACCCCTGCCCGAATTTATTAATGAACCCTCACTTGTGGCAGAGGAAAACCGTGGTTACAATCACCAAAATATCTCTCAAGACCTACCAACGAAACACAAACAACTAACCAAACCAACCCAAAATATAAAAGAACTAACATAAAAAAACCTTCTAAACAAGCCTAACGAGCAACATAAGAATAAAAAAGAAACCAACAGCATAGCTCGGCACTACGCTTGGGATACGGGTTGGAAAGGTTCTGCACTAACCCCCGTCCCAATCTTGACACTACGTAACAAGAGATCTGCACTATCCCTCAGCAACCCCTTGTGCATTAAAACCTTGCCTCATGTGATTTACACCGAATGGATGCAAGACCCCATTTATCAATCCTTATCAAACCTCACAGCATAGCAGGTGAGTCCAAAGCATTTCTCCATTCCGCATCTCCCACTCTTGCCCCCCACTGAGCAAGCCAATCCGCGACAGCATTCCCTTCCCTAAAGATATGGGAGAATTTGTAATCCATGTTTTTTATCATCTCCTCCCAATAGTCCTCCAAATACCAGATGCCACACCGATTGTTCTGCAGCCACGACAGTACAACCTTTGAATCCAATTCAATATCAATAGCAGACAAGTTTAATTCTTTACAACGTTTAATTCCCTCCAATAACGCCCATAGTTCTGCTTGAGTACTATCTCCATAGCCTAAGTTCATAGAAAATGCCAACAAAACAGACCCCTGCATATCCCGAATAACCCCTCCAGCTCCCGAGATACCTGGATTACCCAGGCAACTCCCGTCCGTCTTTAACTTGACTCTACCATGTAAAGGTTTAGCCAAGTAATGAGATGAATGGGATGTTGTTGAATAGGAATAGGAGTAACATTCAGACACCCAAGAATGTAAGAATCATGCATCAAGGTTTATTACTGAAGAAGGGCATAATAGTCATTGCAACGGATTCCTCTTTTAAGGGCAAAGTTTTGCAATATATACATGATAATCCTATGGGTGGTCACTCAGGCTATTTAAGAACCTATCAAAGGGCTAAACATGATTTTTATTAGAAGGGCATGAAAAAAGACATAAAAAAGGTGGTGAGGGAGTGTGTGATCTGTCAAGCAGTGAAATATGAGACAACACCACCAGCAGGGTTGTTGCAACCCTTACCCGTGCCCCAACAAGCTTGGACAAACATTTCCATAGACTTCATTGAAGGGTTGCCCTAAGTCCAGTGGTTTTAATGTGATCTTAGTAGTTGTGGATAGATTCACAAAATTCGGGCACTTCATACCCTTGTCCCACCCTTACACAGCGATTGGGGTGGCTAGTTTGTTTGTGAATCATGTGTTCAAGTTACACGGCCTACCCCGAACTATGGTGACGGATAGAGACCCAATATTTGTGAGTTCTTTTTTGCGATCTTTCTTTTCCTTACAGGGGTTAGCTCTTAATCTAAGCTCTGCCTACCATCCCCACTCCGATGGACAGACAGAGGCCCTAAATAAATGCTTAGAAGGTTACCTACGATACTATGCCGGAACTACACCTCAAAAGTGGTCACAGTGGCTACCATTCGTGGAATGGTGGTACAATACATCTTATCACATAGCTATTAAGATGACACCTTTCCAAGCCCTCTATGGTTCCCCCACCGCTACTTCTGTCATACGTACCAGGGACTTCAAACAACCAATCGGTGGACCGAACATTATGAGACAGAGACAAAGTTATCAAAATCCTTAAGGAGAACTTGGAAGGAGCAAAAAACCTAATGAAAATACAAGCTGACAAGCATAGAACCGAGATAACATTTGAAGAAGGGGAATGGGTATACCTGAGGTTACAACCTTTCCGACAGAAATCCGTAGCACATTGCCGAAATATGAAGTTGTCTCCCCGGTATTTCGGGCCATTCCAAGTAGAGAAGAAGATCGGGCAAGTTGCTTATCGGCTTAAGCTTCCCCTATTGTCTCAAATACACCCTACCTTCCACGTATCATGCCTCAAAAGGAAGGTGGGAAACTCAATTCAGCCGTTAGCCACCCTCCCTCCCATCGATTCGCAGGATGAAGTTCTTCCCAAGCCTGAAAAGGTGGTAGATCGTCGTCTGAGAAAGGAGGGAAACAATGGGGTAACTGAAATCTTGGTTAAATGGAGGGAATTGGGAGATGAAGAGAACTCATGGGAGAGACTGTGGAAACTAAAATAGCTTTACCCACACCTTGTGGGCAAGGTGCTGTGAAGAATGGGGGATTTGTTATGACGCAGAAATGAAGAAGAAACCCTATGCTAGAACGAAGACAATAAGCATCGAAGTGAAGAACTGGAACTGATCTGAAGTAAGAAGAAGTGGGGATGGCGTCGTTTGCAATAGAGTTGGATTGGGTTGCCATTGTAAGACGCAACGTTTTGGCATTTATAAGCCAAAACGGTGCGGTCTTTTTTAAAGAAGCTGTTAGTCTTATTTCAGTTGTTATACGCAGCGTTTTTGGACTCTTAAAGGCCAAAATAGGACATTCCTTTTAGTAAACATTTTACCTTTTATTTCAGTTGTAAGACACAGCATTTTGGTTATAACCAAAACGGTGCGTCCTGTCATTCACAGTGACTAGCAGGTAATATTAGTCTAGCTTGCAAGTTAGTTAGAGTTTTCTGTATTTGGGTAAGGACGAGACCTGAGTGGAGGGGATTCCGATGTTGAGTGAATTCATAGCTATCGTTTGTTGCAAGAGGAAGGGAATACCTCGAATGAGTTCTAACGTAGCAATTTCGAATATCACTGCAGTTCTTCATACTCATTTCCATTGTTTCAATTCATCGAATATCTGTAGTGCACCTTGTTGCTAGTGTATTGCAGCAAAACTCCATTCCCACCTCTTCCATTATACATTCTATTAAGAATTACAGTAAGGACATATAATGGTCTTCATATGTAATGATTAGTTTGAAAAAATTATAATAATTAATTTAAAAAAATTGTAATAATTAGTTTAAAAATTTTGTATTTAAATTATATTTTAAAAAAATAAAATAAAATGAGATGAAATAATATCAAAATTTTGGAATGACATCTATTTTCAATTGAAGTCCGAATTTGTTGCCCAGAACTTCCCTTCGGGCTTCCCCTCCTTCCTCTTTTCTTTTCCCCTATCTCCCCCCTGGTGCCGTCTCCCTCTGTCCTTCTCCCGATTTCTCTCTCGCCTCTGTGCCAAGCCACCGGCCACCGGCCACCGTGAAGGGCAATAACAAATCTGCACCACGAGCACGCCACCGATTCCACCACGTCGACCACCACACTCATGGTAGTAGACTCTCTCTCTCGATTTCTCCCTCCGTTTCTCCCATCTCTCAGCCGCCACAGAAAACCACCATCACACGACGCCACAACCAAGCCCCTTTCCGTCGAGCACCACCCCTTGTTAAGACTCCTCTTGTAAATAATGTTGTAATAAGGAAATGGAAGACAGTTGTTGTGATGAATAAACTGAGTTGCACACAAGATGTTTGATAAAATGAGAAAGAGAATCACAATAAGGAAGAATGATAAAAATAGCTACGCCTTGAGGTATTCAAGGTCCCCAATTCCTCCCAAAGAAAATACAAACGTTTTCTGCAATAATCTTCAAGATGCCCTCATCGTGCCATTTCTGGCTTACATATGGAGGTAGCCTATGACTAACAAAACTCATGAAAATGCAACATGTGGACAGGAAAAATAGAATGGAAAATAACAAATTGCAACATACGAGCAACTATTGATCTAAACGGCAAGCTATAGACGACTCGCAGTTCAGCTTCCTTTATTGGCTTTCAAAATGGTGCGGGTTGTTTAATTGGGATCATAACAAATTCCCTCCCTTTAAAGAACCTTGTCCTCAAGGTTGTGATATTGATGTAACTCTATAGTATTGGCTAGCAAGTGCAGATTGTAGTGATGATCTTCTTATCACAAACCCAAGCGCACAACCCAACTATTAAATCTCCTTGCATTGCCTGAAGATAACCCAAATAGTGACTGGAAGCTTCCTGTTCTTGCTATCCAAAAACAACACATAGCAACTTGAGACTTGAAGATAATTGTTGAACCACCCTTTTCGATCCCTTGGCAGCAACCATCTTTGCAACACTAGATCCCAGCCATTAAATGGCCAACCATGGTATGACACTGCAAGTAGCCGCCTTCATCAATCCGCCCTTCTGCAAATACTTGGCCTCAAGTGTCGAGAAAGCAAAAATGAACCCAACACTCAACATTTCTACCACATCATTTCCCTTTCCTCTATCAAATGGCCACAAGATTTGTTTCTTTATCCAATGGTACTTCCAGACTTTTAGCAGATTTATTCCTTCCCACCTCAGAACATCCCTAAGTGTCCATATTTGAAACATTTGAGGTGCAATATTTTCCCCTTCATCCAATTTAACTATACTCTTTGAAAGATACTATTGCCGCTCGACAACTAGCCAACAAAAAACCAACAAACACACACTTTCAAAATCAGCCGATGAAACGGCACAATTGAGCTTGTAGACAATAAGGTTGAGTCCATAAGGTTCAAATATGAGTACTAGGGCAGGGTTGAACCCATGATTGGCATTGGGTTCCAATTTAAATTAACTTTTCAAAGAATCAAAGCAAATAACCTGCAATATGGGGAGTGTCAGTTCCTGCTCTTGAGAAGTTTCTTGAATTCCATTTGTCAAGCGATTTTGAATCCAGGTTCTCAAAAGGATAACACCACGAATCCCAACTTCACTCAAAGGTCCCTTGACTTCATAAATTTCAGACCCAGTGCATGTCTCAACAACATCAGTTGTAGCCACCTGACCACCAAGAGTCGTGCATGTCATATCAAAAAAATGCTCCTTAGTCATGAGAAGGTTTTCATTAGGAACGTATTGGGCAAATCCAAGAGCTGTTGTACCACGAGGCACAATTTTCACTTTCAACAATAGTTTTGCATATTCTAAAAACCAGCCTGCAACAGCATGACCCGATTCATGGTAGGCAACAGTGCAGCGTTCCAGCTTGCTTATCACCTTATTCTTTTTCTCCTGACCACCAATGATCCTATCTATAGCTGCGTCAAAATCTCCCATTGTGACCTGTGTTCCCTCATTCCTTGCAGTAACTAGAGCAGCTTCATTACACACATTTGCAATGTCTGCACCGGCAATTCCTGGTGTGAGGGCTGCTATCCTCTGAGAGTAATATGATGGCCCGTGTTCATGTTTAATTCTTTTCAAGTCAATCTGAAATATTTGGTCATTGCCTTTAATATCAGGTTTATCAATGGTAATTTGGCGATCAAATCGGCTAGGCCTCAAAAGAGCTTTGTCTAAAATATTAGGTCTATTGGTTCTAGCAAGCACAACTCCAGAAGTGGTTCCAAAGTTCATCCACGAGATCCCCCGAAACAAAAGCAAGGCTCTGGCCGAATCACACCCAACTCTTCGTGACATTTTATCAAGCAACGGAGTCGTGATCACTGCCTCTTTCACACAAAGCACCCAGACAACATCAACTCTTTTATACAATCCTCTCACGGCTTGTGGAGAAAAACTTTGATGTGATGTAGGTAACGAGGCAGCGTATACAGAGTGGATATCAACATCCCGAATCACTGATAGGCCAGAAGCCACAGCTCCCTTTGACACATCCAGTCCCAAATCCTTCAATGCTTTCATCGTGTCAATGAAAGCTCCCCAGCAATCTCTTAGGCTAAGTTGTACAATTGTTGCATCAGAATCTAACTCTTGATCTATCAGAACTATTAACACAGGGACATAATCGGTCTCACGATCAAACTTCAATGAGGTTGAATCAACTGTATTCAAACCATCAGTAGATGCATGCAAAATTTTCTTCTTTCTCCAAAAAGCAAGTGCGTGTTGTGAGCACTTATAGCAAACCGGTAAGACTATAAGTGGCTCTCATGGCGAGAGTTGTGGAATGAACCCGAGACCAGAACCCTTAGTAGCTATCCCCTTCGTTTTGCCGCTAGAGTATAGATCTGACCCCATCACCGTGCGGTGCTCGAGCTTCCCACTCTCGATCTGGACCTCCACCTATCGTGGAGGATGGAGCACCCATTGTTGAGTTTCGTTGGCTCTCATCATCCCTCTGTCGTCCCATCCTCTGCAGTTTTGAGAGAGTGTGTGAATGCCAAGGTCAAAAATCCACAGTCTAGCACGAAAAGCCTGAGTTCTTTGGGGGAAAATCCTTACAGGAAGAGCTCGATGATAATCTCCATCTTGATGAACATCACCCCTGATTTCACACTTAATAATATCAAGAAGCGGTCGCGAGTTTCGATCCTCTAAAAATTGAGAATTTAATTGCGGCGTTGGATTTCTAAGAACTGAAGGAAGAGAAATTTCTTTGGGATAAATGTCTGTGGACAATGCCACAAATTCCTCCATTGCCACTGGATTTTCTAAGTCCTCCTCCCTTTCTAAGGAATCTTTTTCTTCCTCCTTCCCTGGAATGGTGGTGTGGACGATTGCTTCCACAAGAATATTTTCCTGTTTTGCTGTATCTTTTGTGCTTTCCTCTATAGACTCTATTGCCTCTTCTTCATCCTTCTGGTCGTGCCACTGTACGAGAGATTCCTACACCCTCTTGGGATTTTGTTGTATCTTGTCTAGTATTTTAGTCATATGCTCTAATTTTTCCAAAATCTTTTCCAACAACAACAATTATTGTTCATTTAGTCGTACCACACCCATGAAGAATCAGTGGCTCTGGATACCAATTGTTAAGACCCCTCTTGTAAATAATGTTGTAATAAGGAAATGAAAGATAGTTGTTGTGATGAATAAACTGAGTTGCACACAAGATGTTTGACAAAATGAGAAAGAGAATCACGATAAGGAAGAATGATAAAAATAGCTACGCCTTGAGGTATTCAAGATCCCCAATTCCTCTAAAAGAAAATACAAACGTTTTCTGCAATAATCTTCAAGATGCCCTCATTGTGCCATTTCTGGCTTACATATGGAGGTAGCCCATGACTAACAGAACTCATGAAAATGCAACAAGTGGACAGGAAAAATAGAATGGAAAATAACAAATTGCAACATACGACCAACTATTGATCTGAACGGCAAGCTGTAGATGACTCGCAGTTCAGCTTCCTTTATTGGCTTTCAAAACGGTGCGGGTTGTTTAATTGGGATCATAAGACCCCTCGCCGTCCAGAAAAAAGCAAGCCCCACATCGTTTTTCTCTGCCTCTACTCTGCACTGCCTCTGGCCCCGTGCCACCGTGCTCTACCAGGCCGTCGTCGAGCTCCTTTGCCGTCGGTAAGTGCTTCTCTCCGTCCGTTCCTTTTCCCTCTCTGTCTTTGTTCGCCTTTTCTCTCGCTAACCCGCTGTTGTCCCCCTCTCCAGTACCACCACTGTTCCTCCGTAAGCGCAAGCCGAGCACCACCCAGCTGAAGTCCAGCAGCGCAGCCACGTCTCAGCCACCAAAATCCCATTATCGAGCGCAGCACCACCACAGGTTCCTCCACGCAAGGCCCACTGCCCAACACTGCTCAGCCCACCTCAGACCACTGAAGCCATAAGCCAACCCACTTCAGCCGCACGCTTCCCTCGCTGCTCAGTCCCTTAAGTTGTGGTATAAATTCTACTCTGTCTCAAGGAGTATTATGTTATGTAGTGTATATGGATGTTGCTGGTGTTGTGTTTGAGTATAGGCAGATTTATATTTATATATATTGACTATATTGGTTGTGATAGAATGAGAAGAAGTGAGGTGTGGTTAGGATTGAAATGGATTTGTAAGTGAAGCATGGAGATTGTGAATTATGGGGTTGTGTTGGTTGTTCTATGTGGAGTTAATTGGACTTTGGATTGAATATATGTGCTGTATGTATTGTTTTTTTTTATATGTATGAGGTAAATTTTATTGATACGAATGAAATAAACATATTTATATGTGTTGTATGTATTGTCAAGAAGTTGATTGGTTGAATATAGTAATTGTGAAGGTTGGGTTTGTGTGGAGCCGTGAATGAAATTATTAATCTTTGTATATTGTAATTGTGTTGGATTGATGTACATGGGCAGCAAATATGTTAGTATGTGTTATAATTTGAGTTGGGTGTATGGAAGGATGGAAGGATGGAATAAAATGATATGAATTTGGTACTAAATATTGAAGTGATATTTTGCTTTGGGTTGTATAACTAGTTTTGGGTGTGTATGAAGCTTATTAAGCTATAGGATTTTAATTGTGTTGGTGTATGTTGAGTTAAGTATGCAAGAATTTATGATATGGACAGATTGTGTCAAACTGGTTTTCTTGCGTTTTATGTTGTATGAGATATATATGATGTACAGTTGTAAGATGGTAAAATTTTGGAGTTGTATGAATGCTATTAAGTAGCATAAAAATTGTATAAGGATACTCTTGGAAGAATTGGACAGATTTGTTGTATTGAATATGTTGGTTATGATTAATTATGAGGAAGTGATATATTGATTAGGAGCTTGTTATGGAGTATGTGTTTTTGTTGGATGGTAATTTGGAAACATGTATGTATTGTCAAGAGGCTTATAAATTGAGTAAAGTGTTTGTAAATGTTGGTTGGACATATTTGATTATGTTGGGTGTGCTATGCATGAACAATGGATCGTGTGATGGATTTAGGTTGGACTCAAGTGATAAATGAATAGAGTGTGCATCTTGGTGTTTGTAGTATTCATTGGACAGATTTAACGGTTATTCTTTAAATTCAATTGTATTTGATGATCGAGTATAGAAGTGGTTTGTAATTACATGATTTAGCTTAGTTTGGACTATGCTACATGATTGAACTGTATTGAGATGTTGGCTATGAATGTATGGAGTTTGGATTGAGATGGCGTATCTTGAAGTGTTGGGATTAAATGATGGAGTTGTAGGGTTTGAAAAGCATGATGATGATGTTGGTTTCTAAATGGACAGATTTGTACATATTATATGTATTGAGTATGGATGGACCTTGTTAAAACAAATTATTGGTTTAAATGGATTATATGTTGATCTTAGGTGATAAAAATAGTAGAAAATTGATTGATTGCATATATTAGACAAATTTGTGTACTTGAGTGTATTATGTATGGATGGCGTTTGTAAAAACAAGTGGATTCTTAAATGGATTGTATATTTAAAGGGGTATGACACATGTGTATGTTTGGTGGATTGTATATGTATGTTTGGTTTGGATTGTGTAATAGGTTTGTAGGTGAGGAAGTGAATGGGAACTTAAGTTGATGTTAAATTGGATTGTATGCGTATGGAGGATGGGTATTGTATTTATAGTTTGGATCTAATGGTGAAGTGGGACTAATTTGTAAAGCTTGTCGAGTGATGTTTTGGAGGTTAAAGTGAAGCATATGAGCTCACTTTATTAGTTAGAAAATGAAGTTAGACTTTGAGGTTCATGATTTAGGCTTAGGATTTATGGAAAATGATTATACTAGGATTGAATGGTGACTTGTACAAGTGTAATGAAAGGGAAGTTATGAACACCAAGAAGTGTAAGTTTGCACAATTAGGAATATTATGAAGAAGTATGCAAGTAAATAGTTGAAGGAGATTTTTGGAGGATGACTAGTCTAAATGGAGGAAGTTTAAGCAAGGAACAAATTGGAGGTTAAGGCCATGTGGAAGAGAATGCACTAAGAGTTAGGAGCAGTTTTATTATACAAGTTCTAAGTTTAAGTTTCATATGTAAATGAAAAAGGGAATGACGTAAGGTTATGTATGAATGTAGGTTGCCATCTGACACGCTCATGAATGGACTGCATGAAATGAAAATGGCATAGAGTCTAGGTAAGTATTATGTTCATATATAACACAGTTAAGAACTTCTCTCTATTCTCTCTCTGTACACTCTTTCATTTTTTTTCTCGTAAGTTGGCTTGCGATGTTGTTCATGGGCATTTGATTGAGTGTTTCTTGCACGTATGGGAAGGGAAATGGGTATGTTGAATGCTATTATTTCAAACTTAAGGTATTTGAGGTAGTAAGCGATATACGATGGGTGCACATTACTGAAAGAGGGTGGAAGTTTGTGAAAAACTTCACTTGGAGTTAGTCCCGGCACGTTGGTTCACCAAAGCGTTGGAGGCTTGCCTGAAGGTGGGGAGAAGGGAGTTTTATACAACACATTGGAAAGGAGACATGGGCTTCATAGCCCGAAGGTATTCCAACTCCCAAGGGGCATTCATGGCTTTTGGTGGAATACAAATAGGGGGTCGCCGAAATTGTATTCTCATTCTTGAAGATAGATATGGTAGGGGGATGGAGAAAACTGGTGGAGGTTTTGAGGGAGGTTGGTAGAGAAGGCCATTTTGTTGGGTCAGCACCACCAGCGACGATGGCAGCCCCGTATCAACCTTCTGCCCTATCGTACATGGAGGCTCTGTAGAAACCAAGGTTAGACTGTGCTCGAGGACCTGTTAGGCTGGGTGCTAGCTTTGGCTTGCGAGGTGGTGTCGCCGTCTTTGTAGGGGCTCAGCGTAGTGGGGATGTTGGCAGGGGATGTTGGCAAGGGAGTTGTTGGTCTTAATAAGGAAAGTTTGCTTCAGGCTCTGTTAGAGATGCAATCTCAAATATATGAGTTGCAGAGTAATATTCAAGGGATGATACGGTGCGTTGAGGAAGTCAAGGGGGTGGGGATGGGCTTGGGTCAGGGGGATGGGCTCAACAGAGGGATTCATAGGGGAAAGTTGGGCCAGAAACTTTCTAAAGGGTTGTATGTCTGATCTAGTGGGTGGGCTGGGCTTGGTTTAAAGCCTGAAACGGGTATGGAAGGCTAAGGCCTGAGCTGTAGATTTCGGGAGTTTTGGCATATTGGGAGGCTTGGGTGAGTCTGGCACGACGGCACCACCACTTGACCCGATGGTCTCAGAGGTTGCACATAAAATCTCACTGGTCATCGGTGACTCATCTAGTGGTGTGTCGGAGACGTCGTTGTCGCTGGAGGTGGAAGAGGGAGAAATCGTTGATCGTGAAGTCGATAAGGGGAAGGTGAGTGAAGTGGTTTGTAATCCGTTTGTGTCTGTGGCTCCTTTGGCTAATGAAGTGCATTCTTGATGGACCCAGTTTCTTTGTTACTCAAACCCCTTCATCCAGTTGATCTTCTGCACCCCGAGATGAACATTTGCTCTGTTTCGACATTTTCTGGAGATTTACAACAGGAGGCTTCTTCTGAACGGGATGTGGTTGAGGCCACTTTATAGTTGGAATTATATGAGGGGGAAACCTTTGATGAGGATGCATGTAGCCCGATCCCTATATGCACTCTCCCGTCTCTTGCTTCAACCAAAAGTGCCTCAGATTGGGTTTTAAAAAAGGTTGAAGATTTACAGGCATGTATGGGGATATCTTGTGAAGGGTTTGAGAAGCAGTTTAAGGCTCTTCTTGTTGCCATTGAAGCAGGAAGACCTACGGCTTTGAAGTCGGTAGCCAAAAAGGATAGGGAGTTGAGACATTTAAAATGCTCCATTAATTATGATAATAAGGAGGGAAGTGTGGGGACGGACAGGTTAAAAGGGAGGGGATCTTGGTCATCAAATGAAGCCTAAAATCCTTTCTTGGAATGTAAGGGGGATTAATGATCAAAAGAATAAGGTCATGATCATTTAGACCGTTACAAACAATGGTTCCCGCCCATAAAAGCAACGACTTAAAGAAGAAAAGTTTTAGTTCCTCCATTGTTCTCTCACAATCTTCAAAGTTTCTTGCATTTCTTTTCCTCCAGATATACCAACACATACAAATAGTAACCATACGCCAAATGGCCGCCACCTGTGAGTTACGCTGAATGCCTCGCAACTTGCAAGGAAGTCCACCAATCTAAGAGGCATGACCCATGACAAATCGACTTGTGAAAAAATCATCCCACATGACCCTGGCCACCTCACAATGTAGAAGCAAATGATCTACTAATTCCCTATGCTTCTTACACATACAACACCAATCCAACACAATTACCCGGCGCTTCCTCAGATCATTTGTAGTCAGGATCTTGTCCAAACAAAAACAGCCGCTTTTGGAGGAGCTTTCGTCTGCCATATACTCTTCCACGGGAACATGGTCAATCTAGGACTCGTTAGAGCTTGGTAAAATTATCTAACAGTGAAGTTGCCTTTCTTAGAATGACTCCAGTGCATCTTATCCTCGATGTCCCCTGGCATAGCATACTTACTGAATACAATGTCGCAAAGAACTCTAAAATAATCTCCACCTCCCAATCTTGGGCTGTCCTAATGAAGTCAATATTTCATTGAGGGGGGCCATTTGAAAGGACCAAAAGATCGGCGATCACTGCATCCTTTTCTCTTGCGAGCTCGAAAATAGCAAGAAAGGTGTCTTGAAGGCTATGGTCACCACACCATTTATCATACCAAAATTTGAAGCGAGAATCATCACCCACCACAATATGTTCATGTCCTCGAAAGGTCTCTCAATGTCCTCTTATATATTTCCATAACCCCACTCCATATGTGCCTCGTATCTCATTTGGAGTCTATAACCGACTTCCATAGGGCCTCCCTTTCGAGTTGGTACCTCCACCCTCCACCCTCCACCCTCCACATAGGCACAATAATCCTATTGAGGTACTTCATTCCGATACCAATGTGCTTCACACCCCTGATGAGATTCAAGATCACAGTGCAGTATTATGAAGATCTTCTAACCGAGATAGAGGAGTGGCATCCTAAGTTGGATGGTCTGAATTTTGACCAGCTGGATTTTTGTGCAGTCAGCTGGTTAGAGAGTCCTTTGAAGAAAACGAGGTGCATCAGGTGGTGAATGGAATGTGTGAAGATAAAACTCCGGGCCCGGATGGCTTCTCCATGGCTTTTTTCAAGAATGTTGGGATATAGTAAAAGTAGAAGTTATGCAGGTATTTCAAGATTTCCATTCTTGTCAGAAGTTTGAGAAGTCCATAAATGCTACATCCATTGTTTTCATCCTTAAGATAGCCGGTGCTCGTGAGTCGAAGGATTTCCATCCTATTAGTTTGATAGGTGAGATCTATAAAATTATATCGAAAGTGTTAGCTAATCCTATGAGCATGGTGATGGATAAAATTATTTCTAAACCTCAAAACGCTTTAGTTAAGGGACGACAAATTTTGGACTCGGTTCTAATTGCTAATGAGTGTTTGGACAGCCATATGAGGATTGGTATTCCGGGGGTTCTTTGCAAGCTTGATATCGAAAAGGCATACGACCACGTGTGCTGGGATTTTCTCTTTTATATGCGAAGAAGATGTGGTTTTAAGAATAGATGGTGTGGATGGGTTAGACATTGTGTTTCGAGTGCTCGGTTCTCTGTTTTAGTTAATGGCAACTCTTGTGGTTTTTTTCAGAGTTCAAGGGGTCTGAGACAAGGGGATCCGTTGTCCCCTTTCCTTTTTGTTTTAGTGATGGCAGCATTGAGTTGTATGGTGGAGGCTGTTGTAGGGGGTTTCTTTCTGGTTTTTCGGTGGGTAATATAACAATGGTACTACTTCAAACTCCCATTTATTATTTGCGGATGATACTCTTATGTTTTGTGATGCTGACAGTGGACAGATTCAAGTTTTAAGGGCTATCTTATTGTGTTTTAAATTTGTCTCGAGCCTCAAGGTGAATTTGGGCAAGTCAGAATTGGTATCGGTGGGAGATGTGAGGAATATTAACCTTTTAGCGGATTTGTTGGGCGGCAAAGTTGCTTCTCTTCCAATGAAATATCTTGGGCTTCCATTGGGGGTGTCGTTTAAAGTAAAGAACATATGGGATGGTGTTGTAGAAAAGATTGAGAAAAGACTGTCCGGTTGGAAGCGTCTATATTTATCAAAAGGGGGAAAACTAACCCTCATTAAAAGCACAATTTCCAACCTTCCCACTTATTATCTTTCCTTATTCCCTTTACCAATTTTAGTGGCAAACCGGATTGAGAAATTGTTTAGAGCATTCTTATGGGGTGGCATCGGAGAGGAGAATAAATTCCACCTCGTGAGTTAGCATAGGGTGTGCTGCTCAATTGCGAATGGAAGCCTGGGAGTGCGAAATTTGAGTAATTTTAATATGGCATTGTTAGGGAAGTGGCTATGGAGGTATCAAATGGAAGGGGACTCATTGTGGAGAGAGGTTATTGATCGAAAGTAAGAAGGTGATTGGGGATGGTGCTCTAAGGAGGGTAGGGGATCTATGGTGTGTGTTTATGGAAATATATTAGAAAGGGGTGGGACAGTTTTGTAAAACATAATAATTTTGAGGTTGGAGAGGGTGCATGAATTTGTTTTTGGTTTGATGAATGGTGTGGCGAGAGTGCCCTTCATTCTATCTTCCCGGCTGTTTTCAGCTTGGCTGGAAATTAGCAAGCCGCTGTTTCAAAGATGTTGAGCCGTGCTAATGGGTCTGTGCAGTGGAATGTTACTTTCATCAGAAATGTACAGGATTGGGAACTTAATGAGATTGCAGATTTTTTCAGTTTCTTGTATTCTTTGAAATTAGGAGGAAATGAGAGGGATCGAATGTTGTGGAAACACACGGGGAGTAAAAAGTTTTTGTTAAATCTTATTATAAGGTGTTGCATGGCCAACAACAATTCCCTTTTCCGTGGAAGAGTATTTGGAGGGCTTTTGTGCCGTCTAAAATTGCTTTTTTCACTTGGACAGCTACACTTGGGAAGATTTTGACGACTGTCAATTTGAGGAAACGTGGCATGGTTGTTGTGGAGTGGTGTTTCATGTGTAAGAAAAATGGTGAATCGATTGATCATTTACTCTTACATTGTGAGGTGGCTAGGGAGTTATGGGTTGGGGTTCTTAGTAGAGTTGGGTTGAGTTGGGTTATGCCAATGAGAGTGGTGGATTTACTAGCATGCTAGAATAGGCGGCACAAAAGCTCTCAGTTGGCAGCGGCGTGGAGGATGATTCCTTTGTATATTATGTGGTGTCTATGGATGAAAGGAACAAGCGGTGCTTCAACGACATAGAGTGAATTGTTGAGGATATCTGGAAATTGTTTGTCTTCTTTGCTACAGTGGGAAATGTTTTGAGGAATGAAAATCTTTTTAAAAGAAAAAAAATCTTACATTGTAATGTTTTCAAAGAAAAGAAAATGTTTTATGTAAAGTATGTATATAAATGAGAAATGCATGAATGAAACTTATGTTAATATATTTTTACAGTATGAAGTAATGCTCATTGAGTATTTGTCTCATTTTGTTTTTATGTGTGCCCCACCCAGGAATAAAATCAGGATGAAGCATTAGGACGGACACGGCCCAAGGAAAAAGTGAGAGAAGCCTAGGCATTTTATGTAATATATGAAATCATATTTTGTAAAAAGACTTGTATTTTAATTTAATGAATTCTGCTGCAAAACTCTCTCTTAGATTTATAAATGCAAGTCTTAAATTTTAATTCTAGAATCTTTTATATCCTAGAAAGGGAAGGAAAAAGTTTTAAAAAGTTCACTAATTCCTGTCTCGTTTTCTAAAATTATTTTTGAAAGACCCACTACAAGGGCGGGCGTTACAAATTGCTTCATGCACTTTTATATTTTGTTTTTGCTTTTCCTACCACCTTCAAGTACTCCTTGTTAATAGGTTTTTTTCTATCCCTCTATCTTCATATACAGTTCCTCTATTGCATGATCTTGATCTTGGTATTCTTTCGCTGTGACAGTGATCAAACTCATGCCCAATATTTTCTTACCATCAATCGTTTGCACTCAAAGAAGAATGGGGGTAGATGGAGAGTGGGGAGTGAAAGAGAAAATGAAGATGAAGCTGGTTGTGGAGATTTAGGCCTCGTTTGTTTTTGCAAATGAGATGAGATAAGTTGAGATTAAAGTTAAAAGTTGAATAAAATATTGTTAGAATATATTTTTTTAATATTATTTGTTTAGAGATTTGAAAAAGTTTAATTGTTTATTTTATTTTATATAAGAATTTGGAAAAGTTGTAATGAGATGAGATGAGTTGAGGAGTTGTGAAAACAAACAAAGCCTTATGGTTGTCGATAGTGCTAGAGATTTCTGGTTGTTAATAGTTCTGGAGATTTCTGGTTGTTATTGGTTGGTTTGATTTGAATAAAGGGTGTTTCTGTCTAATTCGATTTGTTGTAGGGCTATTTTACTCCATTCAGATATGTAGCAAAGGCATTTTAATGTAACCCAATAACGGTAGTAGCGATATTCTGGTCAAATCAGTATCTGTAACAGAGATATTTCTATCTAATATGAGATCTATAGAGGGTTACTTTAATTCAAATCATCACATAAATTTCTACTGAGTAGGGTCTACACTTGCTGTTTTATCTTATCTTAAATAGATTTTGGTCATCATAATTATATTAATTTCGTAAATTTGGAGGCAATTCCTTCTTTATCACATGTATAGATATTTGTTGTCTTTATTGTTTTCTAAGCACGTTAATTTATTTATTTCGGTGTATTTATTTTGCAGAAAATCCATTTGGTGAAACTCACCGAGAAGTTTGGGCTTGTGAGGATTTCAATCAATGTCGATATATGCTGATGTTGTATTGTATTCAAATAGTTGTCTGAATCAATTAATGCCCACACGTTTCCCATTTTGAGCATTTCATCTTGATTCTTGAGTGTGGCCCTAGCCATAAAGCCCTTATCACTGATTCTTCAATTGCAAGATTGATATGTTACCGAAAGCCTTCGCTTTGGTTAAATTATTATTTTCATCGCACCATTTGCTCTCATTTCCCAGGGAATCAGTTTCAAAACCTCTGCTGGTCTTCACGACTGCCACATATTCGACAAAAAGTCCAACCCAGGTTGAAAGGGTAGAAGTTGTAGACCACCCAAAAAACTCCATTGATGTTCTAAGGAAATGGGGTTGTAGTGATGATAATATATCGAAGATAATTGTCCGCCACCCTTATTTACGCCAGGCCGACATTGCCGACCTTCAATCCAAACTTAACATGCTCAGTGGCTTGGGTATTGGAGCTCATGATCTTTTGAAGATGATCAATTGTCGCTCCAGGTTTCTAAGTTGTCGAATAAATCATTGCTTTGATGAGCGGCTTGAATTTTTTATGACATTGTTTGAGTCAAGGGAAGTGCTTGCTAAAGCTATTGTTAGGGACCCTTCACTCTTAACGTATGACTTCAATAACATGATCAAGCCTGCTATTGCACTGTATCAAGAGGTGGGTGTTAGTAGAAAGGACTTGATTCCTATGCTCCTTTCCCGGCCCACCATGATACCTCGAACTTCATTTGATGAAGAGAAAATGGAATATATTCGCAAAACTGGGATTTCCAAGGATTCCAAGATGTATAAATATGTTGTTACAATCATCGGCATCTCACGCCACGAAACAATCCGTCAAAAGGTGGGAAATTTTGAAAAGTTCGGGTTTTCAGATGATGAAATCTTCAATCTCTTTGGGAGATCCCCCCTTATGTTGACACTATCAGTTGATAAGGTACAGAGGAACATGACTTTCGTTTTGGGCACGATGAAGCTTCCTGCCAGTGTGGTCCTTCAGTATCCATTTCTATTGTACTCTAGCTTGGATACTGTGTTAAAGCCACGAGTCCTTCTTGCAGGGAAGATAGATGACATGGGTCTTGATTCGCAGATTAAGGGACCCACAATGCTTAGGGCACTGAGGATGACGGAGATGAGGTTTCTAAAGGTGTTTGTCAAGTGTCACCCGAAAGATGTTGCTGATGAATTGTTAGAGTTCTACAAATGCGCCAAAGGGATCAAGCGATTGGCAGAAGCCTCAAAGAAAGACATTCGCTTGGGATTCCCATTTTGAAGTTTTGTTCACCGGCTGCACTGTTTTTAGCCACTGGAATCCATGTTAGTATACTTTCCTGTCTCATTTGTATTTTATAATACGAGAGCTTTTGACACACAGCAGCTCTCTCTCTGTCTCTGTCTCTCTCTCTGTGATTGCACCTGATGTGCAGACTTTGATTATTGCAGTTAAGGTATTCTTTAGGGCCGGTCTCTTTGCAGAACTCTGTTTGAACATGCAGAACTTGACCCAATTGGTCCAATATAATTACCATTTTTTTATAAGAATGCACTGGAAGTTGATTTTAGTTTTTATAGTTGATATTATTTACAGTTTTGGACGGTCGTAATCGATTTAAGCAAATGCTTGTCGTATATTTCATACAAGCTGGGAAGCAGGTAATTAACCGCTATGAATCTTCCTGTTTGAAGACAACGATCAAGTCATCTTAAGTTGAAAGCAGTTTACTTATTTCTATTGATTTTTTTTTTTCTTTGAGTAAAACTAATAATTTCATGCATTAGGAAATATACAATTCGTTAGGTACAATGGATTGAACATATAATGGAGCATCCTCCATGTGTACAGGAAAATAAGATAAAGACAATGCTGAGTTGGCTAGAGAATGAGCTGCAACATTAGCATCCCTTTTGGCATGAATAACATGAGCTGAACGAAATTGTTTCAGAGTACTCTTAGCATTGTCAATTAATTGTCCATGTGAGCATAAATTCTGATTAGGATCATTCAAACCATTAACCACCTGTCAACAGTCAACTCCAAATATCACCTTACCCAGTCCTATTTCTTGGCAAAACTTCATAGCTTCCAACACACCAAAAGTTTCTGCAGCAACTGGTTCCAATTGGATTGCCAGAGGTTTTTCTAAAGTAGGCATAACCTTACCTTCAAATTCTCTGATTATAACTCTCGCACCAATTCTATTTGAAACTGACTGAAAGCCACATCCCAATTTGTTTTACAGTGAGCAATATCAGGTGGTAACCATCTGGTCACAGTTCTGGACATTCATTGGGACGACATTCTCATACGCTGGACCACTTTATACAGATCATAAGATTGTTGAGAGGAATTAACTACTTCATTTGGATGTGAAATCTTGATAAGTGATGGTTAGTACGATAATAATGCCTGATCTACACACCATGGCCAAGCTTTGGGGACTTGTTCTCTCTTACCGTGCACATCTTGTTATCCCATTCAGTTATTATTTTCTAGTGGTCTCATGGCCTGGTGAGTCCTATTTTTCCAGGAAGCTCCTATCAAACTATCTTCTACTTCCCTTTGAAATGACTTACGCAAGGATAGTGTTGAACTTGCATCCTTGAACAATAAATTCTAGGGGATGTGCGATGACTTTTCTTTTATCTGTTTCTTTCCAAGTCTATATCATAATTTAAAAAAAAATAGATTGATTATTTGGTCTGTGCAGCCTTTGAGATGCAATATTCTAAACCAAATTTGCCTCTCTGATTCTTTCTCGCCCTTTCCGTATTCTATCTTATGTTTCTGGATACACAGTCTGGCAGGTTAGGAACCTCAAAGGAGATGGTTGGATACATATCTTTAATCCTTGTCAAGTCTGATGAAACAACAGCTCTTATGGCATCGTATTGGTAGGCACTCTTGGTCAATAAATATAAGTAATACTTGATATTAAAAAGTTGTCTTTCTCCAGTTTTATCTATTCGATTGTGCTTTCTTTTGTTCTATCTGTGGTTATTTTGGAGCAGAACTCATAATATAGTCATCATGAGGTCAGGGTGATATTGATGGAAAGCAAGCTTCCATTTAAAATTGTCAGCCAAAATTCAGAAAATTTACCTTATTAACTTCAACAAGGAATACCTTATGATGATGTAGTAGATCTATCATACAGTCTCCCACGATAAGTGTTCTGCTGCTTGGCTTGGTATATATCAAGAATGTAGCTAGTTAAAAATATGATAAAAGGTTTGGTTCAGAACTTGGGCCCGTAGGAGCTTGCATAGACACATTCAGAACTTGAAGGTGTCTACCGTTGGTGTTGGTGTCATGGGCTACACTGGAAACAAGGTTTGGTTCTTTTTCTTATATTATTTCATATTTTATTTTATTTTTACTTTTACTTCTAGATCTGCTTTGTTAATGACTCGGTGCTCTCTAATTTTAATGAATAAATATTTTTGTTCTGTTTTTTTTTTTTAAATAAAAGATAAAAAAAAAAATTGCAAGTATTATAAGGCTATGAAATTCTGGGTCCTTGCTTCCTGCATTTCATGTTTTGATATCCAGCATAATCGTAGTAACCGTTTATTTTGTCTTCAATTTTCAAATGCATCTCTCACTGCACTTATTCTATGTCTTTCAGATTTCAAGAGTGTCGGATTGGTGGATTGCTATATAAATTTTATTTTTTGTTCTTTGTGAAAACAGATTTTTTTTGGAGGTAATAGAATCTCTTGGACTTATATTATGTGATTGGTTAGACTTTGTTTATAATAATAATAAAAAATGACTCGGATTTGAAAACTTTCATTTTGTAGCAGAGTTTTGGTAGGAATGTGTCGGGTTTTGTTGTTTGAGAAGTAAAAATGGAGTCTCTACGATTTATATTCTACTGCTGCTGTTTCACTCCTTAATTTGGGCCTTGTATTTTACCCTCAAATGGCTGGTGTTGTGGTCTCTCTCTCACGTTCCTCCATTCTTGCAAGGTATAGCTTTGCTTTGCTTTTTTCTTTTTATTGGTAATCATGGGTTTTAAAGAAAAATGTAATCCAATAACATTGGAGCACATCTCCATGGACTGTAAAAGGAGAAAGCTCAAGCAGAAAGGACTTGATTTTCTTTACACAGATAAAATATGAATTGTGTATTTTGTGATTAATGGAAGCAGGAATAGTTTCCAGATCATTACATTTTTAATTAACTACATCACCTTGCTCACTGATTCAGGCGGAAAATATGCATCGTGATTGAAGCTTGAGTATTTGGCGATTGGAAAGGGAAATTTCACCAACAAAGGATGTCATTGAAGCTCATGCAGTAACCGATCTCCAATGCGCAGAGGTTCTGTTTAATAGCTGATCATTGCCTTTTTCAATTGTTTTGTTGCATAGTTGTTTGTTTTGACGAAGTTCACAGTTTACAGCAATCAATTATGACAACATACTCTAGGCATTTAATTGATCATGAATTAATTTTCCTTTGGTGTGATTCATTCCACAGATCTGCCCTGTTTGTGGTCATTAGGTTCTCTTTTTATTTATTTATTTATTTATTATTTTATTTGAGAGAGGGGGGTTTCGAACTCCAGATCTCCATTTTAGAGGTTGAGGGTTATGTTAAAAGGCTATAAAATAGCATCATATCACTCTTATAATTCATGGATGATCGATTTTGTTATTGCCCCCGGAGGGGCTGAGATTTGCAGTCATTCTACAAGAAGATTGACAGCAATATTGCTTTATTCGATGGAGAGCTGGCTCTTAAAAAATCGTTGGAAAAGTAAGCCTCCTGCACTTGATGCAAACTGTGTTGACAGGCTCTTAAAGGACTCTAGGTTGTGATTTAAATAAAAGAATGAAGAAGATTGTATATATAGACGTCTTTTTTGTCCGTATTCAAAGTGCCAGTAGCAAAATCACAACCTAAAACCTAAAACCCAAAACTTTGCTTTCAAGTCTAAAACTCAAAACTCTGAAAATTTTAAAGATCTTTCATCTCATCATTACAATTTTTTTAAATTTCCACATAAAATAAAATAAACAATTTAACTTTTTCAAATTCTAAAATAAAAATAATATTAAAAAATATATTCTAATAATATTTTATTCAACTTTTTAACTTTAATTTCAATTCATCTCATCTCTGAAAACAAACAAAACTAAATCAATATTGAATTTTTTCACATGTGATGTAAAGCAATATTTTTGTCGATCTTCCAAGTTACAAGCTGACTTTACACTAGCACATGCATTTGCAAGCAGACAATGGACTATTTTGGGGGATACTGAATCTTCTGATATGCATATTTTCTATGACTTCCCTTTAGCTATAGGATTGTTTGGGTGCATTTCTCGACATTATCTTGATGTATCGTCATTAATTTCAAATCCATTTTGAGGTGCTGCAATCTTCTTACATAAAACCATTAATTTTTATACTCATTTTCTATAATCTCTTTTAATATTCTATTTGAATATAATATGTAAAACTAGTTAATGAGTATTTTGACTTCTTGGCTGCAGGAATTGACAATGGACTATTTGGCTGCGTCTCTCTTCTCTCACTTAAAGTTGCTATTTGGTGTGAGATAAAATCACTAATGGAAGACTGTGCTACTGATTTTATAACTCATTTATTGTAATTTTGTATTTTGTAATGTAATTTATAAATACCAAATAATGTAATATTTAGTGGATTGCATTGTGTGTTGCATGCATGTTATGTGATGAATATTGGATTTTTTTTTTACATTCATTTAGTTAAAAAGGTAATTAGATGCTTCTAGCTTTAGTTATTTTTGACAAAATTTAGTTTTTCATTTTGATATTTTTATTATTATAAAAAATGTTCAATGCATTAGTAATATGCTTTTCAACAAGACTCTTAAAAAAAATTAATAAAATATAGGATTTTTATAAAAAATAAAATAAAATAAAATGTAGTTTTCTATTTTGATGTATTTTTATTATTCTGGAAAATACTCAAATCTTCAATGAGTTAGTATTATGTTTTTTTCAATATGTTTTTTTTTCTTGTAAATAATGAAAAAATAGCAATGTTTTGAATATTGTTTGGTGGCCGTTTCGGTTAAGGCACTGAAATGAAATATTTAGCATCGGTACCATTTCGGGATAATCTATATATAATAAATTAATTATATATGTATAAGTTATATTTCAAAATAACATCAATGCAACCCTTAAAAAGTTAAAACACATATTGACAAAATTCAATAATATTTCTAAGTTCTCAATCTAACTATTTAAAAAAATAATCACTCGTCTTCATCACGTAAATGAAAGTAGGAATTTGATTTTAAGTCCCCGAGAAAAAAAGATTAAAAAAATTTAAGAAAATAGTTTTTAGATGTGAGAATTCGAGTAAAAATTATGAAAAAGATAGAATTTTTACATTAATTACAAAAAAAAAAAATTTGTCCGGTACACCAAAAACTGGTTGGTATTGGTATGGCCGGTATTTGATCCGATACGAGACACATACATTTCTTGTATCAGTCACTACTCTGGTACGCTAAATACCGGTCGGTACGGTATGAAATTCAAAATATTGAAAATAAGCTTTTTATTTATAAAGTAATTATAAAAAATCCTTGTACAATCCGGTATTTGGATTTTCTGGTTTAAAGAATCTGAGTTCATCCAGGTACTAGCCCAGGTGAAAATCCGGATAAACCCAGTTTGGTACTCAAACCGAATTTTAAACCCAGTTTCGAGTAGGGGTAATGGATCCATTTTGGTTTGGTTTTATATATCTTTTAGAATCAAGCCGGTATATACTGGTTTTAAAAATTTAAGAATTAATACCGTACCGATTTACTACCAAAATCAGGACTCCTAGTTTTGGTTCGGTTCGGTTTTACTAATTATCTATGTTAGTAATAATATAATATTTATATATATATATATATTAAACTATTAGTCTATTTATATTATAATATAAGTACATTAGTTTATAATAATTAACACATACTAGTGTATTATTGAATTTAACTATAGTCTATATAAGTTCTAGACTTTTTACGAGTATATATGATTAAATGGGTAAAAATGTATTTAAAAAAAGAATATATATATAATATTATAATTTATCATGTCAAAAATGTATTTATCATTGATATATATATATAAAGTAAGTTTATATTAACAACTTAATATTAATGTTTATATTTAAGATTAAAAATTTATATGTTATATCAAATGTTATATTAAAAATTATAAGATTAATTTTATATTATAAAATTAATATACTTGAATAATAAGATTAAAATTTCATCTTGTATTAATTAGAAATTTAGCATATAATATATATAATATAATATAAAAAATTATAAATATATATTGGTCCTGTTTGGTTTAAACTGGTTTTCAAAATATGAAACAGGTACCGCACTGGTTTAGGACTAGTTTCTATTTTTAAGAACTAGTACTGCACTGAACTGTTTACAAACAGAACTGAACCCACCAGTTTGGTCCGGTCCAATTCAATTGATTTTTCGATTTTTTGTTTTACACCCCAAGTTCCAAGCTAGATATATCCAGGTACTCGGTTCGGAATCAGGGTGAACAATCCTAAAAGAGACAAAATAATGGCATGTTCCTAAATGGAAGCCTTTATGGCTTAAGAAAATTGGCTTTGCAAGAGAAAGAGATCGAAAGTGTAGATCCATATTTCCTCTAAAAAATCAGTGGTTCTAATTTAACACAACACCTAGAAGAAGGGGGAGGGGGGTTTTGAATAGGTGTTTTTCAATTTTACTGGACTATTTAAAAAGGTTGTCAATCAATCAGTTAATCAATATAACAAATCATAGAAAAATAATCAACAGAATGATTTGGTAATGAAGTGAAAACTTATTTGAAGAACATATTTAAAATCTAAAACCACTTCGTGTGTAAGTTGCCACCTAAAATCCATTATAGAAATTTAGTTTGTTACAACCAATTTAGAAACACTCACAAAACCTTTGTAGTATCTAAATCTGGCTTGCAACACCGTGAGCAATCTACTCGATCTCTGCAGGCATGTAGCTCAGGACCGTCTTTTTGTCAGTTTTCTTAAGCCAATCATTACTCAAAAATGTTATAACACAATTTAACTTAGATTGTCACATGAATATGCCAACACACTCATTTTACATTAACACCCTCCTTTAAGAGAAATGCGATGGTAGTAAAATTCTGGATTGATGCAAGCATTAACACCCTCCAACTTGTATTCAAGTTCACAACAGTTCAACAAATTGTGCCTATGGTAACTCTTTCATAGACTTTGTAAATTTTGATTGTCTGAACTTTGTCAGAAAACAAAGTATAAAGAAATAAGTTCAACAACTTAAAAAGGTGTTAATAGTTTCTTATTCTTTCAAGAGAACTATTTTTGTTTTCTATATATGTGACTGCAAGTTGATGGTTTACATGATTTTTTATATAAGTTGGGCGAATATGGAAACTGTGAAGGACTTTGCCTTCAAACATTTGTAAGATCTTCTCTAGGGCTGATCATGGGGTAACTTGAAGTTTAAGGTTAATTTCTATCATTCTGTTTGTTGATTTGTTCTTGCATATTGATGTATCATTTACAGATGAAGTTATATTGAAGTTTCATGGGCATTGCGGATTATAGACATTTCTATGCAATCAAACTAAATTGTGCTTTATTCCCTATTTTCCTTCTTTTTTGGCATAGCATCGTATTACGTTTAACTCTACGTAATTTTCTTACTTTCCAATTATCCTCTCTAGGGTTTCCTACGTAGAGGCGATCTTACTGCCTTAGTGCAGCTGTCTGTTCCTTCCTCTTGTGATCATGGAGGACTCCCTCAATGATCTCTACCAACGCCTCTCATTGACTGAACAAGAAAATGAGGAGGTGGTTGCGGAGCCTGAGAAGTTGGCAGAAACTTTTATGTGTAAGGGCAAATGTTTGATTCTGAAGCTGTTTATTGATCGGCATTTCAACAGGGATGTTTTTAAGAGTACTATGAGGAAAGCATGGCTCCAGGTGAGAGGGGTCCAATTTCGTGATCTTAATTCTTCCCTTCTTCTTGTTGAATTTGAAGATAGTAGGGATAAGGAGAAAGTCCTTCGAGAGGATCCTTGGTCCTTCGATAAGCATCTGGTCCATATGGAGGAGGTTGATGGTAGTAAGCAGGTCCAGCAGATCCAGTTATCGTCGACTAGCTTCTAGATTTGGCTTCATGATTTACCTTTGATGGCTAGGAATGCTTATGTGGGTCGGTTACTGGGGGAGAAGGTTGGGACTGTTGAAGCAGTTGATGTAGATGACGATGAAATTGCATAGGGAGAGTTTTTTAGGGTTCAGGTTAAGTTGTTGGTTGCCAATTCGTTGCTTAGGGGCTCGAAGTTCTCTATTGGGAATGGTGAGTCAGTTTGGGTCCGTTTCTCCTACGAGAGACTCCTAATTTTTGCTACTGGTGTGGTCGGTTGGGGCATAGTCATAAGGAGTGGTCCAGTTTTCAGCACTTTGTTGATTCTACAAGCAAGGCAGTTTTCCCATATGGTATGTGGCTTCGTGCTGGTGGGTATGATGATCGGGGTTCAGCAGACAAACAGAGAGGCAAAGTTCCCGACACACATGTTTTGGTTGCTTCAGGTGGGTTGCAGTTATTTGAGTTGCAAGGAGGACAGCCGCCTGAAGGAGAAGTGCAAGCGGCGGTAAGTGCTGAGGCTGGTCGACCAACTATTCGAATTGTAACGGATGAGGATGATACGCCTGATTTGCAAGAAGGCAGTTTCAAGGAAAGTAAGGAGACTACGGTTGCTGAATTTCAGGGTATGGGGAATGGGAATTCAGTGAGGGTAAAAGTTTAGGGACCATTGACAACGGTCAAGATTTTCAAACGATGCCTATTAGTGCCAATCTTCAGGGCCACGACTTGACAGTTGATGGGCCTGATGGGCTCCTAGAACTAGATGTGAAAACAAAGGAGGGAGTTCATAATGGGCCAGCAAAAACAAAGCCTGATGGGCTCACAAGTAGAAAATGAAAGTGTATGTTGGTTTTTAATAAAACGAAGACATCTCTTTCTTTACTTGAGCAAAGTCCTTCGCTTTAGTTAAAGGGGGCTTCTAAGAAGAGAAAGGGGGTGAGTCCTGAAAGGTTTTTGTATGGAATAACTGCAAAACATGTTCAGATTTCGCATGGCCAGAGGGATGCGACTTTAAAGGATGATTCAGAGGTATTGGCAGTGGCTGGGGTCCAGCACTGCCGACAGCCATGAAGTTATTAAGCTGTAATGCCCGTGGACTTGGGAACCCACGGGGCATTCGGACCCTCTGTGATCTAGTCAAGAGGGAAGGGCCCGATGTCTTGTTCTTGCAGGAGACTCGCTTATCTACTCGAGAATTTGATTCCTGTAAGTATAAGATAGGTTTTACAAATTGTTTAATTGTTAGTTCGATTGGTAGGAAAGGTAGAATTGCTCTTTTATGGCACTGTGATGTTGATTTGTCTATAATCAATTACTCCTTTAATCATATTGATGTTGTTATTAAAGATGTTAATCTGTATGTGGGGCAATGGTTTTTAACTACTGTGTATGGGTTTCCTGAAACACACTTGAGACATCGTAAATGGAGTTTACTTAGATCACTTAGCCATGTGCATGGAGAGGCATGGCTGGTTATTGGAGATTTTAATGAGTTACCTTTTCATCATGAGAAGCAAGGAGGCAAACCTAGGCCTGAGAGGCAATTGTCTAATTTTTGAGAGTTACGAATGTGATGTGAGAGATTTGGGGTTCTCGGGTAATAAGTATACTTGGTGTAATAGGAGAGAGGGTAGCCAGTGCATTAGTGAAAGACTGGATCGATTTTTAGCAAACTCTGGCTGTTGGACCTATTTTCCTAATTTCAAAGTTCATCATGGGGCTGTCTCTTACTCTAATCACTCACCAATTTGGGTAAATTTGGAAGGGGTAGATGTGCCTCCTAGACTTAGAAAAACTTTTCTTTTTAAGGCTATGTGGGTGGGTGAACAAGCCTATGAAGATAATATTATCAAGGGAGTTTGGGATGGATGTTCTAGCCATTCTACTATGGCAAAAGTTGAGGCATTAATTCAGGATTGTGGTAAACAACTGGGGACTTGGAATAGGCATGGCTTTGGACATGTTCAAAGAAGGCTTAATGAAGCTCAGACCAGATTGATGAATTTGCATGAGTAAGATCTTGCAGGGGTTAGTAGAGATGCTATGAATCTAGCAAGAGAGGAGGTTCAGGTTTGGTTGGAAAGAAATGAAGTTATGTGGGTCAACGATCTAAGGCGATGTGGCTTAAAGAGGGGACAATAATACTAGGTATTTTCACATGAAAGCTTTTCAAAGATGGAAGAAAAAAAAGATTGCGAAGATTCAGGATGACTGTGGTTAATGGCAGGAAGGGGGCTGAGAGGGATATGGTCATTCTGAATTATTTTCAGACCCTGTTCACAAGTTCTAATCCAAACGGTTCCTTGGAATTTTTGGAACCTTTAACTGGCAAAGCTTCTACTTAGATGAATATGGAGTTAATTCAAGAATTTCATGCTGAAGAGGTGAAGGTAGCACTATATCAGATGAACCCAACGAAGGCACCGGGCCCTGATGGGATGTCACCGGCCTTTTTTCAGAAATATTGGCACGTGGTTGGCGACTCCATTACAGCAGCAGTTCTTCAAGCTTCAAATTCAAGTGTTTTCCCTAACTTTCTAAACCATACACATATTACACTCATTCTCAAAAAGAAGTATCCCATTAAAGTGAGTGATTATAAGCCGATAAGTTTGTGTAATGTGGTTTACAAACTTATTGCTAAGGTTCTCTCTAAGAGGTTGAAAATAGTTTTATCCAATGTTATTAGTGAGAGTCAAAGTGCTTTCGTTTCGGGGCGCCTTATTTCAGATAATGTACTAATTGTGTATGAATTGGTGCATTATCTCAAACAAAAAAGGAAAGGGAAAAAGGGTTTCGTGTCTTTAAAGTTAGATATGAATAAGGCTTACGATAAAGTTGAGTGGGGGTTCATAAAATCTGTTATAGAGGTGATGGCTTTTCATCAGAATCTTATTGCCTTGATTATGTGTTGTGTTAGGTCTGTGTATTTTTCTGTTTTGATAAATGGAGAGGCTAAGGGTCCAATAGTACCATCTAGGGGTCTAAAACAAGGGGCCCACTGTCTCCTTACCTGTTTCTTCTTTATACTGAAGGGTTGTTCTCTCTTTTTAGAGCTACTGGTTTGAGAAAGGATATTTCAGGCTTAAAAATTTACAAAGGGGCTCCCAACATAAATCATTTGCTTTTTGCGGATGATAGTATTATCTTCTGTAGAGCTGAAGTGGAGGAGAATAAGAGAGTACAAGATTTTTTGGCTAAGTATGAAACTGTTTCTGGTCAGAAAATTAACAAGGAAAAGACTATGATGGTGTTTAGTGGTAATGTGAGTGTTGAAACAAAGGCTGAGATAAAAAATTTGTGGCATAATGGTGAGATCCAGCAATATGAGAAATATCTGGGGCTCTCACCTGTCATTGGGAGATCTAAGACTAGGGCTTTTCAGTCTATAAAACAAAGGGTGTGGCACAAACTCCAATCTTGGAAAGAAAAATTATTGTCACAAGGGGGTAAGAGGTCTTGTTAAAAGCTGTAGCTCTTTTGATCTCAACTTATACCATGAGTTATTTCCTACTTCCTTCTAGTTTGTGTAAGGAGTTGGAAAGTATGATGTCAAGATTTTGATGGGTTCAAAAAGGTGATGAAAGGAAGATACATTGGATAAGTTGGGAGAAGAAGTGCCAAAGAAATTCTCTTGGGGGGATGGATTTTAAGGACCTTAAAAGTTTTAATATAGCCTTACTAGCAAAACAAGGATGGAGGTTGTCTCAAGATGAAAATTCCTTAATGCATAAACTTTTCAAGGCAAAATATTTTTCCAATATTAGTTTTATGCAAGCTGGTCTGGGTAGAAACCCTTCCTATACTTAGAGGGGTATTTGGGAGGCTCGTAAATGGTTAGTGGTTGGGTGTAAGTGGCGTATTGGAGATGGTAAGTCAGTCAATATTTGGCAAGACCAATAAATACCAGGCCACATTTCTCTATTGGCAGAAGGGGCTGTGATAATGGCAGATTCAAGATTTGATACAGTAGATTCCCTCTTTGTGGCTCACGAGAAGGTGTGGGATATTAACAAGCTTAGATCTCTCTTCAATCCAAATATAGTGGCTAACATTCTTAATGTGTTTTGTGCCCAACTGAAATGGAAGATAGAATGGTTTTAAGATGAATGACCAATTTAGTGTTTGAAGTTGTTATAGGTACATTCTTGCTCAGATTGGTACTCAGTTTGTAGAGGCATCAAATGTACAGACCCAACACATCCTTTGGAAACACTTGTGGAAGATGAAAGTTCCCAATAAGGTCAAAATTTTTGCTTAGCGTGCCTGTAAAGATGGCTTACCCACTGGTCAGTAGCTAGTCAAGAACCATGTTTTATCTGATGGCACTTGTAGTTTATGTCTTAGTGAACTTGAAACTCTTGCATATGCTGTGATGAGTTGAAATGCTATTCATAAAATGTGGGAATTGTATTTACCTGTTGTCTCTATTGCAATAACATGTCAGTTATGGATGTAGCCTTGTAGTTTTGTGATAGGAAACTATATGATCAGTTGGCTACTTTCTTTATGCTAATGTGGAGCTTCTGGTTTTGAAGAAACAAGTATGTGCATGAGAAAGTAATGCTCTCTCCAAAGCTGGTGGCCAATAATGCACTAACTACGCTGCACATGTTTGACAAGGTGAAATAGAAAACTCGGATACAACTTAAGAATCATTACAGATGGCAACATCCTCCTGTAGATTGGTTGAAATTAAATGTAGATGGTGCAGTATTTGTTGAGCTAGGGACAACCAGTATTGGTGCTGTATTAAGGGATACATCAGGTACTATTATTATGGCTGCAAGTAAATCTGAATGTGAAGTTGATGATACAAAAGCTATTAAACTGTTAGTCATTTTTCGAGGTATGCAATTATGTGCTACAATGAGAATTTCAAAGCTTGTGGCGGAAAGCGATAGTTTGCTTATTGTTGAAGCCTTACAGGATGACAGTATGAGTAATTCTATGCTTGGCATGCTGTATCATGAAATTCATACCTTATCATCTTGTTTTGGTACTTGTAGCTTTTTACATGTATACAGAGAGGATAATATGGTTGCTCATAAGTTGGCTAGGAATACTTTTATGTTTGATAGTATTAGTTTATGGTGGGATTGTATTCCAGATTGTATTTCTCAAGCCTTATGGTTTGATAATTGTCTGTAATCGTTTTTTGTGGATTAATGAAATTATTATTTCTATAAAATAAAAAAAAATAAAAAATAAAAACTAAATTGTGCTTTCAATAATTTTTCCCTTTTGTTTCTAGCTACATGCTCTTTGTTCTTACTTATATGCATGCTTACTAACTCACATAAGTTGCATATAAAAAGAACTGACATTTTGGCTCTACATTACATGATATTGTCGTCAAACTCTTTATGGTTGCAATCTGCTTTTCTACCAATTGGTTTACCCTTACATATTATGCATATTGTATATTTAGAGTGCCCTCTGAAAGCCAAGGAAATGATCCTTAACTGCTCGCATTTCTTTTGTGGCATATTACATATCTCTTTGTGATTCTATTGAGCATGTTAGCCAGTTTTGATCAACCACTACATCTAGACTCCATCATGCATTTCTCCAGTTTTTTAGATACATGAGTAGTGGGTGGGATACCCCAACTAACACCCTATTGCAATTAGTACAACACCCATAAAAAATAAAAGTAAAAAAGGGATATTGGACCAAAAGATTGGTCCCCACTCTTCCCTAGCTTTTTTGGATAGGTGAGGGAGCATATGTATTTATATTCTGATTGTATTTCCTTATATGTCATAGGCCCTATTATAAATAGAAATTTCATGTAGATTATAAGGACACATAGATGTGAATAATGTATTTATGCTCACAAATCTCTCTTTCGACAATCCAAACCAAAAAAAAAAAAGAGAAAGAGTTAGAGAGTGATTCTCTGTATTAGTATAGGAGCTTCAACTCACAGCAGACTCTATGTCCCATATTAGGAAGCATCATCAAAGATGCTCGAGAGTTGATGCAGAGATTTAATATTTGTAAGATGGGAAATGAAACTGCTCATAGGCTTGCAAAATTTTCTTGGACTGTAACTGACATTAATATTTGGTGGGAACTTTCCCTGATGTTATTGCACAAGTCATTTGAACTGATAATCATTTGTAAATTGTTTTGGCAATAAAGCTTAAGTTTGCTAAAAATTGAAAAAAAAATATATTCCAAATCTGCTATTCGTTCCATAAATCGAAATTAAAGGTTCTCACTAAGGCAAAAAAAAATGGCTACATTGTAAGATTGAGCAGTGAAGGGAGAAGCTACATGCAGGCTAATGAAGATCAACATCTTGAAGCATATTTATGGTACGGAGACAAAATACTCTATTATCTTAGGCTTGGAATGTTTTAGATGAAAGTTTGGCTAATATTACTAAATATGGATTTAAATGATTAGCTTGGGCGAGCCTTATTTTATATATATATATATATATATATATATATATATATAAACACACACACTAGCCGTAGAGTAACGTGCGAAGCACATTTGCCTAGTTGGGAGAAAAGTTTTTTTGGAGATTACTACTGTGCACAAAGGCAAAAATAATATGGGTTTTTACATAAAATTGATTAATCAATAGTTTAATGCATAGAAGTAGAAAACTAATTTTAGCAAGCATCTATGTATAATGATAGGTCAGGGAAATATAATAATTACATGTTGTTTGGATAGTATACAAAAGAAAAAGATTTATTCAAAATAGACCATAGTTTGATACAAGTTTCCAAAATAAAGTAATATACACTAATTAAAATCTTAGTTTTTCTCTAAGAGTAGAATAGATGATGCAAATGATTTTTTAGGAAAAGAAAATTCTACTTGGCTGGTTTGGGGGATAATTGAACATGTTGTGTCTTCTTCTATGGGATTAATTGCCAGCGCATTGAATCTTTTGTGGCGCCGTTGTTTGATTTGATCTATGTCTGCACCAAGTTGAATCACCCATTCTTTTTGTGAAGTCTGTGTTGCAATGTTCTCCAAATACAACAAATGCTCCTAGATGACATTAATTTGATGTTTATGTATGATCAATAAAGAAAAAAAGATTGTATATAAAGAAAATTCAAAGCATGGTAAATCAATACAAATGCTATAATGGAATGTTTGTAGTTAGATTGTTCTGGATCTTGAAGATGAAAATAATATTTACGCTTGGTTTGGAAATTAGAGTGATTGAAATGTAGAAAATGAGTGATTGATCAAGAAGAGAAATTGTTATAATTCAAGAAGAGAAGAGCTTGTAAATCTCTAGTATTTTTATTCTAATTTTTTGGTAATTTATTTCTTGTAAAAAGAAAAGATTCAATGATTTGTAATAGTTATTGTATATTCCACCAAAATATGAGGATATATTCTAGGAGTAAAATATGGACAACGTAGAAGATAACTCTTGTTTCTAAAGAGAAGAAGATGAATGAGGAAAATTTTGATAAAATAATAGAGGAGTGTTATAATGATAGTTTTGTTTTATTTAAATTCCATGGGGATGATTATGATCAAAAAATCATTTAAAGGAATTTTCTTCGTAGTATCTACTAATAAAATTACAATAAAAAGTTAAATGCTCTAAACGGAATGAAAGCGCCTAGTAATTTTTTTTTAAAAAATAAAAATAAAAAGAGATTGCAAGTGTCTCGTTAGAGCATTTAATTTCTTACATTGTTGGATTCTTAGTTGAAGATATGAGAAAATTTTTAAATAGATTTTTTGTTCCTATAATTAACCCCAAGGAATTTAAATAAATTAGAACCATTTTTGTAATATTGTTCTATTATTTTATCAAAATCTCTATAATCGATCAAACTTCTCTTTTTTGGGGACAAGGGAAATATATTCAGGATTTTTTTTTTTTTTTTTTATCATCACAATATACCTCACATTTTTGTGGATAATGTAGCAAGTATTTCAAATTGTAGAATCTCTTTTTTTTTTAGAAAGAATTTACCTGAACATTGAAACGAAATTCTAGATAGTGATATGCAGTTGCATTAAAGAAAATGATTGTAAGTTAGTTTTCCATAATGAGCTCCTAGAAATTACTTATGGATGGAATTCAATGAATTAAAAAAAAAAAACTAATATTATGCTACATGGGGAACAAAATTTGGCATGTACATACATGGTATATGACTTGCTAGTTGATGATATATAGCATGGTATTAGATTTTCTTAATTCAATTTCAAAGATTTCAAAAATACTAACCACAAAATCACCCCTATATATACTTTGATTACTCAAGAAGAAAGATAAAACAAAATATAAAAACAAGGAGGCTCATAAGAATGGCGAAAAACAGTACAAAATCTAAAACTTAATTTACACATAGACACAAACGCCAAATAAAATTGATTTTGTACTCTATTTGTGTTGTGTACTCATTAGTTCTGTGAAGTATTGGACTAAATAAAAAAAAATGATTTTAAAAGAGATATATCATTGTTTGATGAACGTTTTGAGATATTTCTTTAGTGAGTATTGGCAAATTATAACAGATTAATGTGTACATGTTGGGGCACCTATCAACCTAATATCTTTTAGATGTGTACATGTTGATTACATTGCCAGTATGATTCATGAACTCGGTTGTTGTGCAGCCTAATGCCTCCCATGCAATTAGCCCAAACAAAACTGCAGCTAATCGTCCTGTACCATCATCGACTTCAATATAGGCTCGACAACTATTAGTGATGAAAATATAGTTGTGTTAGAATGGATAGAAACCATATGTTAAATTTTTTATGTGGGTGATCAAAATTGAAAATTTAAACAAAACATACATACTGTGGTTGTGAAATGCTTGTATGTTTGCAATGAAAATAGAGAAATGTTTTGTTGTGCTCATAGCTCGTTCCCTTATTACACCAGATGCATGACATGTAAAAAAAAATATTTGGTGCAAGTCAACCAGTGTATTTTTACTTTTATCCAGAATTTTAGTTTCTACATCATTTGGTGACATATATTTAAACAAAGTGGTTGTAAATATTTCATAGTACTGTAAAGTATTGTGATTTTGTTATAACAAAGTGGATTTAGTATGTTTTTATGGTTACATGCTAGAAGTGGCAATTTATTGCCAAGAATATAATTTTACCGTCATAGGTTGTAAAATCTTGAGCAATTCTACAACATCACAAATCTTGGTTATCGGATGGAGACCAACAATTGAGTATGATGTGGATGTGTGATTTTAGTTTTTTGCAATTATATCTTCAAGTAGTGCATCATTAAGTATTGCCCTTAAAATTTATAAAAACAAAAATGCAAAGGAAGGAGAAAAATTATGGAGATGTAAATGCTAAAGTTTGTTTCGAAAATTAGGATCAATGAAGATTAACACAGGTTCTAGATCTTGAGATATATCAATAAGCATATAATTTATAAATTGGCTATATAATATGGATGAATTGAAAAGCAATCATGTAAATATGGATTATCACTTTTGGAATGATATTGTGCCAGCAATGAGAAGATTGATCGTCAATACACTTGTTGGTCGAGATGAAAGAGAAAGTTCTATGTTGGAAAGATGTATTATGAACAATACAAACATATAATATAAAACAAAATAAAACATTGTTATTTCTTAAAAATATCATTATAAGAACCAACTTTTGAAAATTTTGAAAAGTTTGACATTCAACATTCGACATGCACAAATCGACCCCAAGAATGACTGGTTTAGCTCCAATAATTTTTAAAATTTTTTCACATTCGACATGCACAAATCGACCTCACATAGTTAAACCTGTAGGGTTCAGGCTACAAAATTTAAGTAAGAGCAGCCAATGATTTAATGTTGATATATAAAATGAGTAAAAAGTTAAGATTGAACGTTAATTATAATAAATAAATAATTTAAAACATATTTTTACCTTTGGTTGATGACATATATATATATATATATATATATATATTTCTTGGAGGATTGTAGGTCCATGCATAGAGTTTATCTTTTTAGGTGGCTTGACATATATTACAACTGCCAAGAGATAAAATAAATTAGATTTAAGTTTTTAATTTGTTAATAATTAAAGTTATAAAAAAATTTCAAAATGTTGAAGAATAATTACATATCTATGCAATTGTGTCTTTGTAGACATTGAGTTCGCTAAAGGGGATAATGTTATAGTCTGGTGGTTGCAATGGTTCTTCATCATCTGAAATTTTCTCAACGATTGTCCTTGAATTTAAGATCCATTGGTATTGATGTGTTTTGATTCTATGCTTAGGATCCAATAACCTTACATATGCATTGCTGATGTAATATGATTGAAAAATGTGTAAAGTGTGATCATGAAATCAATATCCTTGTCAAATATGGTAGCTTGCAGTTGATTACCTTTTAAAACATAAAAATAATGTAATTCGTATAATAAGCCAATTTGGTTCTAAAGTTAAGTTTTGGATATTAAAAAAGTAATATTTTGAAAAAGACATTTGAAGGAATTAGATTTATGTATGGTATATAGTATTTGATGATGATTGGTCGTAAATATCTTATAGTAACACGATTTTATTGCCCAATACGACTTGTAAGATTTATGATCTGAACTTCGGAGAGTTGTGTTATTGTTTAAATAAGGTTATTATTTTATGTGGAGAGTTTTATGAATTATTTTATATGGAGATTTTTAAGTACCATTTTGTGGAGTTAAGATAATGGTTGGGTGAAATTATTAAGAGGCTTTTAAATCGATCCCATTGTTAAGGATAATACTTGTTTAGGCTTGAATTGAATTTGGAGTTTATGATGGTTGACATGTAGCGTGCTAACATGTACGGCTAAAGGATTAATAAATCATCGACCCAAAATATGGGATGATCGCAATTTTTGAATATTAGGTTCAATTAAAGGATCGAGTATTTAAAAGAGAGACATGAAAAATATGTGGTGAATAGGTATGTAAGTTATTTGAGATCTAGCAAATTTTGAGGACGGAAATTTTATAAGGATGGGAGTTTGTAACAACCTAGCCCAATAATGCTAAGGTCAGAATAGTGATTGAGTGTAAATTTGATTTAATGGGCTATATTGAATAGGCTTACAAGCTATAAATTTTTAAGATTGATTAGGAGTTTTTAATTAAGTTGAAAAACTAGGTTAAATTCCATTTATTATTTATTAAATGAGTTAGGCTTCTTTTAGAATTTAAAGACAGGCAATTAGAAATTTATTTCAATTTAAAATATCACTGTTTGAAGTTCCATACACAGTGTCAGTCACTCCCAATCTTACATTAGATGAATTAGAGTATGTTTTTAATTTCAAACACACTAGATTACAATTCTAGAATCCTCTTCACCTTAAAACTCCTAAACTCAACCCATACCATCACTTACATAGTATAAAATCCTATAAATAGAGTCTCATGCACTATATGTGCACCTACCACTTCAAGCTTAGGCTTTTTTGTTTTTAGCTCTCTTTTTACCTTCAGCATGCCGCAACCTCATCTCCCCCATCATGAAACATGGCAAGGCCACCATCATCTCTTCATCCCTTCTACTCACAACCATCGTCGTCCCTCTATCGCACCGTGAGCGATTTTGTGTCAAAAATTTTAGGAAACAACACTACAAGATAAATAACTTAATCATAAATTAGGATTGATATATGTTAGCTAATTATATATATTATTATTAAAGCCAGTTATTTGGAAGCCAATGTTTATATACCAAGCATGTCATGATATTTCCAAACACATCATTCATCATGTTTTATTCCGTATATTATAGTTATATATGTATTATGTATCTCATACAGCTTAGGTTGCATAAGACACATAAGCTTTCATAAGATCAAATGTAAGATAAGTTCAGAGCAATTAATAAGATGATCATTTAGATGTATAGTACCAATGCAAATTATGGGTGGATGTGCAAGCCTCAGATCTAAGCGTGGTCTACCATAATATGCTAAAATATTATTAGTGGTTCCCCTTGTGGCCCCAGGATGTGGGGCCGATGTACAATCTTGCACACATGGTTAAATGTGTGGGCTAGTATGATAAGTAAGATAAGTTAGATAAGCCAAGATAAGTTATGCATGTTATAAACATATGTATGAATGATCATGATTCCAATTCTGAGGATGAAATATTTTATGAAAAACCTTATGTTAAGTATGTTTACGTTATAATGGGTTTCTTACTGAGTTTTCGATACATTATAGTTGTTTTTATATTTTTAAACCACCTCGGATCAGAATATTATGAAGGTAGAGTTGAAGGACGGGATTTGGTCGAGGGAGGCGTGACAGAGGCCTAGATAATGTGCAGAGATTTTAAGTTATGATTTTTATGGCACAGACTTTGAGAAACTTTTAATAAATACTTCAATGCACTCTCATTTATGCTTTCAGTATTTTAATACAAAACAACTCTATTTATTATAAGAAATCTTTGTACTTGACACTTCCTTTAAAATAAAAGAAAATAATTTTAAGTCTAGTTCAGTAGTAACCCTCTGACTTCCGTGGTTTTCTAAAAAATGACGTCTTTCTTAACTATGGGGAGCGGGGTGTTAGAATTGCTCGACGAGTTCCAAGTTGTCCAGGTGTACACTAGATTGAGGGAAGTGACATTTAGGCCCCATTTGGAACTTGGACTAAACTGAGATCAGTCTAATTTTAAGCTGAGTCTAACATCCAAACGCACATCTCTCAAATTACTAAATTTATCTCAACTCAAAACCTCTTTACACGTGAGATCCACAACCTTTTTCAACTCAACAATTTACACGCAGGATCCACAATCTTTTTCAACTTCCCATAAATACATCTAAACTCATCTTAGGTGGGCCCCATAAAAATCACTCAACCATCTTAATTCACTACTGTTTATAAAGAATTGAACTCATATGAACTCAAAAGAACTCTTTACTGTAATGATGCATCCTGCTGTGTTCCAAAAGCTCAACCAAGGAGAGATGGGCACCTCAAGTGGGGTTGGTTCTTCAGTCTGCCGCTTGTGAATGTAGCACACGTGGCAAAAAAGTCTCTGCATATGGTCGGACATAATGTGAGTCTAAGATCTTGCTTGCAATGGTGTCGTATTTGCAGAATTAAAGAGTGCGTGAAAGCATTTGATTGGGAGGTCACTTTTGAGCACTCATATGGTTCTCGAACACTCCATTAATTTTGGGACACTTCACTCGACTCTTATCTAAGCATGGGGAAGATGTCTGAATACTAGCCCGAACTTGCAATCAGGTGGGGAAACCATTTCTAAGCACTGATCGGATTCGTTCTACTTTGCACAATTGATATCACCCAACTTAACTAAATCCTTTGCCTGCCCATCTTACCATGCATTGCTTGCCCAATGTCCTGTCCCCCCATTCTTCATTCGTACCACAATATGTTCTTCCATTCTTTGCTCGCCCTTGTTGGTTGCTTGCCCAAATGCAATATTGCTGACTCCTCTTGCCCAATGCTTTGTCTACCTATCTTTGCTCACCTTATCTACCCAATACGACTTTCATGAGATTACAATGTTGGGCGGGGTCCTTACAATTTTCATAATTTTGAATTTCCCTAGGCTATTTAAGTTTTGCTTGTGGGCTTAATTTCATAACTTCGATTAAGAGAATTAAACAATATTTTAGAGTTATTTCTATGTTCTTTGGGTTGTCTAGATCATTCTCAGTTCTATCCATAATTTTTTTGCTTGAAGTTTATTGAGTTATGGAAGATCATGCACATAAACTGTTTGGCAATGGTTTGAAAAGAAAACCTTTAAAACATATTTCTCTGCACTGCACTATCGTGACGTTACAATCTATTTATATAGAAGAAATTACAACAACTTATTCCATGAGTTTTAGATCTCTTGCCATCTGTCCTTCTAGATTCCATTTATTGTTACTCAAATATTCGCTAGTGCTCTGCTGTGTATTTCTAGAGTCTTCTGACACTCTTGTGGTCTTTGCCTTGTTGTTGCTACTCTCCCCTTGTATAATAGACTAATTCCATGAGGATTCTTTATCCTTAACAACCTCCCCCGCGATTCAAGCGGCACCTGATTAATGGTGAGGCTTGAACGAAGAAAAGTGAAGTGTGCATTGGATAGTGGTTTTGTTAAAATGTATGCTAACTGATCTTTGCTAGACAAAAATGAAACATTAAGTGTTTTGGCTGCAACTCGATCCCTTACAAAATGATAATCTAATTCTACATGCTTTGTACGAGCATGTATAATTGGATTTACAGTCAAATATGTCGCCCCCAAGTTGTCACACCACAATTTTGGTGGATCTTTTAAAAAAATTCTCAATTCACTCAAAAGGGATTGAATCCACAACACCCCATGAGTAGTGTTAGCAATGGCTTTATATTCAGCCTTAGTTGAAGATTTTGCAATGGCGGGCTGCTTTTTGGAGCCTTAAGAGACCAAATGAGAACCAAAAAATGCACAAAAACCTCCAGTGAATTTTTTTATCATTAGAACAACTAGCCCAATCAGCATCAGAGAGAGAGTGTGCGAAGATGACTTAGAGAAAAATAGACCAAAGTTGGAAGTGAGTCTAAGATACCTAAGGATTCTTTTGATTGCTTACGAGTGTGAAATTTTGGGATTGTGCATATATTGACACATTTTGCTAATAGCAAAGGATATGTCACAATGAGTAAAGGATAAATACTGTAAGATGCCAACTACACTTCTATATGTAAGAGGATCCTCAAATGAAGAACTATCTAAGACAGAAAGTTTAGTGGAGACAAACATTGGAGTAGACACAGATTTCGCATGATGCATATTTGTTCTGTGAAGCAGATTCGAAATGTATTTGGATTGACAAATAAACAGATCCTCATTACTTTGACAAATTTCAATACCTAGGAAATAATGTGACTGGCCTAGGTGCTTAACAGGAAAGTATGTGCCGAGTGCAGAAATAAATTATGAAATTAAACTTGAATTGGAACCAGTAACTATAATGTTATCTATATAAATGAGTACAAAAATCACATGGGAAGCATTTCTATAAATGAACAATGATGTATCAGATTTAGACTCTTGAAAACGTAAAGAAAAAAGCTTGTTGCTGAATTTTAAAAACCAGGCTCGTGAGACTTGTTTCAGGTCATAAATAGTATTTTTTAGTTGACACACATATGAAGGATACTCAAGATGCACAAACCCAGTGGGTTGTTGCATATAAACGGCTTCTTCAAGATCACTATGCAGGAAGGCATTTTGTATGTCCAATAGCTGCAAAGACCAGTTAGATGAACATTTTGTATGTCCAATAGCTGCAAAGACCAGTTAGATGAAACTGCTAGAGAGATGAGGATTCGGATCGTGGTGGGTTTGACCACTGGAGAGAAAGTCTTAGTGTAGTCAACCCCAGGTTATTGGTGAAATCCTTTGGCTACAAGGCGAGCCTTGCGCCTTTCTAGGATTCCATCAGCCTTCCTCTTAGTTTTGAGTATCCATTTGGGACCCAAAACATTGAAGGAGTCAGATAGAGGTACAAGGTCCCACGTGTGATTATGTAATAAGGCTTGGAACTCGGTTTGCATAGCCTCACGCCACTTAGGAAATTTCATGGCTTCTGTGTACGAGGTGGGTTCCTCAAGAACCAATATGGGTGCTAAAGTGGTAAGTGAAAGTGAGGGATTTTTAGCAGCAAGCCGGGGTACTATGCCATCCATACAAATGAGAGGTTAGTGAGTATTTACCTTGCTCCGAGTGATCATGGGATGGATAGAGCACGAGGAGGGAGCAACTGGTGGAGACAGCTCTAGCTGTGCTAAGGAAGACATGGGTTCAACAAAGGATGAATCAAGAAGCTGTGTAGAGACATCTGGAGCCTTAGAGGAAGAAGAGGAGTGAATGTGGGATGAGTTGGGTTCGACGTGAGGCTGAGAATGTGTAGAGTTAATGGTTGGGCTGGAGAGAAGCAAGCCTGAGCTAGAATCGTTAGAAATTGATTGTGTTGGGACCGTGTACGTTGTGCGCAAAGAGTGAGATGGACTGAATGTATTGGGCAGAGATGAGTGAATGGAGGGAATCTTAGAAAGGGAATTGGAGAGGTGTAGGCTAGAGGAGTTGAGGGCCTAAATAGGTGACATAGAATCTTTAATGGGCTGAGTGGCAAATGGAAAATGTATTTCTTTGAATTAAACATCTCTAGAAATATAGGTTCGGCTCGAGGATGGATGAAGACAAATATATCCCTTATGATCTGGGCTATAGCCCATGAAGACACAAAGTTTGGATCTAAGATCCATTTTATGTCTATTAAATGGACGTAAGTTGGGTCAACATGAGGATCCAAAAACATGAAGAAATTTGTAATATAGAACTTTTTGAAATAAAGCTTGAAAGGGGTAGATGTTTTGTAAAATTGGTGTAAGCATTCTATTGATAAAAAAAAAATCGAGGTTTGAAAAGCCTCAGACCAATATTTAAAATACATGAAAGAGTGAGCAAGCAGGGAAAGACCTGTTTCAACCATGTGCCTATGACGTCGCTCAACTATTCCATTTTGAGCATGTGAATAGGGACAAGTAATGCAGTGAATAATTCTATGAGCATGAAGAAGTTTTTGAAGTGGTCTAAATTCACCCCCAAAGTGGGATTGGACAGCTTTAATTTTAGTTGAAAAATCAATTGTGAATAAACTGAATGAATGCAAGAAAAATGGAGGACACATCAGATTTAGACTGAATTGGAAACAACCAAATATATTTTGTATGATAATCTATAATAGAAAAGTAAAATTTACAATCATTGGAAGATAACATTGGGGTCGGACCCCATACATCTAGAAACATTAACTCAAATGCTTGCTTAGACTTAGAGGGTGAAGAGGGGTGCAGAAGAGCATGTAACTAGGATTGAAAACATGCATAGCATGGCTAGACAGAGTTATTGGAATTTACTAGAAGCTGGAAACGCCTAAGGATGAGGTTGGTGATGAGAGGTGAGGGGTGGCCTAGACGGTGGTGCCAGTGATCAGTGGAGATGCGCTCACCAATATATGCTTGAAGAGGAATTGAGTGAGAGGTGGGGCTTGTTGAATCAGCAGCCAAAACATACAATACGTCTCTAACGATGCCCTAAAGAAGAAAAACCCAAGTGTAAGAATCCTTTAGGAAAAAAAAGAAAAAAGAAATGGAATGAAATTCAAAGAATATATGATTATCTTCACAAAACTGACGAACTGAGAGTAAATTTCTAGTAAAAGAAGGAACATGTAAAAGTTGAGAGAATAAGAAGTTTCCAGAGGAAGTATGAAGATGAGTAGAACCCATCTGTTGAATCGGCATGGTGGAGCCATCTCCAATGCTTACTTGATCGGAGCCTTGATAGGATATATAATCCAAATTGAGTTTATGGAAGATCGTGCACACAAACTAATTGAAACAAGTCTGAAAATAAAACCTTCAAAACATATTTCTTTGCACTACACTACCATGACTTTACAATTTGTTTATATAGAAGAAATTACAACAACTTATCCCATGAATTTCAGATTGCTTGCCATCTGTCCGTCTAGATTCCATTTCTTGTTACTCAAATATTCTCTAGTGCTCTGCTGCGTATTTCTAGAGTCTTCTAGCACTGTTGTGGTCCTTGCCTTGCTGCTGCTATTCTCCCCTTGTATAATAGACTGATTCCATGAGAATTCTTTATCCTTGACAAAGTTCGACCTTTATTGTTTCAATCATATGTTTTCTATTATTAACTTGCCACCAAAATAACTCTATTTCTTCTCTGCCTATAGCCACTAAAACATTGGCTGACATTATGTAGTACAAAAATAGTTTATCTTATATATTCACTGATCATGAGGCACTAAATACATCAACAGTCACCAAACACTCATTTGGAGACATGCCAAGTGGTTTGCTTATCTGTAAGAGCTGATCAAGCTGACTAAGGATGCGAAATGATATTTGAAGAAATGCTTCACTTGCTAGAGGTCGAGGGCAGACTCTACAGTTTGTTACTTGTGCTTGATGCCCCATCTTCACTCCTTCCTTACAAAAATGTTTGTCTCATGTGGTCTTTATAAAAAGAAAAGAAGTGTCATCTGGATGGGGTATAAAATGATCTTTAATTTCTTCATCCAGATGGAGAATGCATGCATGCTCGGTTCAAGGAAGTAGTCATGTCCTTGCCTACAATAGTGGTGCTTAAGAAACATTACCAAAAATGGGAAAAAATAGAGTAGAAAAAAAAAAATACCTTGCACCAGCGGCCTGACACTGATATTCAATTTGCATTGTACTGATACTCAAACTATATACGCACGTACCTACGTTAAGATCATATATATTAATGCGCCCGGCCGGCCCCCAATTACCACTTTTTGTCAAATATTATTCTTCTTATATTATACCCAACAATTCATTGATGATCATATTCTATTTGCAACTAGTTTTCATTGCAAAACACCACTGATCATTATTCAAACAATAATTAGTATTTGCGACAAACTCATGTCGTCCCAAATAATAATCAACCATAATTATCATGTCGATCTACATAAATAATTCATCTAAATTATGGGACTTTTAGATTCAATCAAAATATTCATAGGCACGTATATATATATATATATATAATTAGAAACCCGAACTGTTGATGCCTTAATTTGAAGAATTAAATAACGCATGATATATATATATATATTGCATGCAGTACGTACTAAGACCAGCCATATATGCATGTAATCTGCAGAGTTTCGATCCGCCAAGTTTGCATGTGCATGGTAGCTTATGATCTAAGTGAAAATCAAACTAATTCGAATCTGAAAAGTATGATCTCGATCTGCATATATAAATCCAAATATTTCAATATTAAGAGAGTACTCAATAATATTGATTAAACGAGATACAATTAATAAGTCATGCACAAATAGTATCAAAACATCCTTAAATCAACTGTCGAATTGAGAGCCAGTAACATATGGTAGGTAAATTAAACTCGACAAAGCCTCTTGAAGCCAGTCGTCCTCATGATCAGCTTTTATCTGCAAAATAATACGTCCAAAAATAGATTAAAAAAAATATAGTATCATGAAATGGTCAACAGCATTTAATTTCTCCAGATTATAGTAGCAAGCATAAAACTCAGTACTATTCGAGAGATTATATATATATATATATATATATATATATATATATATATAGTACAAATACCTGGATAGCATCACTATAACACAACTCCTGATCGTCTATGTAAGAATTATTGGTATTTTTCATTGCCCTTTCTTCTTCACCTAGTTTCCTGTTCCTTGCAAATCTCCCCCGTACTCTAACTCTCCTGTCAGCTAGGGTCTTCCGACATGCGTACTGCAATAAATGATTACAATATATTAAAATGTGCCAAAAAAAATCCAGAGGGTCTCTCAAGGAACATGAATTGATAAATTTACATTTATCTTGTCACACATGCACAGGTCTAGAGAGAGAGAGAGAGAGAGAGAGAGAGAGACCTTGATGGTTTTGTTGAAGTTCCTTTGGTTTCTCTTATGCAAATATCTTAGAATCCTTTCCTTCTTTTCTTCCTTGGAGTACCGGCCAACCTTGATATTGGATTCTTGATCAATTGCATGTTGATTACCTTGGATTAATGATCCCTATATGATGAAAAGTTCAACAACAATGAATTGAGATCAATTAGAATATTTCATGAGACAGTAACTATCTAAATCATTTCCCGGCAACATTTAACCTTAATAAATCAAAATAATGTTCTCAGAATTAATTAAGTTTCAAGTTCTAATATAATTCTCTTGCTGCTGGTTACCATCTGATCATTTTTCTAATCAAGTACTAGCTGATGACAGAAATCAGATCTTTCTTAAACTTGTTCAGCATTTTAGCTTATTTTTTCCATAAATATATGTTGTTCGGATTATTCACAGTACATATACGTATGCATGATAATGTCGGGGAGAACAGACCCGATTTTCTCTAAATAAAAACACAATGTGTTAATTTTACAGAAGCATACCCGATTTTCTCTAGCGGCTGGATAAACAGATAATCCATAATCATCCGAAAATCCACAACATTCATCCCCAAAAGAGCACATGACATCCGGCAGCTGGTACCCGACACCAAAATTCTGATCAATCCCAACCAGGTGGCCACACAAATCCATTTTAGAGTCGAACAATGTTGGAATGGCTAATTCCGACGTCTGATCTAGCTGTCCGGGGAAAGATGACATGACATCCGATGATGAGATGTTAGATTGTGACAAGACATCATCAGGAAAACCTTTCTGATCAAATACTGGATTAATAATGCTTTCTTGACTACTCCACATTGGACCACAATAAATTGTATCAGTAGTAGTACCACTTACACCAGCCAGGAATGGGGCGGTGGTACTGAAGTCAGAAAGGTCAGAAGGAAATGTACAGTCGGAGTAGAATTGAGGAATGGACGCCATTGCAGAGGTAGAATGGAGCTTGGTGGTGATGACGGATATGGGGTACGTAGATGTTTCCGCCTGTATTAATTGTGACATTCAACCTTTTCACTTATAAGCCTTAAATATATAGCATTAATGTTGTGGTAGTGCGCGCACTAGGTTTGGGCATGCAAGTTGGTCTGCAGCTTATCATACATTCTTTGTAAGGTCAACAAACCATGCACCAATACTTTGAGGTTTTGAATCTATGCCAGTCTAGATCATTAATCCACTTGCATGTTGAAGATCAGCCGGAAATTAAAAAGGTACATTAATAATATTACTAAAGTACTCTTTGTTTTGTTAATGAGACTATGATTCATTCCTATCATGATATCATGGTTATAACTTTTTTTGCTTTTTTCCTAGTTAATTAGTTTTTATCACCCCAGCTTTCAATTAACTGTGACGGAATATTTGCGATGAGAATGATTATTTACGACGAAAATATATTCATTTTAATAGAAAATAGTCATTTTAACAAGAAATAACTGACCACAAATAATAAATAATTTTCTTGTAGCGTAAATACTCATGGTAATTATTTTCCAAATTTCTATTGAATTTTGTGATCTACCCTTTTCAAAATCAAAATGATCAAGAAAATAGATTTTTTAGCAAATTAATTGTCTTTATATATATATATATATATATAGGTTTAATTTGTGTGTGTAGAACTAATTGCATGTGATAAAGATTGTACTTTATTGGACAAATATTGAGCCCTATATTCAAGTAATAGCAATATTATTCGATCTTTTGCAATATTATTCTTTTTCATCAGTACTGAATGATTTCAGATGATCGGGATCCATAAGATGCCATGATAGTGCTATGATAGTGCTCTATTGTTGATCTGATTGATTTGATTTGAAGACGTAGTTAGAGATAATTTGTTGCGTTTTCCCGGCAGGCATGTAAACCCGGCCCTTTTTTATATAATCTATGCGGTCCTGTTCCACGTACCGTCCACGCATTATAAAAAAAATAGATATTTATGATTATTTATTTATGATAAAAAATTATTTATAATTAAAATAGACTCATTTTAACTAATAAATAATCGTATCGCTGAAATTAACTAGCTGCAAATAAATAATTTTCTTATAGTAGCGACTCGTATATAATTATAAGAAGGAAAATGATTTACACAATATTTTTTATAATATTTTACATAATTATATTTTAAATGAGAGATATTTTTATAAAATATCTTATACAAATAACATCATTTTATAAAAGTACTCACATTTTGTAACATTATTGTATTTAATGTGTTGTGTGTATATTACTATTCTTAGAAGAACTCGATCGATGATCTACGGTCAGATTTTTTTGATATAATTCCAATATTTCCCTTTATAATTATTATCTTTCATGTATGTATGGTATGGCCCACATTATACATATCCATGCTCCAACAAGGTCACGTTGCAGGTGCAAGAGTCCTGCATGTTGGCTAGAGTGAATCTAGGCGAGCTTGGAGCTTTTCCTCATTTACGCCATCATTTGCCATATAAGATGGAATTATTCTTATTCTTATATATGTAGTACGCTGAGCCTCCTTTTTGCTTTTACCAGTAATCTGAAGAGATAGACTTGTTTCGATTTTTATGATCTACATATATATACGTACATGATGATCATCTTCCCTATTGTTCTAACGCGATCAGTTCGCAATCTTTTGAAGGACGATATATATATATATATATATATATATATATAAATTTATAGGCATTTACAAGAAGGACAATGTTAGGTTGCAGATCAAATATGCACGTACACTAGTGCCAATATGCACATCCTTAACAATTAAGAAAAAATATAAATTCACTAATAGTCATTTTCTAATTAACTACATTAAAAATAAAAATATATAAGTGGCCGGCACATTTAGAAGTCATATTAACATTTTTTTTATAAGAATCTAAAGGCCAGATCGAGGCTCAACTTGAGGCAGATTCTTTGCTTAATTTGTGAATATGATCTTTCAACCCTGGCCCTCTCTCTAAAATTAATTATTTTTTGTTTTTATAACAAAATATTAATTACTTTCCTCAACTGAGATAATTAAGGAAAATAAATGTTATTGTACAAGTGTCGACTCAAGAGAAATGCTAAGTAGTCTCTCTCTATAAAGAAATTTAGTATTTTATTGCAAAATAGATATAACATCTGATCATATCATCAAGTCTCGTCAGTTTATAAATTTATTTTTATAAAATCTCTATGCACGTAGACCTAGCATGATTTCTAGTGACCCAAATGACTTGAAAGCTAGTGCTTAACACGTGTCATGTAAACTCTTGGCCAAACCCTTGGCCACTGAAAATGATACCGAATGAGGATGAAAACCCTCATCTCACTATTCAAACCTCTCCTAAGAGTTATATATTATTGACACCCAAATTAAATGAGACTAGCTAGATAGCTAAGAAATTCGGACATGCACGTACATGCATGCATGTAAACATGCATACAAATATTACATCTACTAGCTAGATATATAGTAAATGACTGGAAAGATTAAAAATGTGTAATTAATGGACATGAAAAAAGCTAACACAATATCCATGAAGGAGCATTATTTGCGTTACAGCATTAATATATAATATATAGGAATTAATTAATCTTATTATAATTTCTCTTTCTTATTATTCCGATCTATCATTTGTCTTTCTATATGATCTTTTCATTTCTCTATTTCAATAACCAAATAGAAAGAAGATTGAGATAAGTTTTTGCATGGATGGTAACATTTTTAAAAAAATAATTTTACCTAATTAATTAATTAGCTATTTTAGATAGAAATATAGATAAATTAACCAACGTGGAATGTTGTGCTGTAAAAAGCAAATGTTTCGGAGATGATGCTGCACATCTAGCTGGTCTGGTACTACTGGTCATGTAATAGTACTGAAGAATTAGTAGCTAGCTAAGGCAGTGTCTAAACTCACAAGGAAAAGCTGAAGATAAAGGGAAAATATACATGAGGGCCGGCCGGGGCGCCTGATCATGTGAATATTATTCTCTTTTACTTTTCAAAGCTGTAAATTGACCCATATATAAGTACTAGTTTGCAAAGATCTGACCTACTTATAGACCAAGAATCTAACACATGCATGCATGAGCTTGTTTTTAAGATTTATTCATCCACAAAATCATCAAGTACTACTACTACTACTACATGCAACATGCAGTGTATATATATATATATATATATATATTTATATATCCCGCAGAAATTTCTATTCCTTTCACATTTCTCATACCAATCCCACTGTGATATATATATAATATATATATATATAGAAAAATTCTATACACCATACCACTATCTCACTTTTATCCCACATTAATATATGACGTAACACATTTATCACTATCGAATGATTATTTATTAGATAATTCTTTATCATCTAATGATGATATATATGACACATCTTACATAGTAGTTGAATGAAAGTAAGATAGTGGTGGGGTGTATAACATTACTCATATATATGTATATATATATATATATATATGCCACCTCCTAATTAATATATATATATATATATATACACACACGACCAATATATATTGACATTTGTACCCTCCAACAAAGTGCTCTCGTGAAAATGGAACGCGTACTGCATGATGATCTGTTATTCATTCCTCTTCCCAGCTAATTAAACATGATGAACATGATCAGCTAATTAAACATGCAGTATTACTAGGTTAATTTTTGGTCCGCGAGCTAGCACGTGTGTGTGGCTGTGATTCCGGAATAAAGCTGGTCAATATGTATGAGATTTTATGATGATCAGGAAGCAGATTCTAATAGGTTCAGTACGTAGCTAGCATTAATGTTTTTATCTTTATCGAAGCTAGCTAGCTCTAAGCTTTCTTCAGATCATGATCTGATCAATGGGTATCTGGTACCTCAGGGAAAAAGGCGAAGATATTAACATATTTGGTACTATCTTTTCTTATCACGAAAGATTCCTAGGTTTCTGCATGGTCTCACCAAATACATGATAGCGTGGTTTGTTTTTCCAAAACTTTTTAATTGATTTGATTTCATTTAATCATTCTAATTTTTTTAAATTCTCACATAAAATAAAATAAAAAATTCAATTTTTTCAAATGTCAAAATAAAAATTATATTCTAATAATATTTTATTAAATTTTTAACTTTTATATCTTTTCATCTACGGATTTCTAATCACAAAATATTTAGATCAGTACTAATTCCCAACTTGGCAATATTGCTCGCAGTTAAAAGTTATCCTTCGTCATGAGTGATTTAATTATCATATTTTAATTAATTTTCATTAGGTCATCGATCCACTTAAATAAAAAATAATTTAATATATATATATATATAATATATAGCATCGTACATAAGCTAATGTGACTAAAAAGGATAAAATTTGAGAGGAATAAAGCATTTCTCAAAGCAATTTTGATATGCATGGCCGGGATGCTTCTGGAGCAAATTTAAAACATTCCGATCTGGCTATTTGCCACAAAAAGCAAAATAAAAGATCATGGAGCGAGAGAATTGAAGATTTCTTTTGTCTTGCAGACAGTGAATAGTATCAGGTCCTTCTGGTTTAGGCTTTCCATCCCATCAAATAACCTAACCATACATATATATGCATATAGATAGCTATAGGCCGGCAGCCAGCCTGACATTAAAACCCACTTGCACGCATGCATGCCTCCCAAACCTCAAGTACTCATCTTGTTAAAAACATGCATGGGCCATGCTTGTCGTATTCCAGCCAAGTACTATTGGGAACAACAAGCTTTGGCAAGCTAAATTAAAAGGGTCTTCGTCGATCTTCCAACTTAAATATGGATCGGAAGAACCACTCTTTTATATATATATATATATATATAAATGTACCGTGTAGCTTGCCAGATCGATATAAATATATATATATATATATATATATATATATATATTTGCAAGCTTCATTTTTTTTACGCATCCAACACACTGTTGATATAGAAATGTTTCAAATTAACCAGCAATCTTAGAAAATATTAAATGGATCTCATAACAAGTCGCAATAGTACTCTCAACCATTATATATATATAATAATAATCTCATAAATAAATTAAATAGTATTATGTATAAGATTAAATATATATTATTTAAAAAATAATAATAAAAAAAATAAAAAATTTCAAATACACCATATAAAATAGAAGGGGTGATAGAAAGTAATAAGCGTATGATTATCCAATTTAAAACTTCTTTAACATCACTTACAAAATCTAGTCAGATCGATATCAATATATATACCTCCAAATTAAAGAAATTAATAGCTAGTCAGTCAAGTTGAAGCTTCAACTTGTAATAATTAACTCCAAGAAGTAAAGTAACCAATGTGGAATTCAACACCCATCAATATCATGATTATTATTATTATTATTATTATTATTATGTGAATAAGGGATGGCTAGCTAGCTAGCTAGGAGCGTTAATAATACGATAAAATATAACATATTTAATTTAAAAATTATAAAACTTCGACTTTGATTTGTTTTGGTGGATCAGCTGGATAGTTTTTTTTTCTTCTTTTTAAAAGTATATATTATTTACTTCATGAATACTGATCACCCGTGGTTGAGGAAAACCCTATACACCCAAAGATTACTAGTAGTGGAGCCAGGCTTAGAATTGATGCCATGGCAATCATGATCAGACTGCTACACATTATTTTTGTTGACTTAGCTAGATAGATATTCCTAGACCTGGGATTCTTGGAAAATGAAAGTACATTTTCTAGAGGTGATGAGGTTAAAAAGACTTAAATTATCTTCCTACCTGTAATGATCAATCCACATTTTGGGACCTGTTTTTTACTAGTCAGCTTGTACTGCATGGCTAATTCAACGTACATATATAAGTTTATAATTAGTATCTATATATAATACTGATCTATGTAAAAAGATCAGAGAATTGACCCATGGCCGCCATGAATATATATACATATATTAGTAGTAAATTAAAGTCATTGTGAAGGCAATTTTGTCGCTTTTATTCTTCCCAAGTACTTGAATTTTATGCCTTTCATTGGATAACAACCACTTGCAACAGCATAAAAAGAATCTCTCATTAATCCTTTTTCATTTGAATTAAGTTCCACAAAACATATATTATATAGAACCGGTCTAGTTTTCAAGGGTATCTCAGGACAATCTTGCTTTGCAATTAAGTTTCTTATCTTGATCTTTTTTACTTTTTTATATCTTTGTTTCTTTGGTCAAATCTTAGTCAAACGATTCTTAAGCCATTTCCCCAAAAAATGCCATTCTCGTCCCAAAAGAGTTTTAGAGATTAAATGTATTCGTCTCTAACTCGTCTCATAAATTTTTTGTAGATAAAATACTTTGTTCATCCTAAAAAAAAAATACTTTTAGGGACATGATATGGTCAACTTGTTCGAACCCTTTCAAACGAAAAGCACCTTTCAAACGAAAATTGCTTTTGAGGATGAAATGTTTTCGTCTCAAAATACTGTGATATGAACTCGCGGGAATGAAATCCTTTAAATCCACAATCAATTTCAAAACTCTCCAAGAAAGATAAAATCAAGTCAATGGATGGAGAATCTAGACCCGATGAGAACTCGTTTCAAGAATCTAAATTATATTAAAATCTAGACCTGTTGAATAACCTGTCTCAAGAACCCAGATTACAAGGAGGAACGCCACAAATGATTTACTTTTGATAAGTTCAAGAGTTTAATCAAGAACAAGAGGAGTAAACTCAACTCACAAATAAAATTCAATATTATCTAACCCTTCAAATGAGGCTACAAAGAGTATTTAAACCCAAACCTAATTAAAGCCCTAGCAAAAATAAAGCCCATTTTACCCAAAATGACCCTGGATGAACAGTGCCCGGCTACAGTAGTCGTGGCTATAGTAACGCTACAGTAAATTCATGAAACCCTAGTTTCTAAAAAGTAACTTTCCAAATAAGCCCTTGGCCAAAATATAAGGCCTTCCCAAAAATCCTAGTTCATAAAAAATAAGACATATGTGGACCAAGCATCCTCAAGCCCACTTATTCTAAACTAATAAAATAAATCCTTTAACAAATTGAAAGACTTCCATAACAATAGGCCCAAACAATAACTCTAAGTCATGTCTTCCACAGCTTGTATCAAGTGGATCAAAACTGGTTCTCCGTCTTTCAAGCCCATATTGAGTGTTGGGCTCTTGCAAGCTTCATCCCAAGTGGATTGCACCAATCCTTGCATTGCATCCTTAATCTTCTTGGCTCTTGATCTTGTGATTGACCCATCTGGAACTTGCAAAAGATCTTTAAGACTAGGCCCACTTTGGTTCACATCATTCCCCCTCTCCTCAAAAGGATTCGACCTCGAATCTTCACCTACATCAAAAGGAGAAAGATTAGAAATATTGAAAGTAGCATAAACATTATACTCACCTGGAAGGTCTACTTTATATGCATTGTCATTAATTTTCTTAAGAATTTGGAAAGGTTTATCTCCTCAAGGATGCAACTTAGTCCTTCTATGGGCTGTGAATCTTTCTTTGCACATGTGAATCCAAACTCAATCTCCTGATTCAAAGATGACACGCCTTCGCCCTTTATTGGCTTGGGAAGCAACCCTTTTATTCTTTTGGGTAATTTGAAGTCGTACCCTCTCATGAAGTGACTTCACCAACTCCGCCTTCTTTTGTCCATCCAAGTTACTTCTGCCATCAATAGGTAAAGGCATCAAATCTAAAGGAGTAAGTGGATTAAAACCATAAACAATTTCAAAAGGAGAATATGAAGTAGTAGTATGCATTGTCATATTATATGCAAACTCTATAAATGGCAAACAATCATCCCAAGTTTTTAAATTCTTATGAACAACAATGCGTAAAAGCTGAGTTAAAGCCCTATTAACTACTTCAGTTTGACCATCAGTCTGCGGATGACAAGTAGTGGAAAATAAGAGCTTAGTACCCAATTTTTCCCATAACACTTTCCAAAAGTAGCTAAGGAATTTAACATCCCTATCAGAAACAATACTCCTAGGTACACCATGGAGTCGCACTATCTCCCTGAAAAACAAATTAGCTATGTTTGTGGCATCATCTGTTTTATGGCATGGAATGAAATGTGCCATCTTACTAAATCTATCCACAACCACAAAAATAGAATCTCTACCCCATTTTGTCCTAGGCATTCCCAAAACAAAATCCATAAATATGTCTACCCATGGCTCACTTGGAACGGGTAAGGGTGTATACAACCCATGTGGCAAAACCTTAGATTTGGCATTTCTACATATAATGCACCTTCCACAAATGTGATTCACATCTCTTTTCATCTTAGGCCAAAAGAAATGTTCATGCAAAATGTGTAAAGTTTTCTTGACACCAAAGTGTCCCATTAGTCCCCCACCATGTGCCTCACGTACGAATAACTCACGCATAGAACAACTTGGCACACAAAGTTTGCCTTCTTTAAACAAATAACCATCATGCTTGGAAAACTTACCAATTGTTGCCTTATCACATGCTATATAAACATCAGAAAAATCAGCGTCATCGGCATACATGTCTTTAACATATTCAAATCCAAACATTTTAGCACTCATAGAAGTAAGAAGTACATACCTCCCAGATAGAGTATCAGCAACAATGTTCTCCTTACCTTACTTGTAACGGATGACATAGGGAAATGTCTCAATGTATTCCATCCATCTAGCATGCGTTTTATTCAACTGACCTTGACCCTTGAGATGCTTCAATGATTCATGATTGGTGTGGATCACAAATTCCCTTGGCTACAGGTAGTGTTGCCAAGTCTCTAATGCACGAACAAGAGCATAAAGCTCTTTGTTATAAGTAGGGTACTTCAGGGATGCCCCACTTAGCTTTTCACTAAAGCATGCTATGGGCCGCCTATCTTGCATAAAAATGGCTCCAATCTCTATTTCTGAGGCATCACATTCAATCTTAAAAGTTTTGTTAAAATCAGGTAATGCTAACACAAGTGCAGAGCACAAATTTTCTTTAATAGTGGCAAAAGCATTCTCTTGATTAGCCCCCAATGAAACCCAACATTCTTTTTAATTACCTCAGTGAGTGGTGCAGCAGTGGTGCTAAATTCTTTAACAAAATGTCGATAAAAGCTAGCTAAGCCATGAAAGTTTCTTACCTCAGTGATGCTTTTTGGCATTCACCACTCCCTGATGGCCTTGACTTTATTTTCATCCACCTTAATACCTTTTGTACTAACAACATAACCAAGAAAAACAACATTTTCCATACAAAAGATACATTTCTTGAAATTAGCATACAACTTTTCACATCTCAACACATTAAACACATATCTCAAATGCTCAATATGTTCATTTAAGTTGTTGTACACTAGGATATCATCAAAGTACACAACCACAAACTTGCCTATGAATGCACGTAGAACATGGTTCATTAATCTCATGAAAGTACTGGGCGCATTTGTAAGTCCAAATGGCATAACCAACCATTCATAAAGCCCATACTTAGTCTTAAAAGTAGTTTTCCATTTATCACCCTCTTTCATTTTAATTTGATGGTACCCACTTTTAAGATCAATCTTACTAAAAATATATGAGTCATGCAATTCATCAAGCATATCATCCAATCTAGTGATGGGATGACGATACTTTACCGTGATATTGTTGACCGCCCTGCAATCAATGCACATCCTCCACGTCCCATCCTTCTTTGGCACTAGTTTCACTGGTACTGCACAAGGGCTCATACTCTCTCTCACGTACTCCTTGCTCATCAAATCCTCAACTTGCCTCTGAAGCTTCTTTGTCTCCTCTGGATTACTCCTATAGGCTGGTCGGTTTGGAATAACAGCTCTGGGCACAAAATCAATCTGGTGTTCAATGCTTCTAATGGGTGGCAACTCATTTGACATCTCCTCCAGAAATACATCATCAAACTCTTGTAACAAAGAAACAGCCAAACTAGGAAGAGACTAGTTAGTTTCATCAAAAGTAAGATAAGACTCTTTATAGACAAGAAAAATTATAGGGAGATCTACGAAGAAAGCCCTCTTAACCTCACTCTCTCTTGCATAGAAACTCACTTTTGCTTTTGCTTTTCTCTCTGCAGACTCTCTTTCTTTTTTCTCTCGTGGCTCCACTCAGCCACCTCTCTACTTTCTTTTTCACTCTTTCTTTTATCCTCATTTTCACTCTCACTCTTTCTTTTTTGCTCAATCACTTTTTCACTCTTTATTTTTTGATCACTCTCATTTTCACTCTTTTTTTTTTAGCAACCTCACTTTTCAGTTTCAGTTGGTCCTCATAGACCTAGCTTGGAGTTAAAGGATCAAGCTTGATTGTTTTGCCCTCCTTTTCAAAGCTGTACATGTTCTTGAACCCATCATGTGTCACCCTCCTATCATACTGCCACGGCCTCCCCAACAAAATATGGTCAGAATGCATAGGCAAAACATCACAAAGCACCTCATCCCGATACTTTCCAATAGAAAAAGTAATTAACACTTGTCTGTCCACCCTAACCTCCCCACAATCATTCAACCATTGCAATTTGTATGGTCTAGAGTGCTTTAAGGTTGGTAAATTCAATTTCTCAACCAAAGTAGTGCTAGCCACATTAATAATCATACTACATACCTTATTGTTGACATGGCATCTAGTATGGGAAATGTTCCCTCTCTATTGCTCTGGATCATCCACCTTAATGTGTGCATTGAGAGCACGCCTGGCAACGAACTCACCTATCACGGGGTATACCACACCATCACCATCACTAACATCAACCAACTCAGGCACCTCATCACTATCATCCTCACTCTTAGTCATCACCTCTCCATTATCATGCATAATCATCACCCTCCTATTTGGACATTGAGAAGCGATGTGCCCTGAACCCAAACACTTAACATTTAATATCTCTGTTCTGTGAAGATTGGGATTCTACCTTGGGTTTGTTGCTAGTTCCCTCATCTTTTCCCTTAGGTGGTTCAGTCTTTCTCTTTGCTTCAACTGGGTCATTCCTATCCCACTTTGATTTCAAGTAGTGCTAGAAACCGAAGTGTACCTTGCTGTCTATTTTCTCTTTAACTGCCTCTCTACCTTCATAGCCATGTGCACCATGTCTTCTATCTCCACATAATGTTGCAATTCAATTACATTGGATATGTCCCTATTCAAACCACTCAAATTAATAACCATGGTGGCCTCCCGATCCTCCTCTGTATTAGCCCGAATCATCGCCAACTCCATCTCCTTATGGTAATCCTCCACACTCCTAGACCCCTGTATAAGATTTTGTAATTCTAGTAAAGGTCTCTATAGTAATGGCTAGGTACAAACCTCCACCTCATAAGAGTTTTCAACTCTCCCCATGTCTCTATAGGCCTCTCATAATTTCTCCTCCTATTGGTCACTAATTGATCCCACCAAATAATAGCATAATCAGTGAACTCAATTACTACCAACTTCACTTACTTCTCCTCAGAGTAATTATGACAATCAAACACCAACTCTATTTTTTTCTCCCACTCTAGATAAACCTCAGGGTCAGTTCTACATTGGAAAGATGGTATTTTCATTTTGATGCTCCCAAGGTCTCTATCTACACCATCTCGACCCTTTAGGTTCCCTTCAAGTCCTCTTTCAAGCCTAACTCTTCTATGTCTATCCGACCCAACTTCAGATGCTAAGTCTTACTCATTCTCACCATCTCCTTCATTCTCATACTCATTTTCAATCCTATGCTCACGTCGCCTCCTATCCCTCCCACCTTGCAGATTTCTAATCGCTACTTCTTGATGATCCATCTTATCCCTCACTTCACCCAACACAAAGTTCAACTGCTCAAGCTGTTGTTGCATGGCTTGCAACACAAAGGATGAGTTATCTGCTCTCCCCCTTGGTGATGAGTTACTCCGGTGAGACATTGTAAGGTGCTGCACAAAAGAATGTTAGTGGTAAAAAAGAAAACCTCACACACTCCCTTACGTGTTTACACTCAAATAATGGCACTCCACTCATGTTTCACTCTTAATTGGCTTTTTATCCGATAATAGTCTCACACTCTCTTGTCTTTTATCTCAAGAGTTTTCCCACTCAAGTTCTTTAAGAACTAATTGAACTCAATCAAGACAATGCAACCTTGTTTTATCCCAACTAGTAATTAGGTCCAAGAAACAAGAACAAGAGAAACACGGAAGGAATAAGAAAAAGACACGTGAATCAAGGAAATTATATGGATGAAACAATAACTATAAGACAAGATACCAACTAGAATAATGTATGCATCCCCCTTGATGATAAGGCTCAAGAAAAAATTTCAGATTTTTTTTAGACGATTTTTTTATTTTCTAGACGATTTTTTTCTTTTATTGTCTTTTCATCAACTGATTTGATCACAATCAAGAATAATCAATTGAAAAAACCCTAACAATAACTCAAAAACCCTAGGATAAGTGTAATATACAGCAGCCCTAAGAACAAGAGATTTCAGCCAACACAAACCCTAGAACAATGAAATTTGGCAGTCCTAAGAATAGTGAAGAAATTCGGCCGCCACCTCTTTTTTTTTGCAACCCTAGACCAATGAAACCCTAGAATTAATTTTAAGGATCCAAGAAATTAAAACATAGAATTAGACCTGATTGGAAATCTTGCTCTAAATACCAAATGATATGAACCTGTGAGAATGAAATCCCTTGAACTCACAATTAATTTAAAAACTCCCCAAGAAAGCCAAAATCAAGTCAATAGAGAATCTAGACCCGATGAGAACTCATTTCAAAAACCTAGATTATATTAAAATCTAGACCCGTTGAAGAACCCTTCTCAAGAACCCAGATTACAAGGAGGAACGCGACAAAGGTTGTGATTTACCTTTGATAAGCTTAAGAGTTCAATCAAGAACAAGAGGAGTAAACTCAACTCACAAATAAAATTTAATATTGTCTAACCCTTCAAATGAGGCTACAAACAGTATTTAGACCCAAACCTAATCAAAACCCTAACAAAAATAAAGCTCATTTTACCCAAAATGACCCTAGATGAACAGTGCCCGGCTACAGTAGTCGTGGCTACCGTAACACTATAGTAAATTCATGAAATCCTAGTTCCTAAAAAGTAACTTTCTAAATAAGCACCTGGCCAAAATACAAGGTTTTCCCCAAAAACACTAGTTCATAAGAAATAAGACATATGTAGGCCAAGCATCCTCAAGCCCACTTATTCTAAACTAATAAAATAAATCCTTTAACAAATTGAAAGCCTTCCATAACAATAGGCCCAAACAATAACTGTAAATCATGTCTTCCATAGCTTGTATCAAGTGGATCGAAGCTGCTTTTTCTTCTTTCAAGCTCATCTTGAGTGTTGGGCTCTTACAAGTTTCATCCCAAGTGGATTGCACCAATCCTTGCATTGCATTATTGATCTTCTTGGCTCTTAATCTTATAATTGGCCCATCTGGAACTTGCAAATGATCGACTAGATCCACTTTGGTTCCCATCATACTGTTTGAACCGAACAAATACTAATGGAACGGTTGGGTAGCTGTTTGGATGTTGTGGAGATTTTATTAGAATGATGTGAATTTATTTGATCCTGTTCAAATGAAGCCAGTGTTCGAACTCTTTATTTGTGATTGAACAAAAAGAATCTGATCGAACATCCTTGAAAAATGTTCGAACTAAAAAAATATGTTCGAACGTTTAGTCTAATAATCTTTGTTTGAACGGTTTATTGTTCATTCGAATGATGACAAATTGGTTTGAACATGATATTATGTGTTCGAATGATCAAACATGCAAAGTGTTCGAACCGATTATTAATCTATTCGAACCGGAGTGACAACTATCAGTTTCATATGACTGGATTTTTATTGATCGTTCAAATGGCAGTGAAAGTGTGCTCGAAGGATAATGATTCGTAATTTACCATTCGAACTAAACATGTTATGTTCAAACGGTAATCATGATACAGTAAACTATAAATTTAAAATAAGAAAATTACTTTTAAATATTATAATTAAAACATCACAATTGTTCAAATGTTGCATCAAGTCAGAATGAGTCAAAAGACATAACTTAAGAAAATAAGTTCTAAGATGGTGGTGGCATAGAGTTCTATGATATCATTAACTACATATATTCAAACATTTTTTGGGATTAAATTTTCAGCTTCTTCTGTATGTTTTGTTCTAATCGCACCTCAATATCTGTGGCCTAATGTAATTGAGCCTCTAACTCTCGTTGCTTGGACCTCAATTGTTCGATCTTGAGCTTTGCTTCCTCTAAGTCTCGAGAATTGTTATTCCATTTGACTTGAGAAGATGATAATGTTGAAGAAGGCTTCACGCAATGTTCTAAACCCCTCAAATATCCAGAACAGAGTCCAAGAACCTGAGAAAAGATTTGAACATTGTTCATAGAGGATTCATCAGATGCAGTAGCAGCAATTTCTAGAAGTAAAACCATCTTCTCCTACAAAAAAGAAAAGAGAAATCATCAGAGCAGTATAAATAACAAAAATATTATTATGCAATACAAATAAAAAATTAAACGTACATAATTTCCTTCTGCTTCGAGATTGACCCAAAAACCATTGCGATTTGTATGCGATTTAGCATACAATTGGGTCAGATTATAGTCAGGACTATCTTGTTCATGCAAAAGGAAAATCTATATTATAACTTCAATCACAAAGGTTGATATGCTAATATTTAATGGTGACTAGTATAACGTTACTAATGTTTTTGATAGTCAATGAAAAGATCTAGAACTAGCATGATGATGTATTGTTAAATTTGCTTTATTTGTTTTGTTGACAGTACTATGTTGCTACAAGAAAAAAAAACAACATTATTACTATATTTGTTTAATACATCTAGCATATAACATAAAGAAAGATAGCAGCGAAATTACTTGATATGCAGGATCTTCAAACATATCACAAACATTCTCTCATTTATTTGGTGGCATGTTGTGGAATGGGTTTTGATGCGCCTATTGGACTTTTGATAGTATGCATGTCATATACCTTTGTACTTCTAGAATGCATTGTTTATCAGCTCATCAACCTTTACTCGATCCTCTCGTCGCCAAAATTAAGTTCAAATTCATCCTTGAAATAATTATGAACGATTAGTCCAAATACAAAATAATTATAAATTAATTAACGATTTAATCAAATTGTTTTCTAAGTAACTTATTACCAGGCAACAATTTTTGATGTGATCTTTCACATCTTGGGTAACCTTAACCCAAGATGATGTAGCCTTGGGTGTATATGTGTGGGTAAGGGTAGCAACATAGGAAGCAAGCCAAACTACCAGATCTCCAAAGCCACCAATGTGATCAATTGGAATATCAATTTTAATTTTTCCCGCTTTCTGCACTTTGTCTATGCAGACACCTCTAGTAACACCTCGACCTCGACGATGGCTTACAACAGTTATCCAATAATTAAGGCATATAATATCAATAAATTATTTAATTTTTAAAACGCTATTATTTAAATCATCACATAAACTCAAGTTTTTATGTAACATACCTTGTTCTAGGTCAGGTGATGTTGACCACCATTAATGGTAGGCGAACAAATTGGAGAGTTCGTAATGGATGGAGATGGTAAATGAGTTAATTTTCGTTTGGGAGGCATAGTTGTTTAAAATTGTAATAAAATATTATTCACAAAAATATTGTTATTTTTACAACAACTATACTTATACATAAATAGCTATCATTCACTATCAGTTTTGCTCGACCAGTCGCCTTCATCCTTACTAGAGACTTCAGTTGACTCATTTTCTTCTGACAAGCCACCCTCAATTACTTCTGGTTCAATATCTTCTCTATGCAATGGAACCATGTCATATTAGTTGAGATCAATAAATAAATTGATGTCTGATTCATTTTCTTGATATGTTTCTTCATTTGTTGGACCATCAAATTCTTCCTCTTGTCCATCCGCCTCTAAAATGTAATCATATATATTTGTTAGTGCAAACTTCTATACTACTCGCCATGGGTTTCCGTACTCCGGATCATCTAAGTAAAAAACTTGATTTCTTGGCAAGTGAAAACGAAAGGATCCTCCTCATACCATGTGCAAGATGTATTGACACCTACAAAATATTCATCATTTCGCACTCCCAACCTAGCATTTGAGACATCCCACCAACTACACTTAACAATAAGACCATATATTTCTCTAAGTACTTTAACCCAATGATATCTTGGATGACTTCGTAAAAGTTAATATTCTCATCCACACGGCTTCCTTCGACAATGATCTGCAAGTTTGAGTTTTTTTATATCATTTTTTGTCAACCGCGTGGAATCTATATCCACGCACCAAACATGCTGAGTATTGAATGGCCCGCCTGGATGGACCACGTGCCAAAGCATATAGTTTCCTTGAAATGTCTTCTAAGTTATCACCATATCTCAATACAACCTACATTAATAAATTTTATAAAAAATTATACTAACATTAAATAGGAAAAAATCTATATTATGAATTGAAATTCGTATTGAGTAAGACATTGTTTAGTAATACCGTCTTTTCAAACTAAGTGGCAAACTCTTCTTCGTGCTTCTTTTCTACGTCCGTTACACCATCCCTTTGAAGTAATTGAATATGTTCGTTGCACATTTTAAAATTAACAATTAATCCATATCAGTTATATTATCTTTCAAAAATTTAAGTTATTTTTATACACACATATCACTTACCTCAAGTACTTATCATTCTCTGCGTAGTTATTCAATACATATGATCGGGCTCTATCAAACTCTTGTCCACATAAGTCATAGCCCCCTTGTGCACCTATGGGATGCACGCTTTGAGAAAACACGGAGAATGATGATGTAACTCCCAAATGTCCACCTTCATAATTTCGGTCCGGTGGCAAGAATCTAGCTTCAATCCCACGGAAATACATAGAACAAAATGTATGTCATTCATTATCAATGTATGACTCTACAATCGAACCTTCTAGACGAGCTTTTTTCTCCATAGATCGCTTAAGTTTTCCCAAAAACCGGACGCCGGATGAGCCTTTGGTTAATTATAAACTGCACTACAAGTTATGGGTCTTCACTAATTAAAAGTTTTGGCACATTCTTTCTCAAGCAAGAGTTGCCTTTTTTTCTTTTTTCTTTTTTTTTTCTTTTTTGGTATTACATTTAATTATACTACAATGAAATATATTTTGAATTAATCATGTTATTATAATTGTATCATGTGTTTAAAGTAATTAACTATTTTTTATTATTAGACGAGGGGAGTCAATTGGATGCCTTGCACATGTTCTCTGCACTAATCATTAGAAGAAAGAAAAACTATGTTATGATCTTGAATTTAATTAAAAATTTTACAAATTCGACACTTGCTATGCAATTAAATCACCCAAGCTACCAGAGAATTTTAGTGATTAGGCCTCCTCTCCTTGTTCTCTCAGAAGTTAGTCTTCAATGGAGCAATCTTTAATTAGGTATGGGAAGGAGTGACAAAATATTTACGAAAAATATCTCCAGTCATATTTGTTGATGTATGTTCTATATGTCTTTCCTTTGAGCATTTGGTGTTAGTATTACTCTATTAATTCGAAAAGCCATCTAGTTAGTGCTACAAATAAGAAGTGTATGCCAAATTGGGATTTGAACTTAGAAGCTTATATATAGCCCCTTTATAATTGTTTTTATCTTTTGCATATTTGTTCTATGAAGATATTTTCGTTGCAAACAAAATCTAAAATCAATGAACCCCACATGTTTTTGAAATATCCTAACATTCCCCCTTGGGCAACATTGATTAATTTCTACAATCACTTTAAGAAATAATTTGTCTAAAGAATGAACATCATGTTTAGCTATTTAAGTGACAACACATATACATATAGCCCAACTGATAACACCTTCATAATATAAACATGTAAGCTATATATATGCATACTTAAATTTGTTGAAAATACCTCACTCGTAGTTCATGTCAACAATTAACATATACATAGATAGAGTTATGAAGACAAACTATGTATAAGTTGTTATTTAAAGCAGCCTCACTTGATTTCGTTTCTATGGGTTGCCTACATACTTGGAAAGATCAAGCCAAAACGCAGTTCTTATACAAGTAAGACTCCTTCTAACCAAAATGACCAAATGTTTATGCAATACCAATATTGATAACGAGTAGTTATTAAGTAGTTCTGGAACATAAACACATGGCACTTGCATCCTATCATAGAATGTCGTTTCATTAAAATTAAATTAGTACTCATGTAAACAATTTTAATTACATCATATGTTTTAATATATTGAGAGTACCACATCATCCATGTTTTAAGAGTGATTAATAATTTTATTTGATAACATGTGCATTAAAAACTAATTTAGACATAAGTTGATGCAGGGGGATTTGAGTCTGAATACGAGGTCGATGAGACTCAGCTGACAGATACAACGTGAAAAACACTAGGCAACTTCAAGAAGGTAGACCAGTGCAAAACCGGTGGGAAGAGATAAGTATTCCTAGAGTTGGGCATGAAGACTTGACTACATTTGGATGTTGAGCTCATTTGAGCTGAATTGAGTTCTCCATGAATAATAGTGAGTTGAGATGGTAGAGTGAGTTCTATGAGATCCACCTAAGATGAGTTTAGATGTATTTATAAAAAGTTGAAAAAGGTTGTGGGTCCCATGTGTAAAGAGATGTTGAGTTCAAAAAGATTGTGGGTCCCACGTGTAAAGAGATTTTGAGCTGAGATGAGTTTAATGATTTGAGAGGTTGGTATTTGGATATTAGAAGAGGTCTAAATCTAAACTAAACTCAGCTGAGTTGAGTGCAGTCAAGGAACCAAACGAGTCGTTATCCTCAGTTGGGCGAGGAGATATATCCCTTGGTTGGGCAAGGAGAAGTGGCGACATAAGTATTTTAACTATAACCTTGGTTACATGTGTCAAAATCATGCATATGACCCCAATTTGAAAAGCTCTCTTCAGCGTGCATGTTGTGGTCACCATGATTTTCCTGGCGGGCCCCTTGTTGACCCTAAAATCAGCCGTTTTTCCTTTTGAAACTTCATTTTTAGTTAACTCTTTACTTCTTGGTTAATTTTCTTTTATGGTAATGTTTATCTTTAGTAATGATTTTATTCTGGATTCTTAGGCAACAATTTAGTCATAGTTATCTTATTTCGTATTCTATTATTTGACTTTAATTACAATTTTACCATTTTTTCGTTAGCTATTTAAGCCCGGCTTGTGGGTCTCAGAAGGGATTTATTTGATTTTTATAGTAAAATCCTAATCTTAGAGTTTCTCTTTGTTTGTGATTTTTCTCAATCAATCTCTAGCTTCCATTGTTTAGCTAGCCATCAAAATAATCTCCTATTCTAGTCCAACGTCATAAGTCCTTTGGTTTATAAGCATGCAAGCATTGACTTTATATTTACACATGCCATTTGTGTATTCTCTTCTTTAATTATATCTCTAACAACCAAATTCTTGACATTGATATGCTTTTAATCTAATTGAAACCTTTATCATTCTTTGGAAATGATATTGTTGCTGTGTTGTTGCAAAAAATTGTTATTGGACCAAAAATGGAATCAACAACTTATAGTCATTAGTTCATGGTTCGCCCAGAAATAGAATCAACAACTTATAGTCATTAGTTCATAGTGCTGGCCTTATAAATTGTTATTCCCTCATAAATGCTATGCTTACGCACAAAATTCACCCCTCTTCTCAAAAGATTCAAGGCCTATTTTATGATGACAAACGAAACCCCATAAATGCAAGGCCCATTTTACGATGACTAATGAAGAAAATTTAAAAGCCAATAGTGATACCTTGGTGGTGGTGTTCATAGATAATATCTTAGTATATTTCAAGGATATGGAAGAGCATAAGAGTCAGCTGAGATTAGTACTAGGAAAATTGAAAGGGACATTAATTGTTTGTCAAACTTAGTAAGTGTGAGTTCTGGTTAGAAGAAGTTAAGTTGCTTGGTCAAGGAAGGAGTCATGGTGGATCCAAGTAAGATTAAGGCAGTCGTAGATTGACATCATCAACTTACTTGTTATTATAAGAGATTCGTGACAGGATTATCTAAGATATCAAGTCCACTCACGGTGTTGACAAGGAAAAAGCCAAGTTCATATGAACTAAGTTTTAAGGAGATAAAGATAGGATTGACCACGACCCATGCATTGGCATCACCAGGGCCTCATAATTTGTTGGTGGTGTTTAGTGATGCATCAAATTATCGGTTAGGATGTGTTCGAACGCATGAAGGAATGGTATACTTACGCATCTAGGCAACTAAATGATCATGAAAAGAACTACCCTACCCACGATTTGGAATTGGCAATCGTGGTATTCGCTGTAAATATATGAAAATTATCTTTGTGGGGACACTTGTGAGGTGTACACAGACCACAAGAGTTTATAACATCTCTTCACCCATAAGAACCTTAACATGAGACAGAGGAGATGGTTAGAGACTAAAAGCAACTATCGGTGAGAAATCAAGTATCATCTAGGGAATCCCAATATGGTTGTTGATGTTTTATGTTGGAAGTTTCAAGCGGAGGATATAGGAGGACCTACAGGTGTGGACTCACTCCTCAAAGAAATGAGGAAACTATTGGCTGAAAGCTCACAACAACAAGAAGTCCTCGCCTCAATGCAGAAGTTAAGGGTGATAGGCTATGATGAACTAAAGGGTCAACAGAGGAAGGACCCAAGGTTGTTGGAAATCCAGCATAGGGTCAAAAAAGCAAAGGGAACCTTGCACTTTAGTTTGGGCGAGTGCAGAACCTTATTTTTACTAAGGACAAATAGTGGTTCCAATGAATTCAAAAATTAAGGAAATGATACTAGCAGAAGCCCATTCATCACCATATTAGATACACCTGGGGAGCACGAAAATATACCAAGATTTGAAGAAGAATTTTTGGTGGGAAGGAATGAAACAAAACATCGCCCACTTCATTGGGAAGTGCAACACATGTAGACAGGTGAAAGCTAAGCATCAAAGGCCTGTCAGGGGTCTATAGCCCCTACCCATCCCATAATGGAAATTAGATGATATAGCTATAGACTTTGGAGTCGGGTTACCCCGAATCCCTAGCGATGATAATGTGATTTGAGTGATCACAAATAGACTGACAAAAAATGCCCATTTTCTTCTGGTCACTACCATAGACACTTTAGGGAAGTTAACTTGACTGTACGTTAAGGAGATAGTTAGGTTCTGTGGTGTGCCTAAAACCATAGTGTGAGATTGGTGACTCACTCAAAAATGAGCAACACAAAGGCTATCCCAAGTGCGGGAGAGTGTCGTGTAATAATTAGGAATAAATTCCTAGATTTTCGATCCTTAGGGAAAATGCTTAAAATCAAACTCATGTGAAATGGTGAAAATATTTACAAAGAGAAAATAAAAATAAAATTAAGAGTGGTGATATGTACAATGAATGGAAGAGTGCAATGGAAATGAAAAGGGCACTAGTCATGGACTAGATTCATGTTTCTGGATTTTTGAATATAGTGATAACAAGACTGAAATGTAAAGTAGTAAATTAAAATTGTTGAAATTAATTAACTGAAATTTAAAGAAACAAGAAAATAAATGACATTAAAATAAGCAAGAATTAAAGGTGCAAGGAATTTAAATGAGCGGGAATTAAAAGTGCAAGAAAATTAAATGACATAATTTAAATAAACTGGAATTAAAAGTGCAAGGGAAAATAAATGACAGTAATTTAAATAAACAAAAATTAAAGGTGCAAAGAAAATAAATGACATTAAATTAAAATTAAATAAAAATTGAATTGTAAGGAATAAACTTGATGTTTGGAAATGGAGACTTGAGTTCTCCAACCTAAAAATCTGAACTTCCAATTAAAATGATCTCTCAAATAAAATAAAATAAATTATGAAATAAAATAAACTCAAAACATTCCTTAGAATCCAGAGAAACGGAAATTGATCAGATCAAATGAAATTTGGACTCACTCTAACTCTAAAAAACTAAAACTAACTGCTACTCTCGTCCATTTCATGCCTTTAAGTAGGATTCAAAAATCACTGTTGCTTTCGATTGGTTATGTCTGTTTCCGCATTTTTAATTCTTTTCCGTATGAGTGATGCGTTTTATTGTGTTTTTCCCGCATCCTTTTGCTTGTTCTTTCTTTCTTCTCTTTTTAGTTCGTCTTCTTTTGTTTGTCGCTGGGTACTCAGTCCAAACGAAATTGGCTCTTTCACTTACGTGAGTTTCTTTCCACCAAAAGCAGAGATTCTTTGTTTTTTTCATCTCTTTCTTTTCATTTCTTGGTTCAGCTTCCTGCGTGATTTCCGTAACATGCATACTCACCGAAATGCACTCCAATTGTAATGCCCCGACCCCGGGGGTCCGGAGAGTTAACTCATGTCACTTAAAAATCATTTTTCTTCCACGTAGTACATACTCTAATTTTTCTCTAATTACACAAAATACCCATATATTTACATCACTTACTCCCGAATAACCATTCTAAGACAATACAAAGTCTTAATATAAACATCAATCTCCCAAACAAACACATCATCAGAACACAACAAGCTTACTGAATAAAAATTTTCAATACCCATATAAACATTCTATGCTTAAACCATCATTCTTAACTCTTCTCACCCATGCTCCATATCCTTGATCCTCAACTGAAACATTCAAATCATCTGAAAAAGATGGTGGAGATAAGGGGTGAGTTATCAACAACTCAGTAAGCAGAGAACATATACTAGTATGTAAACATGAGCCATTTTCAGAAAGTTCAGTATGCAGAAACAAAAACATTTTATTTTTATATGCAGATCTCATAAAAACATGTTATCAGAAAATCAGAACGACTTTTCAATCTTTTCATACTCAAAATCAACAATTCATATTTAAGAATCCATTTCATATTCAAAAACGCTTTGGCATAACATAACTGAACATCTTCATCTTATCATATCATATCATATACCATGTTTAACCCCCGTGGTAGGGTTGTGCTATCCCCGGTGGCCAAACCAGGCAGTATCATGTGGTGAACTTCCCCTTTTTCAATCTCGGAGCCCCGAGTGTGCACACAGGAAAGAACACGTAAAAAGACCACTTTGTTTCCAAAGTGGGTGCACTCATATCATATCATGGTGGTACCAACCATATCACGTGAACAGTATCATCATATCAGAACCATATTCAGAACAGATAAGTATGCCAAAGTTTTATCATATCCATATCATATCAAAACACGTGCGAAATATATTCATATCATTTCTATTTGATCAAAAATAGATCCAAATCATTTCAAATCACATGCATAAAAATTTCAATGATATCATATTCGCTCTTTTGCATATTTCAGAAACATGTCAAATATTGCTCATGTTTACACATTTCATGTCAAAAACATTTCTTTTCTCTTTCATACGTATCTCATAAGGAAATGCAAAACATATACTGAGGTTGTTTTTCACTTTTTCTTTTTAAAACAACATGCACGTTTTTACAAACCAACCTCAGTTCATTTCTTTTTATGCAAATCTAGCATAGGAACCCCGCTTACCTGGACGACTTAACTTTTCCAGAATTTTCCTCAAATATGTCAAGTCGACTATAAATCGTCACCTATAAAGATAATCACATAATTTTCGTAAGTTTCCAATCAATCATATATTTCGATATTTAAACCTAAGCTTAAATAACCTATTTTAAATTTCTCAAAACTTAAAACCTTCATAATCCCAAAATATATCATCACTTTCTAAAATCACCAATATCCGCCACAACCCACGTCATACACAAAACACCAATATTTAAACCCGAACTGCCAGCAAATCTCATAGTCTAAACCAATCATACTAACAACTCCATCACCCAATCCAATCAACCCCGTTACTCCTCGGACTCAGTCCGGCAAAACCAATCAGCAATTAAATACAGTGTAATGTGCTAGTGCAAAAATACATTAAATTCACAAGAATTCTTTGAAAAATACTTACAATGCTATATAATAATTTCTGGAGGATCACGGAGGTGCAAGAAGTGGAAAAACAGCTGCGGAACAGTGCAAAATACACTGTGGCCGTGGGTCACAGCTACCCACTTTTCAACGGGTGCAAACGAAGATCCGAAATTGATAGGGTAGGGCCTAGGGATGTCGGTGAAGCTAGTAGTGGTGATGGTTGGCCGTGGGTGGCGGCGCAAAGGGTTGTTTAAGGCCAAAAATACCCAAAACGGAAATGAAGTTGGATGTGCTTCACCGGTGACGGATCGGAGGTGGGGTTGAGTCCAATGGGTTGCTTGGAGGTCGATGATGAAGTGGTGAAGAAATGGTGGCCAATGGTGGTGCGACGGCGGCGCTGGAGTGAAGAGAAGGTCGCGGCTTCGTGTGGTGCGTGGAGGCTAAAGGCGGCGCCGGGGAGGCTGAGATCGGAGGGGGAAGGTCGCCGGTGGGTGGGGGAGCTGCTGGGCTGGGCGGTGCAAGTCACGGCGGAACGGTGGCGGTGGGCTAGGCGGACGAAAAAAAATGCACAGGGGAAAGGAAGGGGCTGGGTCACGCGGGAGGGGAAAGAAGAAGAAGAAAGAAAAGAAATGAAGAAAAGAAAAAGGAAGGAAAAAGAAAAGAGGAAAGAGAAGATATAGGGAAAGAAATGAGGTCCAATCCTCATAACTTGGGTCACAAAAATGATCCAACGGAAACGATTTTAAAACAGCAAGTGAAATAAAATAATTCAAACCCAGTGATTAAAATGAAAATAAATAATTAAACCCAACAACAAGTTAATTTAATTCGAGAAGAAATTTAAACACATAACAATAATTAATTTAAAGAAAGCACTTCAAAAAAATAATTTTCGTAAACTAAAAATCATAAAAATAGCCTAATTAAAAATCCAATAATTTAAAACAAGAGAATAAATTCTGAATCAATAAAAATAATTCCTTCATTAAAATACACTAAAATACGGGATGTTACACCAATGCCGGGTCATGTAATGGAAGTGAGAGAGAGAGTGAGCCAAGAGGTGGCTGAGATGGAGGAGGTTCCTACGGCGTCGGTTGTTTCCTGGACGTGGAGTTGCAGTCGTGGCTCTTGGTATTGCTGTCTTGCCAGCATGGAGTTGGTGGCTGCGGACGGTGGAGCTTATGGACAACTAGGTGGTTCTTGAGTTAGCGACATCATCACCGACGTATCACGGGGCAGAAGGTGCAGCGGCTGACGGAAGAACATGAAATGCTCTGTTTTAGGGTAGAAAAACAAAGGAGGAGCTTCCGGTTGTGCTGCCATGTTTGCGGTGCAGTGCAAAGGATGTTTTCACTTGGAGGAGGAGTTCACTGCAGGCAAGGTGGTTCACGGCTGGTGGAGAGGTGCGGCTACGCTGTGAATGGAGCTTCAGGAGCTGCACTGTGGTTCTTGGCCGTGCGTGTGGGTTGTGCAGAGGCAGTGGGCTGTTGAACGTGTTGCGGTAGTGGAGGGTGGCTGAGTTGCAGCAGGTGGAGGAGTTGGCGTGCGGAAGAGGAGCAGTGCAGTTGCGCAGGAGGAGGTTGCTGCGGAGGAGATGCAACTAGGCAGGGGTGCAGTGGAGTCTTCACGTGAAGGTGCTGCTTGGCTGGGCAACGGGTGGAGGTGGTTGTTGTGGATGTGGAGGCAGCGTGCATGGGTGGGTGGCGCTGCTGATGGCTTACTGACTGACGTGACTGTTGAAGATTAAACTTGATTTATTGCAAGAGGCCATAATTTATTAAGTTCATCATTTACTAGATATGTGAAAACTGGAAAAAATTACTTTTCATTGTACTTAGGTGTGTACCGTTAGTAAATCTAAATCGCCATAAATGTCATTAATTTAATTTCCAGAATTTTATTTTGGTTCTATATGTTGATGTACTGAAACAATATTTGATGTAAGGAGAAAAACAGAGTATCAATGTGTACAGAGTGCTTCTTTCCTCTTCTATTGTTTTGTCTCCATCTGGATTCCAAAGAGTGGCATCAGAGCTAAGGTTCAAGAAAATGTTTTAAATGGATCATTTCCATTGAAGAATTAAATGGATCCTTACGGACTCAAGAAGAAATGATGAATTGAGGCAAATAAGAGCAAGTGGAGCAAGCCTTGCCAGCAAAGCTTTCCTGGAAAGATAAAGGAGAAGCTTGTGAAAATGGTAGAAGAGACCAATGACGTGGAAGAGGTCGAGGCTGTGGACGATGATGTGAGAGGAAAAACAGAGCAAAGTTTTTCTCAAGAGGGAAGAAATCAAAATTCTTCAAGAGGTAGTGGAAGAGGAAGACGAAGAGGCAATCATGAGGTAAAGAATGACAAAAGTCAAATTGAATGTTATTCTTGTGAGAGTAGTACTTGTGAGTTTCCCAATTTAGGGGATCTGATTACCCTGGTGATTACTGAGGAGGAAAATTTGATGCTTTGTCGTACCCCTTCTATTGATGATATAAAGGATGCTTTGTTCAGTATTCCTATTGATAGTAGTCCTGGTCCAGATGATTTTGGTTCTAATTTTTTCAGGTTCAGTTTTTTCAACATCAACTTCTTCCCAGATATTATACTGCGTCTTTTATTGTGTAAATCTCCAAGGTTGATTCGCCAACTAGTTTTGATAAGTTTAGACCTATTAGTCTGTGCTCGGTGGTTTATAAGATTTGTGCGAAGATTATTGTGGGTCGTCTAACGAACCTGCTATCTAAGATGATTTCCCATGAACAAGGGGCCTTTATTCCTGGTTGTAGCATTTTTGAAAATATCAGTATTACCTAGGAGATGGTCCATTCTATTAATAAAAATTCTAATGGGGGGAAATGTCTTGGTTAAGCTTGATATGTCTAAGGCTTATGATAGAGTGAATTGGAGTTTTCTTATTCATGTTTTGGTTCATTTTGGTTTTTCTCCTCAGTTTTGCGCCCTGATCAAGTTATGCATCTCCTCACCTTGGTATTCTATTATGATAAATGGTACATCTTTGGGTTTCTTTAAAGGTGAGCGTGGTCTGAGGCAAGGTGATCCGCTCTCGCCCTATTTATTTGTCATTATGCAAGAGGTATTATCTCGAATGATTAAGAACACTTTTGAGAATGGAAAAATTGGCCGGTTTACTCAATCTAGAGGTACACCACTTATCTCCCACCTCATGTATGCAGACAATATTATTATTTTTGCTAATGGTGGGAAGAAGTCCATGAGAGGTTTGATGGAGGTTTTACATCGGTACGAGCTTTGGACGGGTCAGATTCTTAACAAAAATAAAAGTGCTATCTTCTTTTCTAATAAGATCTCTGCTCCCAGAAAGTCCTCTCTTCTTCATATGACTGGCTTTCAAAATGATCTTTTCCTTTTAAATATCTAGGTGTCCCTATAGTGGTGGGTCGTCTTAAGGTCTGTGATTCTGGTGAATTGATTGGGAAAGTTATTAAGAAGACTGCAGGGTGGAAAATGAAAATGCTCTCAGCTGGTGGTCATGTGATTCTTTTATCCCATGTGTTATCGAACATGGCCACTCATCTTTTTGCGGTTTACCTGTTCCTAATGGGGTGTCTAAGGCTTTGAATAGGATTATGAGCTCTTTTTTTTTGGGTGATTCTGAGGGGAAAGGAAAGCAGAAGTGGGTGGCCTGGAATCATATTTGTTACCTACTGAGGAAGGCGGTTTGGGTATTCAGGATTTTGGGGATGTTCAGAGGGCTTTACATATGAAATTTGCTTGGAATCTTCTGAAGGGTCAGTCCTTGTGGGCAGAATTTTTTAGAGGTAAGTATGTCCAAGATAGTCATTTATCCCTCGTGAACCCTAACAAGAGAACTTGGTTTTGGAAAGCGATTGTGCTTTGTATTTCGGAGATTCTGAATCATTCTAAATGGGTGGTGAAAGAGGGAAATGTATCTTTCTGGCATGATAATTGAGTGGATGGGGGTCCTATTAGTGCTCATTACCCCGTTTTGGAGAGATCTTCGCTTAAAATCAAAGAATGTCGGATTGAAAATGGGTGGGATATCCCTCTCTTGGAAAGATTAGTGGGTCAACAAAAAGCTCTAGAATTATTTTTAGCCACAAGGAAGGATGGGCAGGATGTTCTTATATGGGTGAAAGAAAATAATGGGAATTTTACTACTAAGAGTGCTTGGGATTGTATTCGTGTTAGAGCTCCTTCATTGCCTTGGGCCCATTGGATTTGGCATACTAATCTACACAAGAAAATTTCTGTTATGATATGGAAGGCTCTTCATAATTGTTTGAGTGTTGATGATAAGATCAAGAAAATTGGCATTCCCATTGTTTCTAAATGTAATTGTTGTGCCAGGGGACATATGGAAGATTTAAATCATGTGCTTTGTAATGGAGAATTTGCTAGACAAATCTGGCGTTTGGCTACAAATCACTTAGGTGTTCATATGGGTGTTTTCCATACGTGGAAGGAGCAAATTAATTTCTGGTTCCACTGTGCTGGTAAGTCTTCTCAATTAAGGATTATCTTTGGTATGCTTCCTTCTATTGTCTCTTGTAAGCTTTAGGATAGACATTGTAAAGTTTGGGTTGAGGATAGGGTGGATTTAGCCCAAGCAGTTTGGCATGTTATCAAGTTGTGGATTTGTCAGATTATTTCCTCATTTATGAAAGTTTCTAGGATCTCTACCCATGATGTTGCTATTCTAAAGAGGTTGGATATTCTGGTCTTACCTCAGAAGTCTAGGCAAGTTCGTGTGGTGAGGTGGAATCGGCCTCCTCAGGATTGGATGAAGCTTAACTCTGATGGTAGTAGCTTAGGGAACCCTGGGCCAGCTGGTGTTGGGGGGGGGGTAATTCATGATAATTTTGGTAGGATGCACTCTGCTTGTTCGGTGTTCTTGGATCCGGGATCTAATAATTTTGCTGAGTTAAGAAGTTTGTTGGAAGGAGTCAGGAGGGGCCACCAGTTAGGTTTTCGTCGGGTGGAGATTGAGATTGATTCGCAACTGATTGTCAGCTAGATTACTAAGGGGGAGTGTAATATTTGGTACTTAGAGGATTTCTGGGAGGAATTGCAGGTTATCTTGGGTTGTCTGGAGTATCATTTAACCCATGTCTTTCGTGAAAGTAATGTGGTGGCTGATTATTTAGCTAAACAGGGAGTTGAGGGTTTAAATATGGATTGATCTTCTAATGATACTCTTCCCAGATAGCTCCTTGGTCTTCTTCGTATGGACATAATTGGTCTCCCTATTTGCGCATCTCGTAGTCCCTGGTACGTTTTCTTGATTTATCTGACGTTGAGCTTATTATGCTTGCGTGATTATTTTTGCAGGTGATTTGTTTCCTTGGTTTTGGTCCTGGTTTTTCTTTTGTCTTGTCTTAGGCTTGTTAGAAGTTGTTTTTATGGTTTTTGGTTGGTTTTGACACTTGGTTTTGGGTTAGTTCTTAGTGTTTATCTTGATACCCCCAAGTGTTTTGTTGTTGCCACGGTATTCTTCCGCCATAAGTGAGGACTTATTAATAAAATTGGGATGAGGCCGCTATGTGTGTGGCTATCGGCTCTTAGTTAAAAAGAAAAAAAAAGAATGTTATTCTTGTGGAAAATATGGGCATTATTCTTGGGCGTATCAAACCAAGAAAGTAGAAGAGGAGACAATGCTCATTTTGCACAAGGAAGATGTTGAAGAGCCTGTATTATTCCTTGCGCTTAATGAAGAGCACAATGATGAGAAGAATATGTGGTATCTAGATAATGGAGCTAGCAACCACATGACAGGCAATAGAAGCAAATTTGTGGAACTTAACACCAAAGTGACGGGCCATGTGTGCTTCGGTGATGAATCAAAGGTGGAGATTAAAGACAAAGGTACAATTTTGTTTGAGGCAAAGAATGGGAGCCATAAGATTCTTCCTAATGTTTATTACATTCCTAAGATGAAAAATAATATTTTGAGTATTGGGCAACTTATGGAGAATGGTTGCAAAATAAACATGGAAGATCATTTTCTTTGGCTTAGAGATAAAGAAGGGAAACTTATTGCTAAGTCTTCTATGACAAGAAATCGCATGTTTTTGTTGAATATGAAGACTAGCGAGGCCATGTGCTTAAAGACGTGTATTAAAGATCTATCATGGATTTGGCATATGAGATATGGGCATCTTAATTTTGGAGGGCTTAGAGATTTGGGAGCAAAGAGGATGGTGAAAGGTATTCCATTGATTGATCATCCTGATCATTTATGTGAAGCTTGTTTGCTAGGGAAGCATTCAAGAAAGAGCTTTCCCAAGCAATCCAATTCAAGTGCCACCGAGCCGCTTCAACTTATACATGTAGATGTTTGTGGTCCAATCAAGACTCCATCTTTTGGTACAAGTTCTTATTTCTTGCTCTTTATTGATGATTATTCACAAAAAACATGGGTTTATTTTTTGAACAAAAAAAGTGAGGCTTTTGAGGCATTCAAAAGGTTCAAAGCTCATCTCGAAAAAGAAAGTGGCTATGAAATCAAATCTCTAAGAACCGATAGAGGTGGTGAGTTCACTTCCAACAAATTCAAGGTTTTTTGTGAGACACATGGAATTCGTCGTCCCTTGACTGTTCCTATATCGCCACAACAAAATGGAGTTGTTGAAAGGAAGAACCGAACAATTCTCAATATGGCAAGGACCATGTTGAAAAGCAAGTCGATGCCAAAAGAGTTTTGGGCTAAAGCGGTTGTATGTGCAGTTTACATCTCTAACCGCTCACCTACCAAAAGTTTGAAGGATGTGACGCCACAAGAAGCATGGAATGGATGGAAGCCAAATGTGTCACATTTGCGAGTTTTTGTGTCTATTGCCTATGTTCAAGTTCCAGAGCAAAAGAGATCAAAGCTTGATGATCGGAGTAAGAAGGTTGTGTTTATCGGCTACGATGAGAACTCAAAAGGCTACAAGTTCTTCAATCCAAGCAACAACAAAGTCATTATTAGTAGACATGTTGAATTTGAAGAAGATGCAACATGGGATTGGAGTACAAAAAATGAAACTGCTTATGATTTTCTCCCATATTTTGATGAAGAAACTTCAACACAAGAAGTCCAAGATGAAATTGTATCTCCAACGATGCCAACATCATCCTCAATAGCATCATCATCATCTTCATCTAGCTCAAGTGAAGGTCCTCAAAAATATCGAAGCATTGAGGATCTCTATGAAGTATCGAAAGGTTAGAAGATGAGAATTTGTTATGCTTATACTATAGTGATGAGCTTTTGAATTTTGAAGAAGCTATGAAAGATAAAAAAAAAAAATGGATACAAGCCATGGAGGAGGAAATTCAAGCTATTAAGAATAACGACACTTGGGAGCTAGCCTCCCTTCCAAGTGGTAATCAAGTAATTGGAGTCAAATGGGTGTATAAAGTCAAGAAGAATTCCAAGGGTGAAGTGGAAAGATACAAAATAAGACTTGTTATAAAGGGCTACAAGCAAAAACATGGCATTGACTATGAAGAAGTTTTTGCTCCCGTTGCTCGTTTAGAGACAATCCAACTACTACTATCACTTGTAGCCCAAAATCAATGGAAGATCCATCAAATGGATGTTAAGTCCACATTTTTGGATGGTTTATCTTGAGGAAGAGGTTTATATTGAACAGCCTCTCGGTTTTGTTATTGAAGGGTATGAAGATAAAGTGCTTAGGCATAAAAAGCCCTTATATGGATTAAAGCAAGCTCCGAGAGCTTGGAATAGCCGTCTTGATAAGTATTTTAAAGAGAATGGTTTCATTAGATGCATTCATGAATATGCACACTATGTGAAAAAGGAACATGAAGATTTATTATTTGTTTGTGTCTATGTGGATGATCTTATATTTACAGGATACAATCAAATGATGTTTGAAGGTTTTAAGAAGGCTATGGCTCGAGAGTTTGAGATGAGTGATATGGGACTCATGTCTTATTATTTGGGAATTGAAGTTAAGGAAATGAAGGATGTGATTTTCATTTCGCAAGAAGCCTATACAAAGGAAGTGCTAAAGAAGTTCAAGATGTTGGATTGCAATCCTGTTAATACGCCTATGGAGTGTGGGGTTAAACTTTCAAAACAGGAGAAAGGGCTACAAAAAGTTGATCCAACATTGTTCAGAAGTCTTGTGGGAAGCTTGAGACACTTGACTTGTACTAGACCTGAAATTGTTTTTTCAGTTGGACTTGTGAGTCACTTTATGGAAAATCCATCTGAAACAGACATGAAGGCAGCCAAGAGGATCCTTCGTTATCTTAAAGGTACTCTTGATTATGGAATTTTTTACTCTGCTTCAAATAAGTTCAAGTTAATGGGCTATTGTGATAGTGATTATGCTGGAGATATTAATAATCGGACTGGGTTTGTTTTTTTCTTGGGAAATAATGCAATTTCCTGGTGTTCTAAGAAACTATCCATAGTCACTCTTTCAACCTGTGAAGTTGAGTACATTTACTACTTGTGCTTGTCATGGAATTTGGTTAAAGATATTGCTGAAGGAACTCCATTCTGAGTAAAGTGAAGCTACCAAGATCATGATGGACAATAAGTCAGCTATTGCTCTAGCAAAGAACCTGGTGTTTCATGATCGAAGCAAGCATATTGAGACAAAGTATCATTTTATTCGACAATGCATTGAGAACAGGTACGTGGAGGTAGAGTATGTGAAGTCACTTGACCAAGCTGCTGATATATTCACAAAGCCTCTCAAATATGATACATTTCAGAAGTTGAGGATGATGATCGATGTTGAAAAGATGTCAAGTTTAAGGGGGAGTGTTGAAGATTAAACTTCATTTATTGCAAGAGGCCACAATTTATTAAGTTGATCATTTACGAGATATGTGAAAACTGGAAAAAGTTTCTTTTCATTGTACCTAGGTGTGTACCATCTAGTAAATTTGAATGGCCATAAATGTCATTAATTTAATTTCCATAATTTTCTTTTGGTTCTATATGTTGATATACTGAAACAATATTTGATGTAAGGAGAAAAACAGAGTATCGACGTACAAAGTGCTTCTTTCCTCTTCTATTGTTTTGTCTCTATCTTGATTCCAATAGTGACCATGGCGATGGAGGAGTTGTAGAGGATCAGAGCAACGTAGAGGTGCATGGAAACTAGACAAAAATAAAAACAAAAATAAAAAAATAAGTAGACTAGAAAAAAAATAAAAATAAAACTAGACTAAACAAAAAATAAATAAATAAATAAATAAGTAAAAACAAAAAATAATACTAGACAAAGAAAATAAATAAATAATTAAAGACATAAATAAAACTAGACAAAAAATGAAGAGTAAAATATTAAAAGTGTGTTGTGCATTTGAAGAAACATTATTAAATCACAAGTATTAAAATCAAGCATAACTTACGCTATTAATTTATTTAAATTACAACTTGGATTTATGCCTCTTAACTATTTTTCCATCTAAAATCAATAATAAAATGATGAAATAATTAAAATTATATTGGTTCAAGATATACAAAAGCATGCAATAATGCAGCGCTCAATCACACCTCCCAACTAGCGTTTTGCTAGTCTCTTAGCAAAAATAGTGAAAAAGAATTGAACAGAATATTGCAATCAAACAATATTTTACACATAAGCACACCAGCTAGCCAACTTGAATTCTTAATCACAGTAATGTTACTTCTCACAAATTCAGGTCAATGTAAGCAACTTTAAGGGACTACTATGTATCTTTTCCATATTGGATTGAGGCAAAACTCTATCAAGTTCATAATCTTACACCTTAATTCTTTTTTAAAGCATCACTGAGCATTTTAAAGATTTTCCACTTGAAGATTGGTCATTATTGATCCTGCTACCTCAAAATTGAAGGGCTAGCAGTTTTAACGCCAACTATGTTTAAAAGCCGGTCATTCATTTATTTATTGACTTCCCGACTCCCAAAGTTTGGGCAACTGTTTCTAACCCTTTACTCAGAAAATTTCACTGAGTTGCATTTTATATATATATATATATATAATTCTTTTTTGAATGGATTTGCACAATGGGGAATCAAACTTAGGACCGTGTGCCTAACCCACACATTTCCAAGTTCGCCCTTATCACTGAGGCAGATCTATGATGGGCTCATTATTTTTTTTTTGGCACAGCTCAGTAGTCCTGCAGTGTACTTCTCTCTATTATGATCTATGCAAGGAAATTAAATGACATAATTTAAATAAAGTGGAATTAAAAGTGCAAGGGAAAATAAATGACAGTAATTTAAATACATGATTGCAAAATGCAATTCTCTCCCCCCAACTGAACAATGCAGTGTCCTCAATGCTTAACGGAGAAGAAAAACAATGTAAAGAGAAGCAAACAATGCAAAAGAAAAAATAAATAAATAAACAACCAAAAAACACAAGAAATAAATAAACAAAGAAACAACACTAAAAAACCACAAGGTGTCTAGACAAAAAGTGTTTCACCTGGATCATACATTGGAATAAAAGATTTCAATTTGTCAGGAAAACTATGTATGTAAAGAAGTACTTCCTGGTCGAGTATGAATTGCTTGGAATGAATTTTTTTATCATGCAAACTTTTCATTCGTTCCTTTTCCAATTGGGCGTTGTCATAAGCATCTCGACGAGCTTTATCCAATTCGTTGATCTGCGATTTTCTCACCATGAAGCTTCATCAAGTGATATGTTAACATGTTTTATGGCCGAAAGAGCTCGATTCTAATAACAACAGGTAAATGAAAAGATTTACCATAGACTAATCGATGAGGGGACATCCCTAGATTCAGTTTCCTCTTCACCGTGCATAAGTCCTTCCAAAATTTTGCATATGAAGGAACTTTTTGAATGGCTTCTAAGAGTGGAATATTAATCTTCACTTGCTTGAAGATTTCATGAATCTCAGTGTGGTATTTATTCTTTTGGCTAGCTGCAAATCTCTGTGGATAGGGAACCACAGGTTGGTACCCCCTACTTGATAACAAGCTTCTTCGATTCCGGTCTCACCACCTTTGGTTCTTTTTTAGCTTCATCAGGCTCCGTTACATCTTCAGGTGTAGGAGCAGCTTCTTATTTATCCATGGTCATCTCTAGTTGGGGAACTTCCTTTTCCCTAAGACATTATGTACTTGTTGTGATTGTTTTCGGTACACTTGAGGATTAGGTTGAGGCTGTGCCGGAAACTTCCATTTCTCCAGAGTGCTTAATGTTGTGTTTATCTTATTTATGGTGCTCCGCAATTCATTTATGGCCTGAGTGTTTTGATTATTTGTGGTGGCTTGAATCTACATGAATTGCTGAAGCATATTGGCCATCTATGCCATACTATCGTCTAGAGACTTCTTCACAAATGATTGAAGCTGAGAACTCTGTGCAGCTGCATGAGGTTGAAATCCTGGAGGTGCTATAAAAGGATAGCTCTGAGGAGTTTAATATGGTTGTTGTTGGAGCTAAGGAACAGCCTGATGAAATGGCTGCTGAGAAGATGGTGGAGACCGGTCAAGCTGATCATTCCTCCATGAGAAATTTGGGTGATTCCTCCGCCCGGGATTATATGTATTTGAGAAATTTTGATTTTGTGCTCTGTTGACCCAGTTAGCTGATTGCATCTGTTCAAACCCGTTCTCCTGAAATACTGGTATGATTGGGCAGTCTTGGGTCGTGTGGTTTGAATTAGTGCATAAAGAGCACGCCTCTACGGCTTTCACGGTTTTGGTTAATGCAACTATTCGGGCTTGAACATTAGTGTCCTCCTTTAGCTCATATCTACCTCCACCAGTAATAGCCCTCAATGGTTGTGCGGTCAATGAAACTCGATCAGCCCGAGTATTCCATTGTTGGGCACTCTTGGTAAGATAGTCGAAAAATGATAGTGCTTCATTAGGTTCCTTGCAACAGATTTCTCCGTTGCACATGGTTTGGACAGATTGCTTGCATTCTGGAGTGAGACCATTGTAAAAATGATTCATCAATCTCCAGGATTCAAAACCGTGATGTGGCCAGATGTTCATCAAATCCTTAAACCTTTCCCAGCTGATATGGAAAGTTTTGTTAGGCTTTTGATTGAACTGACTGATTTTCTCTTGTAACAGCTGAGTTCTTTGAAAAGGGAAGAATTTCTGTAAAAATTCACGATGCATATCAGGCCGACTAGAAATAGAATTAGACCTCAAAGAATTAAACCAAATTTTTGCTTTGTCCTTTAGAGAGAAGGGAAATAACCGAAGTCTAATGTATTCATCAGTATTGGTCCTATTGATGAAGTAGTGCAAGCCAACTCAAAATCCGTCAGATGTTAGTAAGGAATCTCAGAGTCCATCCCGTGGATTTGAGATATTACTGACATCATGCCATGCTTTATGAAAAAATTAGGTGCATCATTAGGTAACACAATGCATGAAGGTGTAGTGGTGCGAGTGGGCTACAAATAATCTCTAAGAGTGCGTGGTGCAGGTGCAGCCGTGGCTTGTTTGGTTTCAGAGTTGTCGCTTGTAGAAGAGACAGAACGAGTGTCTATCTCTAAGTTGTGTAAACTACTTTCAGTGATTGATGCAACTCTACGCAATCAATTTGAACTCTCTCACCCAAGACATGAAACTTTAGTTCAAATACCAAAGAGAAGTTTCAAGCAACTAAGTAGTAGGTGAATTATTATTTTTATTTATTAAATAAGTAGAACATCAAATATAAAAAAATGAAAAAAAAATCACGAGTTTAAATTTACTCCAACCAACTATTCCTAAGTAATGATACCAAAAACTTGACTCACTAAAAAATGAGTTGCACAAAGACTATTCTAAGTATATGAGAGTGTTGCGTAATAATTAAGAATAAATTCTTAGATCGTCTTTTCAGGAAAAGTGCTTAAAATCAAACTCGTGTGAAATGGTGAAAATATTTACAAAGAGAAAATAAAAATAAAATTAAGAGTGGTGATATATACAATGAATGTAAGAGTGCAATGGAAATGAAAATGTCACTAGTCATGGACTAGATTCATGTTTCTGGATTTTTGAGTGTAGTGATAACAAGAATGAAATGCAAAGTAGTAAATTAAAATTGCTGAAATTAATTAACTGAAATTTAAAGAAACAAGAAAATAAATAACATTAAAATAAGCAAGAATTAAAGGTGCAAGAAATTTAAATGAGCGGGGATTAAAAGTGCAAGGAAAAGAAATTAAATGACATAAAATGATCTCTCAAATAAAATAAAATAAAATAAACTCAAAACATTCCTAAGAACCCAGAGAAACCGAAATTGATTAGATCAAATGAAAATTGGACTCTTACTCTAACTCTAAAAAACTAAAACTAACTGCTTTTCTCGTCCATTTCATGCCTTTATACAGGATTCAAAAATCACCGTTGCTTTTGGTTGGTTATGTCTGTCTCCGCATTTTTAATTATTTTCCGCATGAGTAATGCGTTTTATTGTGTTTTTCCCGTGTTTTTCCTGCATCCTTTTGCTTTTCCTTTCTTTCTTTCCTTTTTAGTTCGTCTTCTTTCGTTTGTCGCTGGGTACTCAGTCCAAACGAAATTGGCTCTTTCACTTACGTGAGTTTCTTTCCACCAAAAGCAGAATTTCTTTATTTTTTTCGTCTCTTTCTTTTCATTTCTTGGTTAAGCTTCCTGCATGATTTTTGTAACATGCATACCCACCGAAATGCACTCCAATGCCGGGCCATGTAATGGAAGTGAGAGAGAGAGCGAGCCAAGAGGTGGCTGAGATGGAGGAGGTTCCTACGGCATTGGTTGTTTCCTGGAAGTGGAGTTGCAGTCGTGGCTCTTGGTATTGATGTCTTGCCTGCATGGAGTTGGTGGCTGCGGACGATGGAGCTTATGGACAACTAGGTGGTTCTTGAGTTAGCGATGTCGTCACCGACGTATCACGAGGTAGAATGTAACAGCCCGCTTGAAATTCATTGGTGGAATTTCTATTGACTTTAGGACTCTCGTGAAAATCCCATGAGTTTTTACAAATCGACCAATCGCACAGGTTTCAGTCTGTCAACATGGTCAGTGTTATCACTCACTATGGCACTAGAAATATGAGTTTTATTTATTTGAGATAGTTAGAAGTGCCAGAATACATTATGGTCTACGCCATTAGACTCAGTTGATTATTTAGGATTTTATGGAGCAAAAAATTTATTTTCATATTTTCGGACGAAATGCCTGTTTAAAACTATGAAATTATTTTTAGGAGCACTTCGAGGTTGAATTTCGGTAAACGATTTTCACAGTAGGTTAATATGAATATTTAGAATTTTTCAATACTAAGATTGTTATTTTTTTTGGAGTGAATAGTAATCTCGATAAGCGTGCCCAGTGCAGTGTTTTCAAAATCACAATGTGGAATGTCCAAATTTAGATTAGTGAAGTTTTACTTGGACACTTAGCAAGATCTTAGCCATACTTAGTGAATAATATTAGACACTTGGCACAATGAGGAACGTTTGTTGGATTTGAAGAAATCAAGGTGTGAGATCATGCTACTTAAGCAAAACTTTGTTTCTTCTAATCAACCAAATTGTGCCAGACCAAAGAAGGTTTCAATCCTAGTGAAACCCTAAATGGTGGGAATCCAATTGAAAGCCTAAAAGCATGGTTGAAATTGGAACCCTAAACGGTTTCCCCAAACCCTAAAGTTGGTCTTCAAACCCTTTCTAATCCGATTTCTAGCATTGTGTTTAATCACTTGATTAAATCACTTCCACATGCTACTAGTCCTCCAATTTTTTGTAAGAACATCATTATCCAACCTTCTTAACCTTGAAAAATTGATTGGGCCAAGTGATATTGGATTTGGGCTTGATAGCAACCCAAACCATCTTTAAACCCCAAAATTTAGGCCCATTCAGTTTAGGCCCATTAAGGCCCACGAATTTGGTCTCCATAGGATTGCTTCATGGCTAAGTTTTGTACCCCCACTTGGCTGGCCAGATCTTTACAAGAAGGGCCTAGAAGGTTCTTGAAGTACAAAGCTAAAGGGCCACCTCACTCTTACACTCCACCTTGAAAAAAGATCTTGGACTGATTTTTATGAGAAGAAAAGGGCAACACTCAAGCTTCCTTTCAGTCCTATCACTTTCCATAACTTGTGTAAGAGGCTATCCAGTCCACTTCCAATGAAAACCAACTCTCCTTTACACTTTTCCTTTATAGAGCAGAAAAGACACTCTCGGATAGTTTTTCTTACCTCTATTGCACGCCAATTTTGAAGCTTTTGTACATGTTTTCTCGCAAAGTTTCCATCATTAAAGTTGTTCCTTTTGGTGTCTAGTTTACGTGGATGCCTTATTTGTTCCATTTGGATATCATTGGATTGGTAAAATGTCATTTATACCCCAGAAAGATCATTCTGGGCGATAAACTGGAGAGTGTGTTATATTTTAGAGTTTTTGACCAAGCTAATGAATAGATCTTGGTCCGAAATTTTTATGGACTACTGTTAACATGTGTATATGATTATTGATTGAGGATTTGTTGCATGATTAAAAGTTTTGGTGAAATCTTTTCTTAGATCTTGAAACTTAGAAACTGGAAAAGGAAAAACAGTTTCTGTTTTGAGAAAGTTTAAATCTTTTATGCTTTAATATTATTCCAATGGCTTTGATATTTTTATTGGAAGATCCTAAGCCTCTTATATACATGCTAGAATTTTATTTTGAAGATATTTGATGTTAGTTTCGAAGTTATGAAATTTTATGCAATGAGATATTCAGTTAGGCCAAAGTGATGATGTTCTTGGCTAAATTTTTGTTTTGGTTGATATTTAACCATCTGATCTTGAGTTTGAAGCTTGGATCTGTTTTAGGACACTTTTTTAAACCATGTGATGTTTTGGTTTGAAGATCACATCTATATAAGTCATGGATCAAGAGGTTGATCAAAACAAGTTAAAAACAAAAATCTGTTTTGAACTTAGAAGAGAAACCAAAAAGTTTAAGTATCGTTTTAGTGGTTTTGATGTCTTTTGTTCATGATTCAAAGCATGATTATTCTTAGGAATATGTTATGAGTATAGTAGAAGAAAAATTTTGGTTTAATCATAAGTTTTGAAATTTGAATGAATTACAACAAAAATCAAAGGAAATTGCCTTTGTAAGTTTCGGCCCTATAGATTTTTAATGGTTGTGTTTAGTTTTAAATTTTTCTGAATTGATATTTGAGCTTAGGACAAAATTTACATAAGATATGTAAATTTTGGTGATTTTTGGAGTTAGGATGCAAAATCCTTAAGTTATGGGTAAAATGGTCATTTTTCCACATGTAGAGGGTAAAATGGTAATTTTACTCTAAGTTGATATATTGTTTTACCATATTCCTAATTGTTTGTGATTAAGATCTAATTTTTAGAAATTACTACTTTCAGTTTCTCGTGATCGCACTTGAGTTTTGTCTCGAAGCGCGAAGATCGAGGTAAGTTAGCTTTTAACTTACTATCAGTTTAATGTGTATGAGTGATAAGTGAGGGAACTAAAGTGTATGTATGCATGTTATCATATGTGCCATGTCAAGTCATTACATATTTATCTGTTACACATAATTTATTCTGTCATGAAGTATTCATCTGTTACACAAGATATTCTGTCACGTACTGCTATACATTGCAAGTATGTCATGTTAAGTTAAGTATGCCATCAGTTACATGTATTTCATATTACGTAATATTCACTATCACATGTTATGCCATGTTACGAAATATTGTCTTTACATGTTATACCATGTTACGGAATATTGTCTGTTACATGTATGTCATGTTATGGAATATTTCCTGTTACATTTATGTTTCAAAGTATGTCATGTATGTCATCTTACGTTCATGACACGTTATGCTACGTCAGGACTTCTGTCTTTTATGTCACGTTCATGTTACGTCACGTTACGAAATGTCATATATGCCAGTTAAGTTATTCATGTCAATCACGATCCTAAGCGCTAGGATTGGGTAATATCCTAGTGGAACTTCTTTGTTCACGCTGGAGTGTCTAAATAGGTGTGAAATTTCCTGGGTTGACAAAGTACAGTCAACAGGTTGTGAATGAGGTCTAATTAGCTAGTCACCGGAGCGCGCTAGGCAGTAATGCCGATGGAGCCACACTTTATGTTACGTGTGTCCACAGCAAGTATGGCACAAACAAATAAGTCATGGGGCCACAACAACTGTAGAGCATGAAGTATGGGGTCACAACAACTGTGGAGCATACACTACGTGAGACACAGTAATTGTGACACGTAGAATACGTGGGGCCACAACAACTGTGGAGTACGTATTAACACTCTCATAGCTGGTATAGACACCTGTATTGTGATGCCATAATCGGCAGGGACACACGGCTCAAGGGGACCCGTGTAGCACCCATATGGTCACTTTATTAATTAAGTTCATTGAATAAGATTTCAAGTTCATGTATTTCACGTTCAAGTCATGTTTCACGTTATGTTATGTTCAAGTTTACGTTCACGCAATCATGGTACATGAGATAAGACTACTCTATTATGGTGACCCTATAAGACAAGAATATGTTTCAAGTTCATGTTATGTTATGTTCACGTTCACGTTATGTTCCAAGTTTACATCTATGTTATGTCATGCTCAGGTTCATGTTATGTTCAAGTTTATTATGTTCAAATTATGCATGTTCACGTTTATGCTATGTTTCAATTCCATGTTATGTTTCAAGGTCACGCTCATGCTATGTTTCAAGTCCATGCTATGTTTTAAGTTCACGTACATGTCATGTCACGTCAAGCTAAGTTTTAGTTTCAGTTCAAGTTATGTCAGCTCATGCCATGTTATGTCAAGTTATGTTATGCTTATTATTTCATGCCATGTTATGCCAGGATATGTTATGCTTACTATTGGCTTTGATTGTGCATTCATATTTTTACTGCCATACATGCATCATTAACTTGTGTGGAAGTTTTTTGTTAACTTACTGAGATTTGTAATCAAATCTCACTGTGGTAGTCCCAACTACCATTCCCCCCGAATGGTAGATCTTATTACAGGATCTAAAGGAGAATCGAGAATCGACTAACTGGAAATGATCGACTAAGCGATGGTGTGACATAGATTGTAGTACAGTAATTACCTCATTACTACTTGTATTTGTGGTGTTCAATCTCCAACACTCTTTCAATCACAACCATTTTGGACTAGTGTTGTGATCTCAGTTGTTTAGTACGTCATTAAGTATGAAGTATATTTTAAGTATTTGGGATATTTCAATTTGGTGCATAGTATTGCTAAAGAAAAAAAAAATTATCCGCTGCGAATATTGCATAATGCTAGATGCATGTTAGGAATATTGCATCTTATATGTCATGAACGGGGCCAGGTAACCTTGTGTTGCATGTCTCGACGCTTCAAATGTCCGTCCGATCCCAAGCAGAATTTGGGGGCGTCACACAGAAGGTGCAGCGGCTCGCAGAAGAACATGAAATGCTCTGTTTTGTATGGATGTGATTCAAAGTGTTGTGTCTTCTTGAGTGTATGGTAACCATGTAACGAGTTGTGGAGTCTCCATACCATTCCATCAGCACTTTGCTACGAGTTTCATATGGGTAGATGGATTCCTTGTGATGGTCGGGGTGGAACATTTCCATATTGGCCTCACTTCATATCACGGGTAGAGAGAGTCCCCATGTTGATCATGCATGGTGTCCTTTATTATATGTTGGTGGAAGTGTTCCACGTGTTGGCCGAGTAGAGAGATTTCTCATGTTGGATAGGTGGAGTGATTCCCTGTCAGTTTTTGGTGAATGAGTTCACACGTTGACCGGGTAGAAAGATTCCCTGTGTCAGATGGATGGAGTGATTGCCCATTGGTACTATCATGATGAGAACATGTGATTTTATGTGTTTGCTCAAAGGGTGATTCCTTGCTATACTAATGATTATACATATATGAGATTTGCTCAGAGAATGATTCCTCATCATGCTTATGTATACCTGTGATTTGCTCAAAGAGTGATTCCTTTCTCATCGTATCCGTTGTAGTGACCTGTGAGAAGTGAGTGCTCTTGCTCAATCAATCGACTACTACCCATATTGCATCTTTACTCGTTGGAGTTTGGGGTAATCTCACCAAGAAGTTCATAGCAATGTCTTCCCATTTCCATTCGGGAATGGGTAAAAGTTACAAGTTTCCCACCGACTGCTAATGCTCCACCTTTGCCCTCTACACGTATCACATTTCTCGATGAAATGAGTGATTTCCTTCTTTATTCCTTCCCACCAATATCCCTTCTTGAGGTCTCAATACATTTTCATTCCTCCCAAATGTATAGCGTATGGTGATGAATGAGCTTCTACCAAAATTTGTTGTACAACCTCTAGGTTATTTGGTCACCTGCCAATTTTTTGTCGGATCCCATATTTGCCTAAGCTAAAATGGGCAAGTCCTTCGCCTGCCAATTTTTTGTCGAATTTCCAACAACATTCGATCCTTCTCCTACTACTCTCACAATTCCTCAAACTCATTTTTCGTCAACTATTATAAAGCAATGAGAATCTCCTCTGGCACTTGTCCTTAACTAGTAAGAGCCTCATATCTTCTAATAGGGAATCTACTTCTGAAGTCTCTCGCTTGCCCTTGGCCTTTGACTTATGACTTAGGGCGTCGGTGACTAATTGAGCCTTACCCGGGTGGTACTTAATCTCCCACTGGTAATCGTTGATGGTCTCCAATCATCTCCACTCTCTCATGTTGAGGTTCTTTTGAGTAAAGAAGTGCTTTAAGCTCTTATCGTCCATGTACACCTCGCACTCCTCCCAGATAGGTGTTATCTCCATATATTTAGGGCAAACACCACTGATGCTAATTCCTTATCATGGGTTGGGTAATTCTTCTCATGATCTTTCAACTGTCTAGATGCATAGGCTATCACCTTGCCTTCTTGCATCAAAGCATATCCTAAGCCATATGTTGATGCGTCACTGAATACCACGAATGGCTTATTCAGTTCTGATAGCGCTAAAACAAGAGTCGTGGTTAACCGTCTCCTCAAAGCTTTGTTCGTACCGGTCAATCCAGATGAACTTAGCTTCCTTTCTTGTCAACGTTGTGAGAAGGCTTGACAGTTTAGAAAATCCTACCACGAATCTAAGATAGTAACTGGCTAACCCTAAGAAACTCCTAATCTCCTATACCGAGGTGGGTTGTTTCCAATCCATCACACCCTCCACTTTATTTGGGTCCGCCATGATTCCCTCTCAGAAACCACATGGCCTAGAAACCATATTTCCTCCAACATAATTTGCACTTGCTGAGTTTGACATAGAATTAATGATCCTAAAGGTTCCCTAGCACTATCTTCAAGTGATCTCCCTGCTCCTTTGCACTTCAAGAGTATATTAAGATATTATCTATGAACACCACTACGAATAAATTCAAGAATGGTCGAAACACCATATTTATGAGATCCATAAAGGCTGCTGGGACGTTAGCCAATCCGAAAGGCACTATGGTGAACTCATAGTGACCATACATAGTCCGTAAAGCCGTCTTAGACACATTGCCTTCCTTAATCCTCACCTGATAGTACCCAAATCTAAGATTGATCTCAGAAAAGACTGCATCTCCTTGTAGTTGATCGAATAGATCATCTACCTTAGGTAATGGGTACCTGTTCTTGATGGTTACCTTGTTCAACTCCAGATAGTCAATACACATCCTAAGGGTTCCAACATTCTTCTTGATGAATAGTATCGACACTCCCCAAGGCAAGGTATTGATTCTTATGTTCCATCAACTCCATTGGGGCCGTCCTATAGGGTGCCCTATCGACTTGAACAATCCCTAGTTCCAAATCAATTGCGAACTCAATGTTTCTGGTAAGGGCATCCCTGAAAATTCCTTAAAGACCTCCAGGAATTCTCTTACTATTGGTATGTCATCCACCTCCTTATGCATCCCTTTCCTCAAGGTTAGGTGTACTAGGTAGACCTCTACCCCTTTTGTCAACTCTTTCTTAGCTTGTAGTGAGGTGATAACTTTGGGTAGGGGGTACAGTTTGCTTCCTCTAAAGATCCTAGCCTCCATTCTTGGTGCCTGAAAGGTTACCGTCCTCATGCAACAATTTATACTGGCAAAATGCCTAAACAATCAATCCATCCCCGAAATAATGTCAAATCCTAGCATATTGAACACGATTAGGTTGGCATCCAAAGGAACTCCCACTATTTCTAATGGACATCCTTTAACTACCTTGGCACAAAAATTGTACCTTCATTCGGTAAAGCTATCGTGAGTCCCAAGCTCATTGGCTGTGTCTGAAGGCCAGCCATCCTAACCAACTTGGATAATGAATAAGGCGTTCGCTTAAACTTGTGACACTCTAATTCTCCCTGTGATAATCATCATTACTCACTACGCAAAGGATTCCTACGAAAGAAGTTAACTAAGGCGAGTAATAACCTCATACTTGTGATAACACCAACTTCCTACGCTTCTATGGGATCCTCATCAACTTCTCCTAGGGTTAGCGTGTATACCTTTGCTTGCACAGGTTGCCATAGACCTCTGCGTCCTCATCCTGGCATTGCTCTCTGCACTAGGAGTGCCTAGGGACAATCCTAAGCTTGATGTCCCATCTATCTACGTCTATAGCACACATTCTGGGCTTAACGACAATCCCCTTTATGAGTCCTATGACTAACATTACATACCTACATCCTTTCGCTCGCTTGTGTACCTAGGGTGACTGGTGGTCCTCCACCGATCCTAGACATGAATTTCTATGGAGCTCCTGAACTGTTACCTTCGCCTACTACCATACGTTTCTTCAAAGTTGGGAATTCAGCCAACGAGTTTCATTGTTCCCGTTCAACTATAGATGCCTTATGAACTAATTTCTGGAAATCCAAAATCTCTAGGCATGCTATTTGCGTCCTTATGTGGGTTTGCAACCAGTCCCGAAATCATTCTGCCCTTATGGCTTCAGTAGAGATAAGCTAAGGGGCAAACCTTCCCAACTCCGTAAATCTAGTGGCATATTGTTCTAGCATCATTTTTCCTTGGACCATGTTAGCGAGGTTCTTTGACCTCTACTTCCTTATAATCTCCAAGAAATACCGGTCGTCAAATTCTTTTTTGAACATTTCCCATGAAATCCTTCTCGGCACTCCTAGTTCCATGGTAAGTAGTTGCCTCTGGGTAATTCACCATAGTGTTGCTTCTCCCTAGAGTAGGTAGCTCGCATATATTACCTTCTGATCCTCGGTGCATCCGTACACTTCAAATGTCCTCTCTATGTCGGATATCTACCTTTTTGCCCTCACTGGTCCCTCGTTTCCAAAGAACCTCGAGTTGCGATGAGCCTAAATCGCATGTACATAAATCCCATTCCTTCCTCTCTGGGGGATCCTACTGACTGAACTTGCATGTGTCAGGAACACATTTCATATTGATGTTCCAACATACCAATATTTGGTTTAGCATTCTTTCTAGTTCCTTGTCCCTTCCTTTCACCGACAATTCTCCCTCGTGACCACTCGATGTTCGTTCTCCTCGCAGAACTCTCGGTCGCACCATCGTTAGATCCTGCCACATAACCCAAGTCTATTACATGATATCCCACCTGATCATCCTAAGCCCAATTCAAGTTATACACTAGGATTTTCAATCTAGCATACTAAATCAATTCCTATTTTCTAGTACTTTCCTATACTTCTAAGAGTTGCCCAAAGTCACGCATAAACACGCACACTGATACTAAGCTATGGTGCCCCATTCCTCATGAACGACTAGGCAAGGTTCCATGTTGCCAAAGATGCTAGGTGATCGGTCAACACCCCAAAGGAATAAAAGGCGTGTAATAATCCAAAGAGAAGTGCACGTGTCAGATATTTATTCTATGAACTCGCTGCATAATTGAAACAAATCGCGTTATGGTGACAACGTTGTCAAATAAACTACCAGAATGCTATGCTCTACAAGAAAAGCTTCTCACCCTTCATTAACCTCAAAGTCTTACACCATCTAAAATACATAAGGTTAGTCGCCATAAGGTGGTAGACTCATTACAAATAAGTACTAGCCCTAGTGTTGTACATCCTACAAAAGGCACAAGATAGCTATGGCGGATACTGGTGCTAAAGTGGGTCCTAGACTGATTAGGACTCGGGTAGGAATGACTCTTCTTTCTCATGCATCATGCCAAGATCTGTACCTGCATCAAAGTCTATGGTCCTGACAACGAAGCCATAGGTAGGTTAGGCGGTTATGACAATACTGCTAATGAGAGATAATGCTACTGAAAATGCTATGAAAATTTTTCATGTAAATATTGAGAGAACACATGCGTGGAGAGGAATCACTGCGTGGAGAGGAATCACCCTCACTCTTACAATTACATGCATCCTCAAAATCACCTTCTCAACTAAAACATATATATATATATATATATATTTATAGGCATGGCGAGGAACCACCCTTTCAGGACGTTACCTTCTTCTTCTTCTTTTTTAAGAGTCAGGGCCACATGTTCAATAGTGTCCCCTATCCCAAATTTATTCAAAAGAGTCTAACTTATGATGAAGGAAAACCGTGAAAACATCTTTACACTTGGTGTATACAAGAATAAAAAATAAAATACTCAAACCCAAGTGTCCAAACCAAATTATTTTAACCAAACACATGAACAAAAAAATCACAAAACTAAGCGTAAAAACAAGCCCAACCATACTTCTTAATGACATCTTAAGGACGAAATTCCACTTCTATCTCGCCTGACCATCCCTCTCACAACCTGAGGAAGCCTATCCATCTAACCATATATCTTATTAACCCCAGCTTCACCAACTCTAGCAAATAAATAAGCTACTCTATTTCCCTCACGAAAAATATGTGTAATTTTGAAATTCATTCCTTCCAAGCTCTCTAATAATGTCTCCCAGAAGTCCCATAAGTACCAAACATTGCATGTCTTCAAAGATAACCAAGAACAACTAATGTCGAATCACACTCAATTTCCACATTATAAAACCCAAATTCTTTGCACACAACAACACCACGACATAAGGCCCTAAACTCGGCTGTGTTATTGGTTCCAAAATCCAGATATTCTAAGAAAGCAGCCATAACATTCCTGATATGATCTCTAATCACGCCACCCCCTCCACATGTTCTTGGATTTCCCCTACAACTTCCATCTACATTAGTTTTATCCATCCCTCCATAGGCTTAGCCCATGATACCGCATATAGCTTTCGACCATTGACTTGTTTTATAGGCAAAGCCATGGCTAAAAGAATATTTATATCACTCGACGAGATATTACAGCATTTGTTTATTTGGGTAGGACATTACCCTCTCCTTATGCAAAATAAGTAAAAACACATTAGTAATGTTATGGCAACGAGTAACCCATCCCCATATAAGTAGAAAACCTATAAAAACCAGTATCTGACCTATCTCAATCCACTAACATATTTCCAACACACAAGTGCTCATCATAGATATTTGCTCATAGGCATTCATTTGCCATACAAGTACACATGCACAAATCCTTGTTGCACTAGGGAGGCTTCTCTACCCTACCAACCAACTCGAAGACACCAGCACGAGATACGTCAATGGATCCCACATCCTGACTATCAGGTGAGGCCAAATACAACTTCGTTCCACCCCACTCCCTCACTTTGCGGAATAATCCCAAGGAATTCTCCATCTAGTACCATGAATAGAGACTATTGCTACCAACTACTCTCACAAACAAACACAGACTGATATCTAGGGTTCCCACACAGGGTCACATCGTCAGCTATTGAAAACAGTTAGAGCATGACATGAATCTAGGGCTTCAGTACAAATTATAAAAATATAGGGAGATAATCAATCCCCTTATCTTAGCCCACGAGAAGGAATAATCTGCCCATGTGATTCTCCACCAACAATAAGGGAGTATGTGACTGAGGTAGTAGACTTCATAATCCATGAACTAAATTGTTCAGCAAACCCCATCTTCTACATTAGAACCTCCAAGAACTGCCACTCAGCTCTGTCATAGGCCTTAATCATATCAAGTTCTAAGGCCATGCATCCATCTTTCCCCTTCATCAATGAACTCAAGGAATAAAGTGTCTTATGAGGCACAAGGATATTATCATATATTCGCCTCCCTAGAGTAGAGGCATTTTGATTTTGAGAGATAATGGAAAGGAGAATGTTTTTCAATCTATTAGCCAAAACCCTACCATCTTGTAAAGAACATTACAAAGATTGATAGGTCAAAATTTAGTTGCCTTAGCTGTGTTTTGAGTCTTTGGCACAAGCATACCTATACCTGTATGTGCACACTCTAGAATAGCTTCGCAAATGTCATCCCTAACCAAGTTCCAATTTTCATGATAACAGCAAGCACCATAACCATTTGGCCAGGAGATTTAAGTGGCCCCTTATCAAACAAAGCTTATTTGATTTTATCTTATGAGAATTCCTTTTAATAGTTGTGCATTCATTTCTGCAATCACCCTTGCTTGCATTGGTTCTAGGAATTTATCAATACTATTTACTCCTACAAATTAATAAATGTCTTGATAGTATTGCTACAAACATTTCTGAAAATCGTCTTCTATCAAAAAAGCATATCCCCTCTCATCAAGAACTTGGTGGATATGGTTAGTTCTTCTTTGGGAAGCACATAAATGATATGTGATGCCCCCATACCCCGTTTGGGATTTGGCCATGACCAAATCATTGGGACATGCAACACAAGGCTTAATACCCTTCGTCCATATGATACGATAGTTCGCAATTCACCTTTACCGTATTTACAATATGATATGGTAGATCGTAGTGCCTTCACCATAATTTCTATGTGTTGCACCCACTAGCATTAAGTGCTATTTCGCTCCAGAATCCTTTAAAAAGAACCTATTCGAAGTTCATTGATTGTACTTCATCAACTCAGGGGTTACCACTCAAATTTAAGCACTCCAAAGTGGACAGAGAAGTTCCACTAGGATATTCCTACATCCTAGCATTTGGGATGGTGACAAAAACCATTTTTCTTTTAATTCACAACCCGAAAAATATGTGACACATAACCATGTAACTTCCATGCAACAATGTCATGTACTTATGCCATATAGATCACGTGCATAGCTTGAAAGAATTAGAACATGCTGAAACATATACTTGTGTACAACATATGAAAGCTCAACAAAACATATACTATTTCTCAAACTCCCAACATGTCATGATAAATATATTATCCAAGGGTAAGTTACAAATTATAGTCATGATAAAGATCACTTCCTAGGATATCAAGTCCAAATTAACCAAAATACCTTTACAGAGAAAACCTGAGACATGCATTTTGATACTTTTAAACATATGACATTTCTACGCCTTGATTTTCTCATAGATCTAAACCGAAAAGATCGTTTTCATGCCTATTCTGAGCCCTTAATCATTACATTATCCATAAAAATCCAATCTCTAGGAGATCAACCTCAAATCAACAATATTCAAACACCATGACATGTATTGACTCTAGATGGTGTTATAAACCCTAATACCTTGAATCTCATGCAAGAACCTTCATCCAAACAACAAGCCCATTTCTATGCCTACCCAAAGATCTGAGTACACCATTGAAGTCATAAAAATCCATTTTTGTATCGAGCTTAGGCTCAAACAAACATCACTAGACATATTACTCCCAACCGAAAACTAAAGCCATCAGAAACACCACAAATCAACTTCCTTCTTCCATAAAATTATTCCATTAGACCACTAACACAACCCTCCAAAATCTATTACAAAAAAAAAAAAAAAAGAGAGAGAGGGGAAGGATACTCACCGAGTTGAAGATCTTGATGAGGAGGCTCGGTTTGCACTTTTCTAACCCACAGTTCTTGGTTCTCAAAATTTTTATGCAGTTTGCTTCTGATTTGGGAGAAACGGAGCTAGAGTTTAATGTGTGTGAGTGAGTAGAGGGAAGAAAAAGAGAAAATCAAGGAATAAGTCATTTTCGTGTAAACCCTCAAATCATAAGATAAGTGGGTGTTTTTATACTAAAACTAGCCTAAACTCTCTTTCTTCTTACTCTAGCTTTATTGCCAAGTGGCTGGCCCTGGATTTTGGCTATTGCCTGGTGGACAAGTGGCGCATGCTAGGTCTTTAGTTGGTGCATGATGGACATGTGGCCTAATGCATGTTGGACAAATGGCGCCTAGTTGATGCATGTTAGACAAGTGGCGCTTAGCTGATGCTTGCTGGACAAGTGGTGCCTCGCTATTGCATGTTGGGCAAGTGGCGCCTAGCCGATGCCTATTGGACAAGTAGCGCCTAGTTGATGCATGTTGGATGAGTGGTGCCTTGCTGCTTGATGTGGGACAAGTGCCGCATGGCTGATGCATGTTGGACAATGGGCGCATGGCTGATGCATGCTGGACAAGTGGCACCTCCATTAATGACTCTTCATAAAGGCTATTCAATTCCCCAAGAGCTCCATTAATGACTCTTCATAAATGCTCCACCAGCCATCACTAAGCTTTAATTCCTCCACCAACCACCACTAAATTTTAAATGCTCCACCAACCTCCACTGCTTTAAATGCTTGAGTGTTTTTGGGTGATGGTGGGTGGCACACTAGTGGCGTGAATATAGGGTACAAAAATCTGAAAAGTGTTCTTGAAAACAATCCCCTTGCCAAGTGGCGTGAGTCCTTGTAAACTCAAAATCTTGTTCATCTTCCTCATAATTGCTTTCCTAGGAAACCTAAGACCACTTTGCATGTGTGCCAAGTGGCACTAGTTGAAACCTCTTAATGCCTTCTTCGTGATTATCCTCCTCAGAAACCTAAACGTTCCACATGAATATGGCGCCAAGTGGCATGCTCTGCCATTAGTGAAACTTATCTCTTATTCCCTATCATTGCTTCCTTGAAAATGTAAGAATCATCTTTGTGTGGGTGTCATGTGTCAAAGCCCCTCCATTCTCTCTTTTCCATGCCCTAACTGAAATCCTATTCCTCTTCCCTCTCATCATTTGTTTTTCTTGGAAACTTAAAGGAATTTTCTGCATGGAGGACAAGTGGCGCCTCCCTCGGGGTGGCCGAACCCTAAGCTCCTCCATTCATCCATTTCTGGTCTACAATGAACCAAGAGAAGGTGAAGAGCATGGCTACCAAATGGCAATGTGGGTGGCATTTGCCCTCCAAAACTAAAACCCTAATGATCTTCTTGCATCATAAGATCTTTCTATAATCCTTAAACACCTATTTCCTAGATGCCTTATACTTGTGACCTTGGGAACTCAAAGCTCCCCTTCTTGCTTGGCTCCAAGTGGCGCCTCTCACTTACAAAGAAAATCCTAATGGCTTTTCTCAAACTCTAAACCCCTTGATGGCCAAAATTCACTATACCTTGGGCCTTCTCTTGGGCTTAGGCACCTATCCCACTAACAAAAGATAAGATGCTCTTTCACTCACGTAGTTCTAGACTTCATAATCCATTGAGCTTAAGTCCACCTAGCTCAAAACATAAATTAAGTCTTCACCTCGACAACCTAGCTTGGGCCGGGATGTTACATCCTCTCCATTTAAAAAAAAAAAAAGGTTGCTTCCTCGAAATCGACAAGTAGTGGACAAAAGACAATATTAAAACTAGAGGTGCACTAACTTACTTGATGAACTAAGTCTAACTCAAAATCTACTTCTTTGACTATGGTTATTCCCAAAAGCCCATAATGTGATTGTTCTCTATCCCTAATCCCATATCAAGGTCATGATTAGTTCTTCCAATAGCACATATAATCTACGACCCCAAGGTAGTACCAAAATCTTCAGTTCCACAAAAATAATCTACATCACCCAAGGATCCTAGCAATTAATGTCCCATAGTTCAGATTAAGTTGTCTACTAACGATGCCTAATCGTTGGTTCCCAAACCTTTACTGCAATCACTTTTGGTCACCTGGCAATTCCTTATGACCTCAACCCTTAATAACCATAGATGCATCCTGCGGTATAGCCATCTCCCAATAAAAATGTGTAGTTGTAATTTTATTCCTACAGGGTCACCAAATGGCAAATGGTTTCCTCCATATCCACTAAAACATACTCCCAAACCATCATGTTACTAAGTGCCGCATTTCTGCTACGTATTCTAGTGACCTCATCAACATGCCTAAAGCTAAGATCTACTACATATAGGCATTATTCTCTAATCCAACTCCACACTAAATCAACTCTTACCATACCTCGATAGTTGTAACGCCCCGTTCCCACAGTGATCGAAGAGTTACTCCCTATAACTTAAAACTCACAATTCATCAATATATTTAAAGACTCCAAAATATAACGTCATCATAATAGTATAAAATCTCTTAATAAAATCCGCCACTTCTCAGAAATCTTCTATGAGTAATCCATTATGCTTAAATAATCATCTTACCGATGCTCCATAATCCTGATCCTTAGCTGGACTATTCAAAATCATCTGAAAAATATATGGAGATAAGGGGTGAGTTATCAACAACTCAGTAAGCAGAGGACATATACTAGTGTGTAAACATGAGCATTTTCATAGAGTTCAGAATGCAGAAACAAAACATTTTCAGTATCAATATGCAAATCTCAAAAATACATATTATCAGAAAATCAGAGCGACTTTTCAAACATTTTATATTCAGAAACCAACTTTTCATATTTAAAGACTCATTTGGTACAACATGACTGAACATCTTCGTCTTATCATATCATATCAGAGCGTCATATCAAAACAGAGACCATGTTTAACCCCCGTGGTAGGGTTGTGCGTCCTGCGGAAAGCCAAGCAGAACATAAATCACCATGTTACCAAAGCGATTGCACTCAGAACAGAAAACCAATATTATATCCCGTGGAGGGCCAGAGGTCACTATTGTATCCTGTGACAGGGCCAGAGGTTACTATTATCTCTCGTGACAGGGCCAGAGATCACTATTGTATCCTTTGACAGGGCCACATATCAGAGCAAAACAGAATCAGAGTCAGAACAGAATCAGAAAGTCATGCCAAAGGTTTTTCAGATGCCACATCATAAAAAAGTACATAACATCTTCAGAACAGAACAAAATCAGATCATACAACATAATTTATGCACAAAATTTCATATTCACACTCTTTTTCAAAGTTCAAAAACAGAATGTTAAAAATAAGTTCATGTCTACACCGGTCATGACAGAAAATACTTTCTATTTAAACAGAATCTCGTGAGTAATGCAAAACAAATATCAGAGGTTGTTTTCAGATTTCTTTCCATAGCAAAACATGCACATTTTCCAAAAAAGACCTCAGTTCATTTTATTTTAATGCAAAGTCTAGCATATGAACCCCGCTTACCTAGACTTCTCATCCCTTTCAGAATTTTCCTAAAAATGTCGAATAATTAACAATCGTCACATATAAAATAATCAAGTAATTCTCGTAAATTTTCAATCAACCACTTATTTCGATATTTAAACCTAAAATACTAAAAGAACCTATTTTTAAAGCCACAAAACCTAAAATTCTCATAATTCCTATAATATCATCATTTTCTAAAACCATCAATATCCACTTAATTCATCTCATTATTATACTTTAAGTCATTTCTAAATTGCATAATAATATTATACTAAATACAACTATGCCACAAAAATACATCTCTAGTTTAAAAAAAAAAAAAAAAATCTCTTAACATAATTATAACAAAACTGATTAAAATTTAGGAAGTAAAAATTTCATTTAATAAAAAATAGACTAATTAGTTTCTCTTTAAAGATCTCAAAAAAAACATTTTGCACTTACTATGTACTTTTAAAATTTATATATTAAAAATACATTATTACTAATAATATACTTCAACCAATTTACAAACATCCAGCCCACATGAATAAAAATAAACCAATCTGTTATGACTTTCAGATAAAAGGGTAGGGATATAATTTAAAATTAAGTAAAAAGCTTGAATGTTTGGCTTAGGGGTTACGTGTGGTCTTAACAAAGGCTACGGAAAGAAGAAACAAGTTATAGTGAGGAAGGGAAAGTGCGAGATACTCATCGAGAGGCACCACCACCGTACTACGGCAGACCTGGTGGCTGGAAGGAAAAACTTCCGCGGCAACCTCCTTTGCAAGTGACGGTGCAGTCTAAGAAGGAGAGAGATAAGTGAGAGAGAGAGATGATAGCATCAAGAGGGAGACGAAGAGTGAGGAAAAAGAGAACACAGGGGAAGGAAACGGAAGCTTACATCGGTGAATGGAGATCGACCTAGCAGTGACTCGCGACTGGGCTATGGTGTAGAGCGGCAAAAGGCTAGGGAGCTTTAGTCGTTGGCAGTGGAGGTGGGATGATTGACTCTGTTTTGGGTGTCAAAAATAGGGGACCTACAGTGGCTTGAACGATGGCTTAGGGTGGGGCGCGACGGTAGTGTCGAGTCTGATCCGTGGGGTTGCTGCTACAGGAAGGACGCTAGTGGCAGGGGCTGGGTTGTGGTTACTTGAAGGTGTGGTGCGGTGGCAGTGGTAAACCAAGTGAAAAAAAAAAGGAAAAATTGAAGTGGCTAGTGCACACGAGCATTGGTTTCTGCAAAGAGCTCCCTCCACGGCTGAGTGTTACGAAGGTTTGAGCTTAGGTTGTGGAGGGCTTCCACACACGAGAGGGATGGGGAAGGTGACGGCAGTCAGTGCTGAGTCGAGGGCTACGGGTTGTGTGAGTGAGGCGTTGAGCTTGCGGGGACGAAGACTGCCGTGGGAGGTTTGTGGCTACTTCATTTTCAAGAGAGGAGTACAAGTATATAAAGAGTTGATTGACAAAACCCTAGAGAAAAATAGGCAAGAGACGTGCAAGATCATGCATGCCATGGACGAGAGGGAAAACTTAGGGATGAAAACAAAAATATAGACGGAAAGAAAAATAAAAACAAAACATGCGGGGAAGTTAATGTGTGGAAAAAAAATAAAAATAAAACTAAAACAAAATAAATAAATAAATAAATAAAAAGAATTGAGCTTGATTGGGTCCAGGTGTTACAATAGTATATAGACCGTCTCCCAAAACCATGAGCTTTCACACATATTCTTGTATTGTCTCCTGCATCCCTAGTCAAAATTCATGACGCCTTGAAACTAAGTGCCAATCAACCCTACACATCAAACAGTAATATCGATACAACAATGGCTAAGGCTTGATGCTGAGAGGAGTGGTCCAAGAACTTAAAAGTCCATATACAAAATTAAGCACATGTGGTGGATAAGAGTGAGGCCAAACTAAAGCTTCAAGAACTAGAATCTATTTGCATATTTCCTATTGATAGGAGAAAACTGACCTAATGAATGGAATCACACTCCGGCACAATCGGCATATTCCACCAAATGACTAATAAAGAATCTAATATGCTACGGAAAAAGTGAAGGTCGTCATGAAATAGTTGTGACTCTAACAGTTCACCAAAATAGTTCCAAGATACCTTGTCGAGATACCACCAGCATTGTCAAAATGACTTCATCGAGTTGAACTAGAAGGTAGACATTCCAAAAGATAAGTAAATAAAGTAAATAAATTAAGTAGACACAAAGTATATATGTGTACTTGTTACCTTGGTTTCGTCAAATACACCTATCTAATCATAAGCTCACCCATCTTATCTAAAACAAGTAATGCTCTCTAGCAGATCCAAAACCATCTCGACTAGCCAATAATGAGCATCTATAATCTTCCATCCAACAACATATGCCTAGAAGCTCATTGCCTTAATTCCAACTAGCATACAAGCTTGTAGCCATGTCAATTTCAAAGACCACTCAAATTAACCAAAACCATAGCTGAAGCCAACTTGAAATTTGGCCGGCTAGTCAATCGTACTCCTAACTAAGCTTGATTGTATCCTACATCATCAAATAAAGATATCGTCTCTAAAGACTTGTTGTACCTATATCCTTAAGTAATGTCTTACAGCTCGCACAATCTATAACCTCAAGTTCTGATAGAGATCATTCTCCAAACTGCGCACATGCTATAACCTTATATGCAATCATTATCAATGGTTTGCAAAGTTAATACCTTTAAATCTCATAAGATAACTCACCCCTTAAAGTCTCAAAATTCATAACTTAGATTCGATCAAACTTATGTCCTAATGGTGGTAGATTCCATAGCTTCAGATTTAGTGAAACTTCCCAACTAGGTCTGCTGAACCTAAAACCTCAAATCTTAATAGAAATCATACCTTAAAGTTTGCAATTCTAAAAACCTTAGACCTCATGGGATGATCCAGAATTGTCATTACTCAATTTGTTTGCTTCTGCTATGTGATTCTGCCAACTAAAGCACGTCGTCCCCATCTTATGATGGATGTTGTCATACTTTCCTACTTTAACATATCAAATTCCATCAAGCTTTGATGCAAAAAGTTCAAGCCTACATTTAATAATTCAAGCCTACACATTCTAATAATTCAAACTTATATTCTGGTATAGTTTCCTAGTGACATGTGGGTTTACCTAAAGACGTAATTGTTCTAATACCACCTTTTGTAACGCCTCTGTCGAGACATGTAACACAAGGCTACATACTCTTCATCCATGACTAGTTAACATGTAATGCACCTAGCATAATACTAACACTATGCAATGATGGCAGGGGAATAAGTAATTTCATAAAATGTTGTACCAGAATAAAAACTAATATCCCAACTTCATTCATAGCTTTAAATCACACTTCATAGTGATGGAGTATCAAACTCCTTGTTACACATTAACATAACAAGTATCGTCTTCAAAGACCTTACTAACAAATAAATCATTAAAGCATCTTTCTAATCTGCTATCTCCAAGTAAGTCATGACTAATTCTAGTCTCCTTTCTGGGTTGAACTCATCCCCGGTCTTGATCATCATCCTGACTAGCTACTCCCAATCTTGCTAAAGGTTTTACCATTCCAGGAGGAATGGTAGTGGAAACTACTACAGTGAGATTTCAAGAAATGTCAGCTAGTTAACCAAAAACATACACAGAGATAACATAAGCATGTATAAGGTAAACCATGAGTATGAATGCATAAACATGTACTTTGACAGAAAAACACATTTTTGTCCCATATGTAATCTTTCTTTTTCAAACATACTGAACTTGTAACCATGTAACCAAGTAACAATATAACCATATAACAAAATGCTGTCTTATTAATTTCTTGGAATCTTTTCAATATAACTGTAACACCACGCTCGTTCCTTTTTACGTACGCTCCTTCCTTCTGACGTAAGCAAACTCCGAGGATGGGATTATGCAACAGTCCACCCCTTCTCTCTATCGACTGTGAGCCTCGTTAGGCGTGCAGAACCCCGATGGCATGTTTTCAAAGATACTACGTGATTTCTAAAGTACGTCAGTGTTTTAAATGCACTGGAAATATTTATATGAGGTATTTTCAGTGTTATTGAACTAAGCTTGATTTTAAATAAGACAATTATAATATTTTTGAAGAGCTCCACAAATATTATAATTTTCAGAAGTCATTTTAATATTATTATTAAAATGATTCCAGCTATTTAAAATATTATGAGATTTAAATTATGTTTAAAACTCTAATAAATTAAATGATTTTATTCTTTAAAGATATTAAATAAGATTTCATCATTTATTAATAATGAAGGAATATTATTTTATGAACCAAAGTTAGTTTAAATAATATTCTACCTTAATTCCTCTTAGTGCTTTTAATTAAGTTAATGTTTACGCATTTTCAAATCAGTGTTTTAATTTCTCATCGTTAGATCGTTTTGAAGATCTCAAGATGAAGGGACTGGATTAAATACCTAGATCCTCTCTATTTTCCCTCACTTTTCCCTCCCCCCTCTCTCTCCTCCCTCTCCCTCACGCGTACAACGTACGCCTTCCCCCTCTCTCACCTGATTCTTCCATGGCCCAGCTCGGTGCCGCCTGGCCTCACCGCCACCACCATCAGCGTCCCCTCACGCCGGCGAGCAAGACAGCTACCTCCAACTACCCCCATGCACAGCCTCCCTCTCCTTTCCACGGTAAGCAACTGAAATGGGTTTTTACCCATTTCTCCTCCTTGCGCCGCCGTATGCGGCCACCCATGGCCACACCATGAGCTTCCCCTTCCCTCACCCTTCCTCCTCCACTTGACCAGAGGCCCACAGCCTCTCTCCACCGCACAGGCTTTCTCCTTCCCTCACGCATGGGTTCTTCCCGTCCACCACCGTACGCCGCCACCCACGGTGTCCAGCCACAGTCTTGAGCTTCCTCTGGCCACCATCAACCTACCCCAACCACCCATGGCCCCGATCTACCCCTCATGCATGCCCACTCTCTCTCATGGACTCTCCCTCCTTCCCAAGTTTGATCCGCCACCGTAGAGCCACCGTCGCGCCACCCCAACGCCACCATCACCTCGCAAAGGTTCTTCCAAGCCCCTCCCAGAATCACCACTTCATGTGGTGGACAGCCACTGTGTGTGGCTAACCGCCACCATACATGGCTAGATATGTCGTGTTATGCCCCTCGCTGCCACCATGAGCCCTTCCAAGACCACACTTAGCTATCCAAATGCCCAAACAGACACCGTACGTGGGTTAGCCGCCACGTACAACCCTTCCGACATCATCTACAGTGACGATCAGTGGGCAACGTACGGGTTATCTCGTCGATGGTATAACCCTCTATCCCTCATTATTTATGTTAGATGTTGATTAGTTGATTAGGTTGTGGACTGTGCTGTTGGTATTTGTGGAGTTTACTGTGTAGTATGGAGATGTGATGTGCTATGTGTTGAAGTGTTGGGCATTCTATGTAGTGAAGTGTTGGGCGTAGTTGGGAAGTGTGTTGTGTAGTGTTGTGGACTATGCTGTAATGGTGACGTGGCATTATGTGGATTGGGAAGAGAGTGTGTACTCTCGTGGCGTAGTGTGGGATAAGGAGAGTATATGTAAAATATACCCTCCTAGTGTAATGTGGAATGGGAAGAGTACACACGGAGTGTACTCTATATGGTGTAATGTGTGTGAAGGGAGGATGGAGCGATGCACCATATGGCGAGTATGCCATAGTGGTGATGGGTTGTAGCGTGTATGAAGGGAGTACATGTGGAGTGTACTCCATGAGGTGCAGCGATACACCGTGTGGCGTGTCGTAGAGATAAAGATGGTTGTGTGGTTGATGGGCATAGAGCGTGATGAGTAGTGCCGAGAATTGTGAAAAAGTGTCCCGAAATAGTTATGGTGTAGCCTATAGTCTAAGGTGACAGGTGTCACCATGTAGTTGACTCATGGTTGGGAGTATGGGTGAAGTAGAAGAACAAGTGTAAGAGTGAGCAGTGGAAGCATGACTGAGGAATGTTTCAAAGTGACATGGTTACTGGCAGTCGTGCTTGTGATGGGTGAGGAGTTAGTGTAGAAGTGGCATAGCAGGAACGTGACGAAATGTCATGATGTGTCAAGAGTACGTGAGGGACCGTACTTGTGAAGAGTTAGGAGTTGGCATAGAAATGACGTAGTGGGATGTTAGGTGACGTGACAAGGTCACGGTGTAGCTTGGGAGTAGTCTCGAGCTATATGACATGACGTAAGGCGTAGTTATGAATCGAGTCTTGTCGTGCTAAGTGTTGGGATGAACTGTTAAAGGAACGGGTAGCATGAAGAGTCATGTTATCTGAGTTAATAGAAGGTTGGTATCGGAGTATGGTGCTTGTTTACACAAGGAGGTGATCAACGTGTCATATGTTGATCTTAGGTGACAAAGGGGAAAGGTACATGTGTAATCTGGTGAGACACATGTGCCGGACGGATTCACCATATGTAATGGGTAATCTGTCCTAAGCATGGTTACACGGTGCTTAAGCCTCGGAGTTGGCTTAGAGCCATGTGACGTGTATGGATGGAAATGAGGATTTAGTGTGAGCTAAGGTGCATGGAGGTAGTGACGGGTGTATTGCCTAGGATTGGGATGCGTGATTCCATCAGTCGGAATCATGCATCGGAATGTGGTCAATAAGAAGAATAAGAGGAAGGTCTTAGTGTCTTAATCCTAAAGTGAATCATGGGTTCACCTTAATGGATGAGCACTCGAGGTAAGACCTTGAGTTGGAAGATGTAGTGACCGTAAGTTGATCCCGAAGGTTTTAACATAGAAAAAGGCACGTAAGAGCATGAGATAGAAGGAGAGTGTTCCAAGTGAATTGTAGTTTGTGTCTTCTAAGTTTAGTTTCTTACGCATTAGATAAAGAATGACGTTAAGGTTATGTGTATGCATGTAAGTTGCCATCTGATACGCAAATCAATGGACTGCATGATATGAAAGTAGCATGGAGTGCAGGTAAGTATTGCGTTCATACTCTTCTAGAGTTTTCTAAAATATAAGAAACGAAAACGAAACACTTTTCCTTTACGAAACAACATGAAAGATGTTTTATGAAAAACATGCTAAGTATAAGTGTTCAAAGGTACATGTATGTACGGCCCTCCTTGGCAGCCCCGTTTTACGCACCCAAAAGTATTAATTGTACGCATGTGACTAGATGAGTATACGCTGTACGAAGAAAGTGATTTAAAATGTTCCTATGAACTGATGTTTTATAGATGCCATGAAATATGATGCTTTAAATAATGCCATGAAAGATGATGTTTAAGCCCATGCTTTTAAATGACGTTTTCCAAGAAGGAACTGTTAAATGAAAGATAGAGCTAAAATGAACTGAAAGAAAGGACTGAACTGAAATAATGGACTGAATGAAAGGATTGAACGTTTAATGTATGAAAATACGTAACGGCCATATGAATGAATGAAAAGGGTACCAATGAATGGGCATATTGCAATGCCGGGTAAGTAGTACTGGTAGTGCACCCAGTGTTGCCCCCCATGAAAGGAATTTCCAACCTGTGGCCACGGGCGGAGTCCGGGTCCAAAGGAAGATCGCTAACCCCAACACACGGGGCGTAACAGTGTGTACCGACCAATGAAAGTGATAAGAAAGAATGGATAGATGCATGAATGCATGAATGCATGAACTCTTTAAGAAATGAAGGCACTGACGGGAACACGTTAACGAAAAGAAAACTCTTTTTTAACGAAGAACCCCATCTAGTGATGTTTTCAAACGAACGCACGTATGCATGTATGCATGTACATATAGTATGTATGAATGATGAATGCATGAATGAAAACCTATGTTATTATATTTTAACTGTATGAAGTAACGTTTACGAGTCATCAACTCATTTTAGTTTTTATGCATACCCCTCCCCCCACAGGAACTGAAGGAAAAGTACGCGTCAGGACGGACACGGCCCATGGGAAAGAGCACGGAAGTCTAGGTATAAGAGTTTAAATGTATGAGAGGCATTTTTATTATTAAAATTAATGTTTTCTACTGTAAACCTCTTGCACCCTAGGTATGGAAGTAAAAAAAGTTTAAAATCGAATGGTAATTCCCTTCGTCTTTTCCAAAATCATTTTATAAAAAGTTCATTACTTCATACAGTTAAAATATAACAACATAGGTTTTCATTCATGCATTCATCATTCATACATACTATACGTACATGCATACATGCGTTCATTTGGAAACATCATTGGACGGAGTTTTCTTTTTAAAAAAATGGGCTTTCTTTTCGTAAAACGTGTCTCCCGTTAATGCCTTTATTTCTTCAATAGTGTGTGCATTCATGCATTCATACGTCCATACATTCTTTATTATCACTTTCATTGGCCGGTACACACTATTACGCCCTGTGTGTTGGGGTTAGCGGTCTTCCTTTGGACCCATACTCCACCCGTGGCCACGGGTTGGGAATCCCTTTTCAGTCAAGGGCAGCACTGGGTGCACTACCAGTATTACTTACCCGATATTGCAATCTGCCCATTCATTGGTACCCTTTTCATTCATTCATATGGTCGTTACGTATTTTCATACATTAAACGTTCAGTCCATTCTTTCAGTTCAGTCCTTTCTTTTCAAATCATTTCAGCTCTATCTTTCATTTAACAGTTCATTCATGGAAAACATCATTTAAAAGCATGGGCTTAAACATCTTCTTTCATGGCAACCATAAAATATCAGTTCATATGAGCATTTTAACATCAGTTCATATGGATCATTTTAAAACATTTTCTTTGCGTCAATCAAAGCATCAATTTAAGGCTCGAGGCACATGCCTCGATATTTCTTTTATTTTCTTAGAAAATACATACAATAGATACTACGTATAGTCATCCATTCACATGCTTACAATTAATACTTTGGTTGCATAAAAAGGAGCTGCCAAGGACGGTCGTACATACGTATACCTTTGAACACTTATACTTAGCATGTAAAACATCTTTCGTGTTGTTTCGTAAGGCATCGTAAAGGAAAAGCGTTTCATTTTCATTTCGTGTATTTTCGAAAACTCTAGAAGAGTATGAATGCAATACTTACCTCGACTTCATGCTACTTTCATATCATGCAATTGCGTGTCAGATGGCAACCTACATGCATACACATAACCTTAATGTCATTCTCTATCTTGTGCATAAGCAACTTTAAACTTAGAAGACATAAGCTACACTTCACTTGGGACACTCTCCTTCTACCTCGTGCTCTTACGTGCCCTTTACTATGCTAAACCCTTCGGGGTCCACTTACGGTCACTACTTCTTCCAAATTCAAGGTCTTACCTCGAGTGCCCATCCACTAAAGTGAACCAATGATTCACCTTAGGATTAAGACACTAAGACCTTCGGCTTACTCTTCCTGTTGACCACATTCTGACCCATGATTCCAACAGACGAAATCACACATCCAATCCTAAACAATACACCCATCACTGCCTCCATGCATCTTAGCCCATATTAAATCCTCATTCTCATCCATACAAGCCACACGGCTCTAAGCCAACTCTGAGGCTTAAGCACCGTGTAACTATGTTTAGGACAGATTACCCATTACATATGGTGAATCCGTCCGGCACGTGTCTAACCAGATTACACACGTACCTTACCCCCTTATCACTTAAGACCAACATATAACACGTTGATCACTTGCTTGTGTAAACCAGCACCATACTCCGATACCAACCTTCCCTTTACCCGGCTAACATGACTCTTCATGCTACCCGTCCCTTTTGACAGTTCATCCCAACACTTAACACGACAGGACTCAATTCACAGCTACGCCTTACATCATGTCATATAGCTCGAGACTACTCCCAATCTACACCGTGACCGTGTCACGTCACCTGACATCCCGCTAAGTCATTTCTACGCCAACTCCTAACACATCATGAGTACGGTCCCTCACGTACTCCTGTCACATCGTGACATCTTGTCACATTCCTACTACGTCATTTCTATACTAACTCCTCACCCATCATAAGCACGACTACCAATAGTCACGTCACTTCGTGACATTCCCCAGTCATGCTTCCGCTGCGCACTCTTACACTTGTTCTGCCACTTCACACATACTCCCAGCCATAAGTCCAACATGGTGACACTTGTCCCCTCAAACTACAGGCCACATCACATCATGAGTTGGCTTAGAGCCGTGTGGCTTGTATGGATGAGAATGAGGATTTAGTGTGGGCTAAGGTGCATGAAGGTAGTGACGGGTGTATTGTCTAGGATTGGGATGCGTGATCCCATCGGTTGGAATCATGCGTCGGAATGTGGTCAGTAAGAAGAGTAAGACGAATGTCTTAGTGTCTTAATCCTAAGGTGAATAACAGGTTCACTTTAGTGATGAGCACTCGAGGCAAGAATGTTGAGTTGGGAAGAGATAGTGACCGTAAGTGGTCCTCGAAGGTGTTAGCATAGTAAAGAGCATGTAAGAGCACGGGATAGAAGGAGAGCATTGCAGGTAAAGTATAGCTCTATTTATAAATTAAGTTGCATGTGCATTAGATAGAGAATGACGTCAAGGTTTTGTGTATGCATGTAGGTTGCCATCTGACATGCACATGAATGGACTGCATGATATGAAAGTAGCATGAAATCCAGGTAAGTATTGCGTTCATACTCTTCTAGAGTTTTCTGAAAAATACAAGACACGAAAATGAAATGCTTTTTCTTTACGAAACGACACGAAAGATGTTTTACGAAAGCATGATAAGCATAAATGTTCAAAGGTGTACATATGTACAGCCTCTCCTTGGCAGCCCCTTTTTACGCACTCAAAAGTATTAATTGTACGCATGTGATTGGATGACTATACGCAGTATCTATTGTATGTATTTTCTAAGAAAAGAAAAGAAATGTTGAGGCATTTGCCTCGAGCTTTAACTGAGGCTTTGAACGACACGAAGAAAGTGTTTTAAAATGGTCCCTGTGAACTAATGTTAAAATGCCCTTATGAACTGATGCTTTATAGATGTGACGAAAGACGATGTTTAAGCCTATGCTTTTAAATGACATCTTCCCATGAATGAACTGCTAAATGAAAAAGATTGAAATGAATGAAAGGACTGAATGTTTAATGTATGAAAATACGTAATGGCCATATGAATGAATAAAATGGGTACCAATGAATGGGCAGATTGCAATGCCGGGTAAGTAGTACTGGTAGTGCACCTAGTGCTACCCCATGAAAGGGAATCCCAACCCGTGGCCACGGGCGGAGTCCAGGTCTAAAGGAAGACCGCTAACCCCAACACACGGGGCGTAACAGTATGTACCGGCCAATGAAAGTGATAAGAAAGAAAGTATGGATGCATGAATGCATGAATGCACGAACTTTTTAAGAAATGAAGGCACTGAAGGGATACATGTTTTACGAAAAGAAAGCCCAGTTTTAAAGAAAAATCCCGTTCGGTGACATTTTCAAACGAATGCACGTATGCATGTACGTATAGTATGTATGGTATGATAAATGCATGAATGAAAACCTATGTTATTATATTTTAACCGTATGAAGTAATGCTTACGAGTCAACGACTCATTTTAGTTTTTATGCATGCCCCTCCCCCCATAGGGACTGAATGAGAAGTACGCATCAGGATATGGGGAAGAGCACAGAAGTCTAGGCATGAGAGTTTAAATGTATGAGAGGCCTTTTTATTGTAAAAATTAATGTTTTCCATTGTAAACCTCTTTTATTCTCAAAACACATTTTATTTTATAACGTAGAGTCTTGCACCCTAGGTATGGAAGAAAAAAGTTTTAAATCGAACGATAATTCCCGTCGTTTTTTCTAAAATCATTTTATAAAAAGTTACACCACAAGAACGGGCGTTACAATAACAATGTGGGTGGATACCTCACGACTCCCTTAAACATAGTGGGCTCCCTGCTAGTTACAGCATCACATTACCAGCCCTCTTGATCAGGTGTGAGTACGTCAAAATTCATATGATACAGCAGTTCACAATTCGCCTTCACTGTATTTACAACATGATCCAGCAGATCGTAACGCCTTCAGCATAATTTTCATGTGTTGCACCCACTAGCATTAGATACTACTTCGCTCTAGAATCCTTTAAAAAGAATCCATTCGAAGTTCGTGACTGTATTTCATCAACCTAAGGGTTACCACTCTAATTTAAGTACTTTATAGTGGATAGAAGAGTTCCACTAGGATATTCCCCATCCTAGCATTTGGGGTCATGAGAAAACCATTTTTCTTTTAATGCACAACCTGAAACGCATGTGACATGTACTTGTAACAAAACCATTCTTTTTCCTTTAATGCACAACCCGAAAACATGTGACACTTGACCATGTAACTTTCATGTAACAATGTCATGTACTTATACCATATACATCACGTGCATAGATTGAAAGAATTAGAACATGCCAAAACATATACTTGCATACAACATATGAAAGCTCAACAAAGCATATACCATTTCTCAAACTCGCAACATGTCATTTGAACCATCAATTTTATCAACCAACATTTCAGCATAGCATGAACATATATGATACGAATCACAATATGTAACAAGTAGCAATTCCATAATCCAATTTGAGCAACCAAAATGTAAAATCTACACAAAGACATAAATATATTATCCAAGAGTAAGTTAGAGGCTAACTTACAACTTTTCCTTGCTTACAAAGAGTATAATACTCATGGGCTGAAATAAAAGTGTACTAACATTAGAGAGATCCTCAATTAAAACATAAACTTATAAAACTCTAAACATATAAAATCTAGTGAGAGTTTCATTTTAACCCTTGACTCTAAAAGGCGGAACATTAAGTTCTAAACCTTCAACATTGCAATCTAACCCTAAGTTTCTTTGAGTTGAACAAACTTCATGTGGTCTTTATCCTAAACCTATTTCCAACCTCAAAATATGTTTCCTCAGAAATCGTACCACAGAAGATACCTCACTAGAAGAAACCTTTGATCTAAATCATTCACTACATGCACTTGGCTTAATGTCACACTCGAAATCATCTTAACCGAAATGAAGTACTTGATTTAACTCTAGAACAGAACTCCAAAAGTATGTTCATCGTATCGATTCACGTAACTTATGACCAAATCTAAGAGACAACACCTTCCACCAGACGTTTGGTCACCAAACCTAAAAATCCAGGACTTGATCTAAGGTACCTCGCTTCCTTTGTGCTTTTGATTCTTCAAACATTAAAGTGTCTAATTTATTCTAAACATAGTCATGATCAAGATCACTTCATAGGCTATCAAGTCCACATTAACCGAAATACCTTTAGAGAGAAAAGCCAAACATGCATTATGATACTTTTGAACATATGACATTTCTACACCTTGATTTCCTCATTGATCTGAACTGAGAAAATCATTTTCAAGCTTAATCTGAACCCTTGAGCATTACATTATCCATAAAAATCATCTCTAGGAGATCAACCTCAAATCATAATAAAACACCATGACATGTATTGACACTAGATGGCGTTATAAACCCTAATACCTTGAATCTCATGCACAAACCTTTCATCCAAACAATAAACTCGTTTCCAAGCCTACCCAAAGATCTGAGTACACAATTGAAGTCATAAAAATCCATTTTCTTCATCAAGTTTAGGCTCAAACTAACATCACTAGACATATTGCTCCCAACCGAAAACTAAAGGCATCATAAACACCACAAAGCAACTTCCTTCTTCCAGAAAATGTTTCCATTAGGCCACTTACACAACCCCCCAACATCTATTATGAAAAATAGGAAGGGGAAGGTTACTCACCAAGTTGTAGATCTTGAAAAGGAGGCTCGGTTTGCACTGTTCTAACCCAGAGTTCTTGGTTCTCAAAATTTTTGTGTGGTTTGCTTCTGATTGGGGAGAGAGGGAGCTGGAGCTTAATGTGTGTGTGAGTGTGTGGAGAGAAGAAAAAGAGAAAAGTAAGGAATAAGTATGATTTTCACATAAACCCTCAAATCATAAGATAGGGGGTATTTTTATACTAAAACTAGTTCAAACTCTCTTTCTTCTTTCTTCTTTCTTCAACTTTATTGCCAAGTGGATGACCCTAGATTTTGGCTATTGTATGTTGGACAAGTAGCACATGGCAGTCTTTAGCTACTGCATGTTGGACATGTGGCTTGATGCATGTTGGATAAGTGGCGATTAGCTAATGCTTGTTGGATAAGTGACACCTAGCTGCTGCACATTGGACAAGTGGCACCTAACTATTACATGTTGGACAAGTGGTGCCTAATTGATGCATGTTTGACAAGTGGCACCTAGTTGATGCATGTTGGACAAGTGGTGGCTTACTGCTGCATGTGGGACAAGTGGCGCATGGCTGATGCATGCTGGACAAGGGGCGCTTAGCTGATGCTTGTTGGACAAGTGGTGCCTAGCTACTGTATGTTGTGCAAGTCGTGCCTAGCTGATGCATCTTGGACAAGTAGCGCCTAGTTGATGCAAGTTGGACAAGTGGCGCCTTCCTGCTTCATGTGGGACAAGTGGCACATGGCTGATGCATGCTGGGCAAGTGGCGCCTCCATTAATGACTCTTCATAAATGTTGTGCAATTCCTCATGAGCTTCATTAATGACTCTCCATAAATAATATGTAATGTCCCACAAGCTCCATTAATGACTCTCCATAAATGATGTGCAATTTCCCATGAGCGACATTAATGACTTTTCATAAATGCTCCATCAACCACCACTAAGTTTTAAATGCTCCACCTATCACCACTAAGCCTTTTTTTTTTTATGGGAGCAAACTCATTTCATTAATGAACCAAAGTTACAACTGTGACTTATAAATACATGAAAAATCCAGACTATAAGCCAAACTACACATCAGCTGTGGGGTTTCCTCACACACAAATTTCTTTGTGCCGAACATTGTCTTAACTTCTAAACAAACTCTCTCCTAACAGAGAAAGCGCTCTGAGAAATAGAACTTAAAGGCCCCCTCTGTCCTCCCGGGAAGGATGAATACGAGACACTGCTATGGACATCAAATCCAATAGCCTATTTATATTTTATTAAAAACTAAATTAACAAAAACTACAAATAAACACATTAGCAACTACATGACCACAAGCACTGGTGAGACCCCGGACATCACGCCCACCAGAAGCATCGGCATCTCGAGCCCTGACGGCTGATGGAACGAGCACCCAGCTCACGCATGGACCACAATAGCCTGGTCGTACGACCACCGATCGTAGCATCACCCACCACTCTCAAACGACTCTTGCCTCGGATTAATTTCGATCCAAAGGCCCAACACCTCACTCGAGTCAACAAAAAAACAACAAAAATAGAAAAACAAAACAACTGCAAAACACTGAAGTGGAAACAAGAAAGAAAAAGAAAAAATAAAAATGGATGAACAGTGCATAATGGGTCAGCAGTGGCGCGTGCAAGACACTGTTCCCTATGGGAGGAAAGCTGACGGTCAGACTTGGAAGTCCCAGAGTCAAAGGTTCCACAGAAACTAAGCGTGGTGTCGGCCGAGGGCTCCTCAGTGGCACATTGATATCTGAAACTTCATCCCGCGCGTGCGGGCTATGCTCCACTTCGATGGACGCCGGATTTGGTGGTCTTGAAGATCGGCGACTGGGCATCATGCAGGTGGGGCACGTGTAGAAGTGCGATAGCTGGAAAGACTCGAACAACGATCCTCCCTTATTTGGCCTAAAAAATAAAAAACAAAAAAACACTACACGGAAATAAAATGGACAGAGGAGAAGGGGGAAGGAGCCAAAGCTCCCACCCCCCTTTCGTTTCATATGGAGTTTAGACTTTAGAGAGAAGTTTCAATACAACCCTATCCCATCACCACTAAGCTTTAAATGCTCCACCAACCTCCAATGCTTGAGTGTTATTGGGTGATGGTGGGCGGCACACTAGGCTAGGATATAGGGTACAAAAATCTAAAAGTGTTCTTGAAAAGAATCCACTTGCCAAGTGGTGTGGGTCCTTGAAAATTCAAAATCCTCTTCATCTTCCTCATAATTGCTTTCCTAGGAAATCTAAGTCCACTTTGCATGTGTGCCAAGTGGCACTAGCCAAAACCCCTTAATGCCTTCTTCATGATTATTAATATATGTGATTTTTATTTCTCTTTTATTTATTGTGTCAGTTTTCCTTCAATTCTATTGATTTTATTTTATTTTTATATATTTTATTTTATTTTCTTAGATTTGAAGAAATTGGAAGATTTAGTGCGAAATGAGAGCATTTTGTTACAACATAAGAGACTATGGGTCCATACTAAAGAGAGCCTAGGAGATTTAGGCGAGGAGACCCATTGGCAACCAGAATTGGCGACATGAGTTAAGCGATGAGCAATATATTTTACCTCCTAGGCTAGAAGACTTGGCGATAAGGCTCTGGGCGGTTAGATTGGGCGACCCGTCTAAACGACCAACCTAAACGACATCATGGGCAACAACTAGCAAAGGGTTTGACAATAATTTTGATCAAGAAAAAGAGAAAGAAATCACATAAGGAATTCACAAGAAGTGCAAGTTCGAAATGCACTAGGAGACAGCTTGGACATGTTTGAGTGTTTTGATCATAACTTTCTACTCACATATCTGATTGATATGATTATGGTTGGGTTGAAAAACTATCTTAAAGGGATACATCTTTATCTCTAATAAGGATCTCTAAATTCTGACTCATGAAGCACGTACAAGACTGCCAATATAAGTCCTAAAAGTTAGACAATTTTTTAGGTTGAAATCATGAAAACGTTAGGGTTTCTTTTCTACCTATATAAGCATATCATTAGCACGAAATTAAGGGGGGAGAGTCTGGGTTTTAGAGTCCAATAGTCTACATATTATTTTTTAGGTTTCTTTCGAGGAGGCGGATCTAGAGAGCATCATGCTTCATCAATTCGACACCAGCGAAGAATATTATTTTTATTCTTTTTCTTTTTAATTTCATTATGAGATAATTTTATTTTCTAGAGCTTTGATGTCTAGCATTGAACACACAATTTATATTATTAGTTATTTTATTTTCAATATTCTCATGATTGAGCGTTTGTTCCTTCTTCTTAATGCTTGCAATTTTCTAGCTAATTATTGTTCGATCCATTGAAGCAAAATAAGAACGAGAGGTGATTTGTGATTATAGCTCTAGGATTAAGCACCATTGGTTGAGCGAAAGTAAAGATGTTTTATCGTGATTAGTGTGATTTTTAAGAAATATGATTTTATGTGATATTTATTACTCTTTTATTTGTGAAAAATGTTAGTTTTCCTTCAATTCTATTGATTTTATTTTATTTCTATATATTTTTCTTTATTTTCTTGGATTTGAAGGAATGAGAAGATTTAGAGCGAAATGAGAGCATTTTGTTACAAAAGAAGAGACTACAGATCCAGATCGACGAGAGGTGACGAGATCTGAAGAGAGCTAAGGAGGTTTAGGCGAGGAGACAAAATGGCGACCAGAATTGGCGACAAGAGTTAGGCAATGAGTGAGATATTTTACCTACTGGGTGAGAAGACTTGGCAACAAGGCTTTGGGCAGATAGATTGGGCAATTAGTCTAAACGACCAACTTAAAAGACCAACCTAAATAGCATCATGGGCAACAACTAGCAAAGGGTTTGAAAGTAATTTTGATTAAGAAAAAAAGAAAGAAATCACAGAAGGAATCCACAAGAAGTCCAAGTTCGAAATGAGCTAGAAGATAGCCTGGACATGCTTGAGTGTTTCGATCATAACTTTCTACTCACATATCTTAAAGGGCTACAACATTGTCTCTAATAAGGATTTCTAAATTCTGACTCATGAAGCGCGTATGAGGCTACCAATATAAGTCCTAAAAGTTAGGCCATTTTTTAGGCGGGAATCATGAAAACGTTATGATTTCTTTTCCATCCTATATAAGCATATCATTAGCACGAAATTAAGGAGAGTCTTTTAGAGTCCAATGATCCAGAAATTATTTTTTAAGTTTCTTTCGAGGAGGCGGATCTGGAGAGTAGAGGCAAGAGCCACATGCTTCATCAATCAACTCCAACGAAGAACACTAGTTTTATTCCTTTTCTTTTCAATTTCATTACGAGCTAATTTTATTTTCTAGAGTTTTGATGTAGTCTAGCATTGGACATCCAATTTATATTCTAACTTATTTTATTTTCAATATTTTCATGATTGAGTGTTTATTCCTTGTTCTTAATGCTTGCAACTTTCTAACTAATTGTTGTTCGATCTATTGAATCACAATGAGATTGAGAGGTGATTTGTGATTAGAGCTCTAGGATTGAGCACCAGTAGTTGAGCGAAAGTATTGATGCTTTACCACGATTAGTGTGATTTTTAAGAAAAATTCAAAGAACTTAATGAATCTCCAATTAATTAAATTCACATAGAGACATGGAGTTATTAATTCGAGATATTTTTAGAATTGATCGAGAGAAAATATTGAATAGTTAAGGGATTTTTATTATCAACTCGGGATAATTGAAATTCTATAACAAGGAATAATAAATTGTGTGGGATTCGCTAGGTGAAATCAAACGCTCTAGATATATTCTTATTATCTTTAAAATCTTAATTTTAATGCTCTTTTCTTCAGTTTAATTTAGAAAATCTATTCTTTAAATTTTAGTTTTCCAAATAGTAATTAATTTAGTAAATTTCAATACTCAATAGCATAATTAATCTTTGTGGGTTCAACATCCATTTTCTTTAAAACACTTTACTGCTTGGTATGATTCTGTATACTTGCAGATATTTTCAGCACAACAATTATCTTCTACGGAAACCTAAAATTTCCACATGAATATGGCGCCAAGTGGCATGCTCTACCATTACCAAAACTTGTCTCTTATTCCATTATCATTGCTTCCTTGAAAATGTAAGAAACATCCTTGCATGAGCGCCATGTGTCAAAGCCCTTCCATTCTCTCTTCTGAATGCCCTAGTTGAAATCCTATTCCTTTTCCCTTTCATAGTTTATTTTTCTTGAAAACTTAAGGGACTTTTCTGCATGGATGATCAATGGTGCCTCCCTTGAGGTGGTCAAACCCTAAGCTACCCCCCCTTCATTTATTTCTGGTCTAGATACAATGAACTAAGAGATGGTGAAGTGCATGGCTACCAAATGGTAGTGTGGGTGGCATGTGCCCTCCAAAACTGAAACCCTAATGATCTTCTTGCATCATAAGATCTTTCTAAAATCCTTAAACTTCTTTACATGGAAGACATGTGGCATCTCCAACTCATTGGCCAAATTCCATCTCTTCTTCTTTCATCATTAGATTCTTCTAGAAATTCCATTGGCTTGTGCATGTGTGACAAGTGGCCATGTTGAAGTTGGCTTCCAAGGGGTTGCCGTGCACTCTAGTAAACCGAGCCCTAAGCCCTTCTTCTTTCTTATAACTTCTTCTAGAAGCTTGGTTGCATGCTTGCCAAGTTGCACATCCCTTGTAAAAACCGAAACACCTATTTCCTAGATGCCTTATACTTGTGACCTTGGGAACTCAAATTCAAAGCTCCCCTTCTTGCTAGGCTCCTACTGGCGCCTCTCACTTAATCACAAAACCCTAAAGGCTTTTCTTAGACCCTAAACCCCTTTATGGCCGAAATTCACTAGACCTTGTGCCTTCTCTTGGGCTTGGGCACCTATCCCACTAATAAAAGATAAGATGCCCTTCACTCACATAGTTCTAGTCTTCATAATCCATTGAGCTTAGGTCCACCTAGCTCAAAATAGAAATTAAGTCTTAACCTCAAGAACCTAGCTTGGGCCACGATGTTACAAGATAGTATCTGATCTTCCTATCACCCTCTTGCTGCCACAACTCCTTGCTTATTTGTTTCCATTTGACATCTTCTTGTTCCAAAAATTCATCTCGTTCCAATTGAGCTTGTTTTAATCGAACCCAGGTAGTATCAGTAGGTGAAGCCTGCATTGAGGGTGATTCCTTGCCAAATAATATATGTGTCCTTTTGCTATTTACATGAACTGTTCATTGCATCTTCACGAACATTTTTTCAATTTTTGTCATGGCTACCTAACTTACCTTTGGTTTCACACTTAAAACCATAGATATTGATGCAGAGTTAGAGCCAGGAGTGATGCAAGAGGAGGAAAAGTCAACCCCTCCCAAACCCTGAAAACAGAGGTCTATCTCTATCATAAGAGTCATGCATTATTTTGAGTTGTACTTAGCCTTTGGAAAGCAGCGACCAACTATATTCATTCTACCACCTATTAGGTGATGAACATACCATTTTGGGTTTTATGTAACTCTATGTTAATGTTTATAAGGAATGACAATAATGATTTTTGCAATGTGTTTTAGACTCTAGTATTGTAAGGTCTAGTTACTGACTAAACCTCTTATCATTTCCGTTGTGGACTTATACTTGTATCCTACACGTACACTTCCATTTGAAAAAGGCATGCTTAACCCAATCAAATACTAGGTGTTGACTACTTGGCTGGCTCCCTTGCACCACAGAACCTCACCAAGATCTTTACACGAGAGACGGAACGCCACAACTTCTTTTTGACTTTTTTCAGCACTAGTTTCCTTTATTCATGTAATTGGGATTATGAATTAAGGAGGGAAATTTTGAAGCGAGATTATAGCCCAAGTTGCTGGTTGTACAAGTTAGTGCAAACCAAAGTTTAATTTTTTTGATAAACAATTTGTTTTAGTTCAAATTAGTCCCTTTTCATTTCCATATTCAACAACATTCCACTCAACTAAGGTTACTTATTTTTGTAACGAACTACTGAAAATAAATGACAAAACCAGCCACCAAGTGAGCCAAAGTTCTTCACACTTCTTGGTTCCAACAAGTTTACTAAAAGCTGTCAAACACCCACTTTGGTAAAACTCCCAGATTTTAATAATTCTTTGTTCCTTCAATTCCTAGCAACTTCCTATCATCTATACATTTTTAATCCATGGTTATGACCCACCTATAATGTAGAAAACTTAATAGGCCCTTATTGGACAGCAAGCATGTTATTGAACATGTTTATGAATGTCTTTATAGTGCTTGAAACATGGAGTTTAAATAACTTGAGTTTGTGTTAAGTATGGAAAAGTGGTATGAAATTGTTATACCTTGAAGAAATGAATGGCGAGAGGTATGGAATGAAGTTGTATTGGCTTGATTATTGGTGGGCTTGTTAGATATGGAAGGAAGTTGAAGGGATGGAGGTTTTTCCTTGTAGTTTGATTTTTATCTTAAGTAAAGAGGAGGTTAAGGAAATGCTTTACTTCCTTTTTGGAACTAAAGTAAAAGACTAGATAAAAGTGTAGTTAGGAAAACTTAAAATGAAGTTGGTAGTGATATGTTCATTCCATCTCATTGAGGAAGGAGGTGACCATACTTCTTACACAATGTTTTTCTACTAAAATTCTCTCTTTTTCTACAGATTATTCTTTGAGGTAAAATAGTAAATGTATATAATGTATAAGCCTTTCTTGATAGCCCATATTAAGCATCCTATTAATTGAAAATGTGTGTGTAAGTATGATGTAAAGCATTCACATTCAAGGTTGAGATCATGCAATTTATCATGTACATGCTTTCTTAAAAATTAGTAACTTTCTTAGCGTAAAGTTATAACATGAAATGCATACATTTTATGAAATAAAATGCATATTTCATTCAACTAAGAAAGATAATGAAAATGTTATGAAAAGAAGAAGGAATGAAAAAGGAAATGAAAGTTATATGTACAAAAATACATAATGGCCACCAACTGAACGATGATGGTACCAAAGAGAAGGACAGATTGCAATGTTGGATCAATTCCATTGGTAGTGCACCCAGTAGCGCCATCTTGGTTGATGGATTCATTCCCAATCGACAGCCATGGGCAGAATTGTGTCTAGAAGACTGCTAACCATAATACACGGGGCGTAATAGTGTGTACCGGCTAATGGAAAGTGAATTGATTTAGAATGTTTAATTGAGATGTTTTAGACTTATATGACTTTTCAAAAGATATTGAATAGTTGTTGTATGATATTTTAAATGTATGGTGTAACTACTTACTGAGTATTAGATTCACTTTTGTATTTAATTTTTAAATGTCCAAGCAATGATGAAGATGAAACTGCAGAGCAAGGCAATATTTAGGAAGGAGAGACAAATGTTTAGTTGGGTTGGGTTGGATCTTGTTGATGGAGTTTTTATTTTGTGTTGGTTTTGTCAAAGTTTTTGGTGTATACTATAGACTTTTGTCATGTATTTTAAGGAAACATATTTTTGTAAACAAGATGGATCTTCATACTACGTAAATAGTTACATTTTCAATGTATAACTAATGGGAAAAGAGGGTTCATTCCCCTCCCTCGTTTAACTCTCTCACAGTCGAAACCTAGAACCCGTTCGCAGATCCAGCTTGAGGGGTGGGAGCTTCAGCTCCCTTCCCCTCCCTCCCTCCTCCTCCTTCCCTTCTCTTCTATGTAGTTTTCGTTTTGTGTTTTTGTGTTTTTTCAGGGGAAATAAGTGTGAAGCGCCGATCTGGGTCTTCTAGCCGCCACAGGCCAGCACGCGCCCCGCCATGGTGATGCCCTGCTGCCGATCTTAAAGACCACCGAATGCGGCACCAAACGGAGCGGCGAGTAGCCCGCACGCGCGGCTCGAAGTTTCAGCGTCGTTCGGCGCGTGGCCTCCACGCACCACCCGAGAGCCCTCTACCAACACCACGTGCGGCGTTTCTGGAGTCAGTGAGTCTGGGATCTCCAAGGTCGACCGGCGGTTCCCTTCCCAGAGTGGCGCGTGTACTGCACGTGCCACAGCAGCCCCTATGTCTTTTTTTGCTGCAGTGTTTTTTCTTTGTAGTTTTTTTTGTGTAATGTAGTTTCTAGATTAATAAAAATCCAAAAAAAAAAATTAGTACCTTCGGACTTTGGTCCGAATGGAGTATTAGTCCCCCCTCCGCGTTGACGGGGTTGTTGGGGTTTGGTATACCCTACCCTGCTTAGTCGGGGTATGGGGCTTTGTAATCTCTGTCTTGGACAGAGAGAGTATTTTCTCTAAAGATTTAGGTCTTTAGAGATTTACTGTCTGGACTAGATCATGTCAGTCACGAAAGTGTACTGGGGAGTTATTAACGTTTGTAATTGATTTGTTTTTCAAATCAACTTTGTAAGTCCTCTCTTAATGAAGGTTGATATCTGTTTACTCAAAAAAAGAAAAAACTAATGGGAAAAGAGGCTTTTTATATTTTGAAAAATTATCTTATTTTGAGTTTTGGAGTTATGAGAAAATGAAAAAGTCTCTTTTATTCAATGTTGGATTTTGTATTGTTTTTTAAAAAATAGGAAGTACGAAGAAATGTAGCAGCTCATTCCATCTCTAGGGAGGGGTTGTTACATGGCTGAAGGAACCTATGTTGCTCAATTAGCAGAAGCTATAGCAACCTTAAAAGGAGACTCTGTGGAACTGAAAAAAGAACAAAGTAGACAACGTGGATTGATGGAAACAATGCTACGACAGATCAGCAATTTAGCAGCTAGACATGACCACTTAGCACAGACTATAGGGAAGCACCCTTAGGGTGAAGGTTCATCAGGTAGTTCATTCTTGAAGGTGAATACAAACCCCATTTTTTAAAACTATGGAGGTATTCAAGCAAAAACTCTTCACTTGGAGTTTCCTCGGTTTGATGGCTCAAACCCTACAGCTTAGGTTTTTTATTGAGCTAAGTTATTTCATTTTTTATACATCTAGAATCAATATATCTTGATTATTTCATTACATTATTATTGGTTTTAGATGGAAAAATGGTTAAGATGCATAAATCTGAGTTGTGATTTAAATTGATTTATAGCATATTTAATGCTTAATTTTATAACTTGTGATTTAATTGGGCAATATTACTTCGCATGCACAACACATTTTTTACATTCTATTCTTTCTTTTTATTTTATTTTATTCTGATTTCTATTTTATTTTATTTATTTTTCTTTTTCTTTTCAAGCCAAGAAATGCAAAAGTATGAGAAAAGTCAAAGTTCTCTTGGTGTTTGGATTTTGGACGGAAGCAACAAAAGAAATGAAAAGTATGAGAAAATTCAAAAAGGCATTCTCTTAGTGTTTGGACTTTACACACCCAAAGAAGAGTCTTTTGGCCTGGGACGGACTCACATGAAAAAAGCAAAAAAAAAAAAATGCACGCACGCAAAAGGAAAGAAACGCCACACGGAAAAAACAAAAAAAGGTGTGGCTTTCTGTTTATGGCTGGATGCAACAAGCACAAATAAAAAGGAAAGAGGTTTCTTTTCGGCTGGGGGAAAAATACATATTTTGGGAAGCGCCGCACGCATTTGAAGAGCTCCTCCAGAGGTCTAACTCTCGCAGCCCAGCCTTCCTCCTCCACTGCCGCCATCCATCTCCATCCATTTGGCTTGCTCTTTCCACTCTCTACTATTTATTTAATTTTAATTTTAAGTTTATGATGTATTTTTGATATATTTGGCTTAGACCTTTGGACATTTTATTTGTTGTTTATTTACTTGATGTAAGTTATTGTTCTTGCTTCTTTAAGCTTCCATTAAATAGATATTACAATTGTTTTGGATTGATTTTGAGAATTTATGATTTCAATACAAGGATGAACTCTAGAATTTTGATTTTGGGGCTTTTCAATTTTTAGCTCATATTGCATTAATTATTTTCTAATCTAGCTTAGTTTAGTTTTGTTAATCTTTTAGTTCCATTGCATATTAGGTTAATTAAGACTAATTTAATTTTAGTTTTATTAATTAATTTTCTGATTAATTGAGATTGTTTAGCTTAGTTGGTTCCTTGATTGTTAATTTCAATTTATTAGTCTTTTACATTTAATTCCTACACTCAAAAAAAATTTCTAAAAGTATGAATCTAGTCCATGTCTAGTGCTCTTTTTTATTCCCATTGCACTCTTTCATTCATTGCACATACCACAACTTTTATTTTTCATTTGTGAATATTTTCACCATTTTAAACGAGTTTGATTTTAAGTAATTTTCTCTGAAGAGACAATCTAGAAATTTATTCATAATTATTACGCGACATCATCCTACACTTGGGACAGCCTTCGTGCTGCTCATTTTTGAGTGAGTCAGTTTTAAAGGCATAACAATTCTTCTCCTACTGCCTCACTCCTGAAGACCAAAGGGTGCAAATTGTTGTTTTTCACATGGTAGGGAGGGCATTATCTTGGTTCCATTGGCTTGTGGAATCTAGTCCAACACACACTTGGAGGATTTTGTGCAAACCCTCAAGATCAAGTTTGGTCCTTCAGCGTATGAAGATTCGGTAGGAGCCTTCACCAAGCTTTAACAAGATACTAATGTGGAAGATTACTAGACTCAGTTTGAGATCCTATCAAATAAAATCACTAGGCTTAGTGAAGATTTCAAGGTGAGTACTTTCTTAAGTGGACTAAAGGACAAGATACGAATTGTGGTTACAATGTTTAAACTTACTACACGTCTATTGCCTTTGGATTGGCTTGACTACAAGAAGAATAAGTGATAAGGAGGACTATAAGCAGTAGATTACAACTCACCCTACCTTCCAGCCCTTCAACTTACCCTGCCACCAGACCCAATGTTCCTTGACTTCCAGCTCCCACACTCATCCTTAGACTACCTACACCTAAATCTCAAACACAAAAGAGATAAGGGTTTATGCTATTATTGTGATGAGAAATTCCAACCAGGCCACTATTGCTATAGACTAACCATTCTCCTTTTGGAAGGAAAGAATTTAGATGCTAAAGATGGGGAAAATGTAGAGGGAGGACTTGCCATGGAAGCTAATGTGGAAGTAGCACAAGCAAAAGTGAGTTGTTGGGGATTTCTCTCCATGCCATTGCAGAAGCACCAACCCTTAATACAATGAGGGTCATCATTCTCATATATTGGAAGCACACATAGTTTTATTCCTTTAAAGGTCACAAGGAATATGCAACTGCCAGTTGAGGGAAGCCTATTGATAGTACAAGTAGCAAATGGAGACACCTTACCTTGGCAAGGTTGCTATCGAACTGTTCAAACTCACCTTCTAGGACGTACATTCCAAACCTTTCTATATGTACTACCATTGGGAGGATGTAATTTGGTGCTTGGTGTGGACTAGCTACGCCTCTTAGGACCAATTCTTTGGGACTTTAAGGACCTCACTATGAAGTTCAATCATCACTCTTGGGGAGTGATATTACAAGGTCTGAAACTATCAGAACCAACAATGGAAGGGGACAAGGTAGCACTTAAGGAAGATTGCAGAGGATTATGGTTGGGGCTCATGGAAGTGACTAATGGGAAGCTTCGTAACAGGGATTTACAACTTAAACTTCAGCAATTATTGGAACAATTTCAAGGAGTATTTGATGAGCCCAAAGGCCAACCCCCACTCAGGAGCCATGATCACAAGATTCAACTTAAGGAGGGAGTCGAACACCCCCAGCAGCAGGCCTTACAGATACCCATACTACTAGAAGGAGGAAATAGAAAAGTTGATGAAAGAGATGTTGCAAGCTAGGATCATTAGGCCTTGTCAAAGTCCCTATTCTTCACCTGTATTATTGGTGAGGAAGGCATATGATAGCTAGCAGATGTGTGTAGATTATCGAGCTCTCAAACAAGACACCATTAAAGATAAGTACCTTATTCCTATCATTGATGAACTTTTAGATGAATTACATGGAGCTACTTTATTTTCTAAGCTAGACTTATGATCTGGGTACCATTAGATTAAAATGAACCTAGATGACAACATTTAGGACCCACGAAGGACATTATGGATTTTTGGTGATTCCTTTTGGGCTCATCAATACACCTTCCACATTCCAAGGTCTAATGAATAACATTTTTAGGCCTTACCTAAGGAAATTCATTTTAGTTTTTTTTTTTTTTTTAAAGATATTCTTGTCTATAGCAAGTCCCTTGTTGGTCATGTTGTTCATCTAAGAACTGCATTAGAGGTCCTGCAAACACACCAATTGTTTGCAAAACCCTCCAAAAACATCGTTGGGAGCACAAAGGTGGAATATGTTGGTCATTTAATCTCTAAGAAGGGAGTGAAAGATGATCCTGCCAAGATTGCATCTATGTTAAATTGGCCTATTCCCAAAAACTCTAAAGTTTTAAAGGGGTTCTTGGGACTCACAAATTATTACATGAAATCATTCAAGGGTTATGGAGGTGCAGCTCCCTTAACTACCCTATTGCGAAAGGACTCATTTTGCTGGACCGAAAAGGCAACCCAAGCCTTTAATTCGCTCAAAGAAGCTATGACCACTACTCTAGTATTGTGTCTATCAGATTTCTCTAAATTATTTGTTGTTGAGTGTGATGCATCAGGGGAAGGATTTGGAACTATACTTATGCAAGAAGGAAGGCATATAGCTTACCTAAGCCAAGCCCTAAAAGGGAAGAGTTTGTAGTTTTCTACCTATGAAAAAGAGCTACTAGCATTGGTTTTTGCTATTAGGAAATGGATGCATTACCTTCTATGGCATCGATTCAAGGTGCGGAGTGACAGCAGGCCTTCATATACCTCCTAGAGTATTGAGTGGGAACTCTTGCAACAAAGGTGGCTTTCTAAGCTCTTGGGGTTTGATTTCTCAATGGAATACAAGAGTGGAAAGAAGAACATGGTAGCAGATGCCCTATCTAGACTAAGTATTCACACAGACCCTATTTACCTACTAGATCAAGACGAGGACAACAATATGTGAATTCAAACAATTAGCACTATTAAAACAACTTGGATGCAGGAGCTGCACAAACATTATCTAGGGTACCCCATGATTCAGGACCCTATTCACCATTACCAAAAAAGGTCAATGGACCAACAAAAATAATTTTATCATAATGATCTACTTTTCTACAGGGGTAGACTTCACCTAGGCTCCATCAAACCATTTCCACAACACATTCTCCAGCAATTCCACAGCAGCCCCTTAGTGGGACATATAGGAACTCAAAAAATATATTCCAAGGTCAACAAGTATTTCTATTGGTCTTATCTACAAGGGGATGTGAGGAGGCATATCAAGGAGTGTGATACTTGCTAACGCAACAAGATAGAGACGCTACACCCTGTGGGGTTACTACAACCACTTCTAATTCCATCTCAGGATCGGACTGACATTAGTATGGACTTTATTGAAGGTCTTCCACCCTCCATGGGACAAAATGTCATCATGATGGTGGTCAATAGGCTAAGCAAATATACCTATTTCATAGCACTCATGCATCCCTACACCGCTACCATGGTTGCTCACCTCTTTCTAGATCATATCTTCAAGCTACAAATAGTCAGTGATAGGGACCCAATCTTCACGAGTGCTTTTTGGCAAGAATTATTCAGACTCAATAGAACACAACTCTTACTCTATTCAGTGTATCATCCTCAAACAGATGGCCAAACAGAGTCAATGAACAAGGTGCTATATGGATACCTAAAAAAAAAGCTTCTCTAGTGACAAACAGATTGGAATAAATGGCTCTCATTGGCAAAATGGGCATACAATACCTCTACCCATACCTCAACCAAACTCAACCCATTTGAAGTTGTGTATGGGGTAGGTTAATGTTGTATGAACATGGGCCCACTCGTGTGCAAGCTGTTGAAGAAGAACTGAGGAGCAGAGTCTTCATTATCAACTCATCCGAGACAATCTTCAGGATGCACAAGCTAGGATGAAATATTATGCTGGCAAACAATGAACTGAAAGAGAATTCCAAGTGAGAGATTGGGTTTACCTTTGTTTGAGGCCCTATAGGTAGATGTCGATGCAATTGTGTAGAAACTTCAAGTTGTCTCTCAGGTATTATGGTCCATTCCAAGTGGTGTAATGGGTTGGTCAGGTGGAAAATCGGCTCAATCTACCAAAGGATTCTCATATTTACCCGATATCCCATGTGTCCTATCATAAAAAGACAATGGGAACCTAAATTGATCCACTTCCCTCACCTCCTATGCTATAACTAGGACATGCCCCAACTTCTAACCCGAGAAGGTCTTGCTCAGACGGCTCAAAATGAAAGGATATGAGGCTTCAATAGAGATGCTGGTACAATGGAAATGAGCATTGGGAGAAGAAGGGACATGGGAGGAATATAAAGAGCTCTAGAAAAAATCTCCAAACCTTGTAAACAAGGTCTTTTGAGATAGGAGGCAGTGTTATGAGCTTATTTGTGTCTATCAAGTCTTCAAGTAGTTTACATGTGTTTATTGACATTATTTTATTCAGCTATGCCTTTAGTTAAGTTAGTAGGATCAAGAATGTCTCTTGCATATTATCTATTATGTTATGGGTTTTTATTTTAGTTGTAATGGGACATTATATGAATAGATGGGCCTTAAGTTTCAATTAGTAGGTTGTCAGTGGAGTCTCTCAGTTGAATGGGCTAAGTGGTGTTTTTTTAATAGAAGTCCTTTAGTCATGAAGAGATCACACAAAAGTATATTTATAAACTGACGTGACTTGATATGGTACGTTAAATTGTAAAGTTATTACTACAAATAGATCTAACGTATTATATAAACTCACGTCGGTTTGTGGATTTATTTTTGTAAGATCTTTTTGTGTCAGTCGTTTTGGACGTGTTTCGTATGTACCAAGAGATCTCCTTGGGCAACCAAGGGGTGGACCAAGGGACTTTCAACCATACAAATATAGAGGGGAGCACGGGGATAGTCAGGGGACCCTACGATACTTAAGTTAGTTTCCTTTTTAGGAAGTATTTTCTTTGCACTCAAATTTTGTAAGTTTGAATATACCTTGAGTTGGCTTTTATATTAGGTTAAGGTATCATTGGCTTCCATTTCCAAGGAGCTATCCCATCATCCCCCATGCTTCTAGCACGTGAATTAGTTACCCTAAAGGAAATTATTAATGCAGCATTGGGCTCTGACTTACATCTCGGAGCCCTCTCAATCAGGGCCAACGAGTCCCATCTCTCAGTTTTCAAGAAGAGAGCCGCAGTTTCTCTTTTGGCACGCATCCCCACAGTTGTTGTTTCATCATCATCATTTTGTTGGCTTCTCAGCCTACTATAGCAATGCCCACCTTTCTTTCCCGAACGTATGAGTCATGGTTACCTCTTTTGCACGCTTCTTAGCAACTGTTTTCTAGAGACTTGAGGAGTTTGCGTCCCCTCGACCTGTCTGGGTGGCACCCACTTTTCTTTCTCCAAAGGAATGGTGGTTATAGCTTCTCCTACAGGTTTCCTAGTAGCCACGTGCTAGTGATGATTCAAGGCGGCTGGCAGGTCGACACACATCACCCCTAGCCACTTCTATCGATGTCTCATTACTCTTGGGCGGGGCCAAACGAACCTATTATTTGTGGGATGAGCCCATCAAAGGCTGTTATCTTTGTTTTACCAAACTAATGGGCCTCCTTTAGCCCGTTGGGCCTTGAACTCTTGGGCTGGACCTTTTTACCCTCTCCATTAGTAGTAGTTAATTGTGGAGTCTAGCTTGGGAGTTTGCATTTATATTTAACTGAAAATTGTCAATAAAACAATCATCTCGAAGTTTATTCAAAAGTTCTATGTCCTTGGAGGTAGTTAGCTGCTCGAATTGCCATGGACTCTCTTGTGTCTAATAATTGCAAACTGATAACGCTATTGTCAATCAATATTGGCAATGGCTGCCCCCCTACTCTCGGCCGCTCACTCGCAGCATGCTAACCTCGCCCTCAGTAGCGGTCCTGAGGCCCAGAGAAGCATAGCGGGGCGGCTAAGCGATGACCCTAGGGCCCCCTACCCCCCACATTAAAAAAAAAAAATTTATTTATATATATTAAATAAATATATTGGATATAAATATACACAATATATAAAAGACTTAAAATTATATTCAAGTCATTGGATTGCTTTGGCCTAGGAGGCCAAATCAATCCAAAATCTAACTCTAATGAGTTTAAATTTTTTTTATATTTATAAATTTTAATTTATTATTTAAATTATATTATAATTTTGGTCTAAAAAAATATTTTTAGACCAAAAAAATTTTTTTTTTAATATAATGCGGGGGGCGGGGCGGATGGGGGTTTTTCCCCCGCCCCCCGGCACCGGGGCGGGGGACCCCGCCCCCGCCTCCCGGGGGCGGGGTGCGGGGGAAAAACCCCCATCACCCGCATGGTGCGGGGCGGGGGGCGGGGAGGGGGTGCCCCCGCCCCGCACCATGCGGGTAGCACCCCTACCTATGGCTGATAACGCTATAGTCAATCAATATTGGCAAACACCTCTTCTGTGTCTAATAATACTACACCGAAAACAAAATGTGGGACGTATTGGTAATGGTCCAACCAAAATCAAAGTGAAAACTAAAATTTATCTGAAACTATATGTTTTACTTAAAACCAAAGCTATTCAACAGATAACTTCACATTAGACTATCCATATATTAGCCAAAATATTAATATAATAATATTTTTTAATAATAATATTTTTTTTAAAAATATTTTTTCATATTTTACAATTACACTAACCATTTGTTAATTAATGATTAGATATAGCAATATTAATAACCATGCACAAAATCACTTTATTAATATTATTATTGACAATGTTAATTAATAATTGGAGATAGAAATAAAATATGTGTTTTAGCTATGAACAGTATTTAGCCAAAAATGGAGAAATGTTTCTATTTACTATAGCTCATATGTGGAGCTCCCAAGTTTGGGCTTTAGGCAAAACATGCAGTTTTAGGCAAATTTTGGCTCTAGCTTTGGTTAGACCATTGTCAATGCTCTAAAAAACTCTTTACCCTATTCTTATTTTCCTTCTTGACCTCTAAAACGCTCTTTCAAATTTTATATGTGAAAGAGCCAACTGCCAATATTTGCTTACCATCCAAAAGCTAGCATTTTACCTCTAGACATGGCTTTGTAATATTCAACCAGACCTTTACAAGTAGGAATTTGCTCAAACCAAGGCCATCCTCATCAACATTGGCCATCTCCACATCCCCAGCACTAGCAGTCCTCCAATACACTCTTCTATTTCCCTTGTCATGCAACCAAGTGACAAGTTGTAAACTTGGATCCAAAAAGCTTCTTTCTCTAGACAAATATCATAAGCCCTTCATAACAAGAATTTATCAAAACAACCAGGGTCTTCGATCACCTATTTACCCTATTCTTATTTTCCTCTGTTTTAAAACCTATCAAGAAATGGTTAGCATCAATCATGTTAACACGTCTGTTCATGGTTTGTTGGATGACATCTCTTTCTATAAATAGTCTTATCAACAATAACTCCAGCAATCAAGCAAAACTCTCCTCTCCTTAGAGACGTATTGACCATTGTAGAATTGATGTGGAGATCTCCTGTTTCCTTGTCAGTAAGAAAGCTTCAATACAATTCACCATCCATAAGTATGAAGATGACACATTATTTGTAGTCTAAACTATATAATATTTATTAAAAAGGATCTTAAAATACGAGCAATCCTATTAGAAAATACATGATAAAAGTAGCATCTTGTAGCAACTTTGATTCTCTAATAAAAATTTTATATGATATAATTTAATTTAATAAAAATATTTAAAAATTTAAATCTTAAAGATAAAATAAAATGTTTCTTACATTGCGTAATAAAAATCACTCGTTACGGAACTAACCTGCTTGAAATTTAGAAAAAATTATACAACTTTCAACTATTTACATAATCTTTATACTATATTTTTTTAATTTTTTTTTATCTAATATTTAATATATGAATAATAGATAGGAGAATTAAATTAGTTTTAAAAAAATAAATTAAAAAAATATTAAAAAGTTCAAAAATTTAAAAAAATGTGGTGCTCTGAAATTTATATCCTCTGCCTTACCCTCACGAACCACTCCACGAGGCAGCTAGCACCCTCCTCTCTCTCTCTCTCTCTCTGCCCGTCTCCTCCTTCCCGTTACCGGCTCCAGCCTCCTTCGCTTCATTCTGGTAAGTGTAGCCGAATCTCTCTATTTCTCTCTCTGTCCATATCCCAGTATAACAGAATCCTTCTCGTCGCCGGGTCGAAATGCTCGTGGTCCGGGCGACTACCAGGCCCAGCGTGGGGTGCCTACATAATTCCCCCGCCCTCTTGTAACGCCAGTTTTATCTCATTCTCCCTCCCATTTTCTCTCGCCTATCTATTTCACGCACGAACGGAAGACCGAATCTAAGGACAGCAAGAGAAGCGAGGAGCTCTGCTTAACTGGTTATGGATTTTTCCATGTTCCGTTCGTGTTCTTTCTTTATTAAGCCTTTTGTTTGCTTGCTTAGAAAATGGGGAATAGCCACGAAACCTCATGAGTTAAAAAAAAAGGGGGTAAAAACTGGGTCTTTAAAAGCCTGGAAATTCGGAGAAAGCCCCTTGCTTTCTTCTACAGAGGCATTATTAACGGGGTTTAAACTGGGTCCAGATTTATTTATTTTTAATGAGGGCAGCTTAGGAATTAATGGATGATAATGCTAATGTTTTTGTCTTTTTATCAGGGTCGAAGCATGGGATTATAGAATTGAGGTACCCGAGTTTTCTGCCATTTTCATTGCCCAAGAATGAAGCTAAACTTCACACGTGCATGTTGTCCCTCTAATTTCTCGACTTTTATTAAATCCTCTCTTTGTACCAATCTCCATCGGCCCCTCTACTCTTCTTCATTGTCATCCTCGCATACATCTTTAAAACCTCAAATTCCGCTCTTTCTAAGACCACCAATGCATTCAGCGACCGTTTCTGACCTCCAAAAGTGGCATGATTGGGCCAAACGCCTTGCTTCTTCAGTTGGGACAACGTTCCTGGACAGTGACAATGGCCCTGATTCCAGCCTGTTGTGCAGGGAGCTTAAGTGGCTCGTGGAAGATACAATTGAAGACTCAGTACTTTCGCAAATGAGTATTGAAAACGGTAAAAGAAGTGTAAGATTAAGGGCCTGCGTAGAGGATCTTTACAATATGTGGAAGCAGCGGATTGAAGAGAGGAAGCCTTTTCAGTACATAGTTGGGTGTGAGCATTGGAGGGACTTGGTGTTAAGCGTCCAAGAAGGGGTTTTGATTCCAAGACCTGAGACTGAACTCATTGTTGACTTGGTGGCTGATGTGGTTTCAGAAAATGAAGATTTAAGAGAAGGGTTGTGGGCAGATTTGGGTACTGGAAGTGGTGCACTTGCTGTTGGAATTGGAAGGATTCTGGGGAGTCGTGGGATGGTTATTGCAACAGATTTGAACCCGATCGCCCTGTCTGTGGCGGCTTTTAATTTGCAGAGGTATGGTTTGCAGGTTAGTAAATTTATCATTCTAATAAACGGTTATCAAGTCCAACAATTTCACATGAAAACTCCCTATCAAAATGCTGGCATTCATCCCATTGTTCTGCATGGAGATCAAATTCCTGAAGTTACTAATTTTCTTCTATTAGATTATTTATACAACATAGAAGGTGAAATATGGCCTCAATTTCAGATCATTAAGTAATCTAGTTGATGCAAAACTGTCACTATTGTTTCTTTTGAAGGTATTAGTATTGCATCTTGTGAGATCTCCTAAAAGATTACACTTTAATGATAGTGAGTTGCTATTTAAACAGCAGTTCCTCCTCCCATTAGAGTGGGGTGGAGGGTAAGCTCATGAATTCAAACTCAAAAATTATGCTTTAATGGGAGTGAGGCAATACTTTTATCTACATTCCCAATTTTCTGTTTTACCATACCTTCACCACCAATCGATCTTGTTATATCAAACCACAGCCTTAATTTAGTTATCATGCTGTAATGTGAATTCTTTTGAGCGTTCATGTAGTATTGGAGGGTCTTGCATCACAAATTAAATATACTAGCATACATTTGTCATCCTCATAATCTATTTTTTTATATATAAGTAATAAGAGTTTTATTAAGGCAAGAAAATAGGCATAGCCCAAGTACGCAGGAAGAATACAAACGGAAACATCTAAATACAAGCTGAGGACAAAGGATAATGAGTCGTTTTAAGATTATGAGGTTATAATCTTGAATCGATAAGTACATTGACAGGTCAGTGTCCAAAGTGCCTAAATACAAAAAGAACTTTGGAGAACAATAAGCAGGCTAACCTCAGACATTGTCCTAGCAAACGCTTTTGGGAGAATCTGTTAGGTATTGAATTAACTAGTGGAAACAATTTAGACATTGCTAAAGACATTAATGTCCAAAGTTTTGGACTCTGTAATAAATGGTCAATAATGTTCCTTCAGTAGTTATAAATAATGCTTCCTTTTCAAGCTATATTTTTTTGCAGGGACCTGCAACTATCAAGTGTAATCCTAGGGGGTGATTCCATAGAGGTAGTTAATGGAATTAATAATCTGGCTGAAAACATGAGTATTATATTTAATAACCTCTAGGAGTTGGCTCAAGTGGTAAAGGCCTTGGTCTTGGTAGTGTGCTCCCTCGAGGTCTAAGGTTTGAATCCTCTCAGGTGCAAACAATTTTCGGAGCCATCGGACTGGAGGAACTTCCTCTTGAATTACCTGAAGTGTACTTGTAGGAAACTCATTGCCGAGGGCCTATGCACCCTCGGAGTCATGACTATGTTCTCAGACACCCAATGCCAATAAAAAAAAAAATGAGTGTATATTTCATAGAGGAAGCAAAGCAGATTCTTCAACACTACAAGTGGCAGGCTGCACATGTGCCTATGGATGCTAATAGAGTTGCTTATAATTTAGCTAAGAATCTATTGCAATGTATAGATGCAATTGTTGACATGGAGCAGGTGCCTGTGAGTACCAGGGTTGATGTATTAGCAGAACTTGCTTCTAGTTAATGAAATATTTTTCATCCAAAAAAATGCCTTATTTCTCCTCTTCCTCCCCAAGATGGAATATAAGGTGGCTAAGATATAGAGTTTCTCCATTTTCTTGAAAGGCATTGTGTTGAGACTTGAGACAATTAAAATATATCTCGAATTATAAATTAGATTACAACAAATATTGAGATTAAAGAGATAGTTGCTTTGGTTTGTGAAGAATGTATTGTCGGTATAGATGCTTTTTATACATGGAAGAAAGCCTCTTGATGAAATAAATTTTATTTTATCACAAGAAGTTGGAAGTATGTTGGTTACAAATTAAAGTTTCATAATTTTATTAGCTCATCCTTTCTCCTTCTCTTTCCCAAAGAATAATGCTCTACTTTGAACAAACCACTCAGGATATAATTGAATTAAGGCAAGGATCATGGTTCGAACCATTGAAGGATGTGGAAGGAAACATTGCAGGTATTGTAAGTAATCCACCGTACATACCAAGTGACAATATTTCTGGGCTACAAGCTGAAGTTTGTAGACATGAACCGAAGCTTGCATTAGATGGTGGTCTCACTGGCATGGATTATATTTTTCATCTTTGCAATGGGGCTGCTTCAATGTTGAAACCCGGTGGATTTTTCATTTTCGAGGTATGGATCTTCTAATACCTAGGATTCAAATTGCAGAAGTCAGATGATCGTGATACCAAATTGTTTTATTTTTTATTTTTGGTAATAATTGAGGCTTCAAAATCTACAAAATAGATTGGGTAATGCCTTCTCAGGTGCTGGAACTCATAACATGTGGGAAATGGTAATTTGGTAACAATCAATGTACAATACACTTTGTGTAGAATTATCCCATCATGCTAATTATGGTGTTTGTGGAGTGAAAGAAACAAACATTGCGTCGGTGATTGTAAAATGTCGGTGTCATCAGAGCTCATGTCTTTCATTCATTCTTTTCTTTTCTTTTTTCTCTCTCAGCTCAAGTCTTGCTTACTTATACCCTTTTATCATTGGATAATGGCCCAATATAGTGTTGCTTTTTCAATTTCTTCTTTCCTAGAATTTCTCGCACTTCTTCCTTTTGCTAGCTTGATGGTGCTCTTGTATATTTCCTGCGTGCTAGGGTAAGACTTTTTTTGTCAGCAACTACTGATCAAAAGAATTTTTATATGTTGATTGATGGAAACCCCTCAGGGTTAGCTCAAGTGATAAGAGCCTTGGTCTTGGGGGTATGCTCTACTCCTTAGGAGCCATGTTCCATCGGTGAAAAACTGATGATTTATTTGGGGACCCATCGAGTAATGGGTAATCCCTAATCCCATGAGACCATATATAAAGGGAAAAACTGTGGTCGTGTGTGATAAAGGCTTGCTTCTTGTTATGAAATTAGCTAAACATCACATTATCTCTTTACAGGTAGAAACTTGAGTACAAAGTTGAGTGTCTTATGTATTGATCTCTTCCTTTCATTCAGTAAGATTGATGTTTGTTTCCCTTAGATTTCCATATACTTGCACATTGGATTTGATTTATATACATTTTTTTCTGACTTATGCTACATACTAGTCACCAGTTAAACAAATAATCTAAAGATTTCCATGAAGAAAGAATACGGTTCTTGTAGCAATTTTGACTTTGTTTTTCAATTTACAGGAATGTATGAGCTAAAGTGATTCCTCAGCATTAACACAAACTTGTTATTAGTTTGGAGGTCATTAAGTTCAACTGGGAGGAAAATATTACAATGTTTCTTCTGGGTTATGCGTTGCTATTCTTGATTTAACTGGTTAATTTGTCTGTTGTTTCTTTCTTTCCCATTCTTTCCGTAGACAAATGGTGAGCAGCAGTGCAAGTGTCTGATAAAGTACTTGGAAAATGATCTCAGAGGCAGCTTCTGCAATGTGGATATGGTATCCGATTTTGCTGGCATTCAACGATTTCTAATCGGATTCCGTCAACAACAAACTTGATTGGTAATAATCTTGTATTGTATGTTTGCCATGGAGTAGGTAAAAACAAGAAGTAAAAAAAAAAATATGGTAGCTGTACTCCTGGTTAGCCACTGATGAGAGACAATAAGCCATCTCACACCTATGAAATTTGGAGGCTTATCGTTGTGAACTTTACATGACTCCCTTTCTCACTCTCTTGGGTTCCAGTGACTCTGTAGAGGGTCCTCATCTGAATTGTGCTGTGTTGAAGCTTGAAATCGTGAAACTTCTAAAGCCCAAACACACCACATGCACAGGGTGTTTGGCTTAAAAAGTAAAATGGCTAGGGATGCTTGTGTGTGATAATTTTACACCTGCTCTTGTATAGTTTATTCTCTCGCCCCCAGAAAAATTTCATTCATGCACCCCTCCTCATGAGTGAAATTTTATACTATGGCACATATCTACACATGGCAAGATTTCCTATTCTGGACAGCCGTGATACTAATCCTACCCTTCCTATGGAAAAATCTCACTCATGTCCCCCTCCTCATGAGACATATAGACATTTAATATGTAGAACTGAGCTTGATCCAAATAAATTAATACCACTAATTCCAACAATTTATTAACCAGAAATTGAATATAATTGAGCCATGATCATATGAAGAAATACCAAAATTTTCATCTTTATACTGCATTATCCCAAAATTTTCAGATTTATCACTATTCACAATATCTTGTAACCTGCACATATGGTTTTACCCCCCAAGTGGGTTGTGCGCCCTTTACTCCCCTTCATCATCTAGGGTTGTCCTCATAGGACTTGTTGGTCTCCTGTAGGGATGCAAAAAAAAAAGAAAAAAACTAGAAAATTGGTAGAACCGGACCGGATCGAACTAGTGGGTTCAATATGGTTTGTAACCAATTTGGTGCGGTACCAGTTCTTAACATCTGAAACCAGTGTGGTATCGGTTTTCATAATTTAAAAATTGATTTAAACCGAACCGGATTGATATATATATATATATATATATATATATATATTATAGGCTAAATTGTTAATTAATATAACATGAAATTCTAATCTTATTATTCAAGTCTATTAATTTTATAACATAAAATTAATATAACATTTTATGTAAATTAGACACTAATTATACTATTTTAATCTTATTATTCAAGCTTATTAATTTCATTAATAAGTTAGACACTGCTTATACTATATTAGTATAATTGAACATTAATGAATTAGTAATTGTTAATAATAAATACTAAATTCTAACAATTAAGTTTATTATTGAGAAAATTATAATACTAAACTTATATAGTGTCACATGTGTAAACAGTAAATCGGACCGAACCGGACCGAAACCAAGAAGACCAAAAGTTTCAATTTTAGTGATGAATTGGACTATATCGGTTTTTAAAATTTCAAAATTAGTGTATACCGGTTTGGTTTCAAAATTTGTTCAAAATTAAACCAAACTAGACCAGTTACATCCCTAGTCTCCTACCACAAGGTATGCATCCTCCAAGGACTATATACACCATCATTGGATGTATTGTGTTGTCCCATAATCAGATCTGTTATCAGTCTCAGGACTGAAATATCTTTAGTTGAGCCTTTTAATTATAAAAATTGACTAACATTGTCTCCATAATTCCACTAGCTCGTTATAGGGACATGATTGAAACAATGTTATTTGTGCAAGCATGAAGCTTGTTATGGGGACATGCTTAAAGCAATGTCATTTAAATGAGCATGCACAACTTAAATGAGTGATGGAAGAAGGACACAAGTTTGCCATTTTTAATCATGTCTAGTTAAATGTATAGTTAGCAAACAGATGCCAGAATGACAAGTAATAAATAATTAAACATCAAAGAAACAATTATTATTTCAACAATTAGTTATGAATTCACAACAAAATCAATAAGTAAATGCTTAGTTAGATCTATAATATAATAACCAATAATGAATAAATAATTCACAAGTTTGTTTATAAGATTGACATAATTTTCACTTACATTTATCGATAAATTTTAACATCATTGAAGTACGTTGTACTTTTAATAGTAGCCTCTTCTTTTTTCACCTTTCTATTTTTCTCGAGCCTGGGCTTCGACGTGGAGTTATATATATATATATATATATATATATATATATATATATATATATATATATATATATATAAAAGACACTAAATTTCAGCAATTAAAATTTATAGTGTAACTGGATATATTATTATATATCTATATATTTTATTAATTTCGAAATAATTTTTTTAAGATGTAGATCTAAATTTTAATTAGGGCACTTATTTCATAACTTGTATTTATTAATTTAGTGATTAATTTACTAGGTATTACATGTTCAATGTGGAAGTTTATTATTTTACATTAGCCTTGTCTGCACGTGAAGAACAATGCCTAATTTGTACGTACATGTAGGATTATTTAATTTATTTACCTTGTATTATATTCTGGTTGTTTTTGGATAATTTTAAGGGTCCCCATCTACTCCATTCATTTCTTGTTATTTTGCACATTTTTGGATCAGGTTCCAGTAGTTCAGATTTTGCAAACTGAGCCTCGATTGGCTATGTGTGGAGCCCCCAGTACTAGTCCGATGCGGCTGTACGGTGCAAATGCGTACATCCTTGGCGACGAACAGTATTTAAATGCAGACAAAATAAGAAGATTTGAACACACAGATTTACAGTCTCTCATAGCCTCTCATTTATCACTCTACAATTTGAGTTGTAGATCTATTTGCTGGAGAATATGTTCTTTCTGGAGCTTTCAGGTTGAAAAAGAAGTCCCAAAAGTCGGAAGAAGCTGAAGAGTCTAAAGTCCCAACCCAGAAGAAGTCCCTAAAGTCGTAGGCACCCTGCCCCTTTTATCTGACCCTCTTCACGCATGCACCTCAGTGGTGATGAGTGATGTTTGCTTTGCGTGTCTGACCCCCTCTCAATTTCCCACTTTCTTTTGATACCTCCATGTCTCCTTACACCCTCACCCCTTAGTCCATTCTTTTCCCCTCTCCCTCTCACTCATTTTGTCTTCTAGTGATGGCCTCCTTTTATGGGCCAGGTCTTGAAAGCCATTTTGGGTCTGGTGTATTTTACTCCCCTCATAGTTGCTCGCGATTCTTAAGGACAATGTAAGAAGGCCTTGAGAATATTCAAAGGTAAAACATGTAATTGACCTAATCCACCTCCATTCATAGAGAAATAAATTATGGGAGCTGGCCCTGGTCATTAGTTCCTCTTGCATTAAGCAGCAAAGATTTATGAGCGTGGGATTAGGCAGGAGATAGGCTCGACCACGTGGAGTGCGAGTGTAAAGCCCGTCTTGGCGAGATAAGGGGGAGGTAGGCTCGACCTCATAGGATGCGAGCATGTAGCTCGGCTATGGAGGGAGATGGGCTCGACAGTGTGAAACACGTAGGGTGCGAGCTCGTAAATCGGCTAGATAAGCGGGGGGGTAGGCTCGACAGCATAAGATGCGTACGAAAGTTGGTCAGGCAGTCAAGCAACTTGCCCGCCTATTCGAACGCCTGGGAGGCTAGGCGGTCCTTGACCTTTCTTGCCTATTTGAGCACCTGGGAGGTCGGGCAGTCCCTAACCTTTCCAACCTACTGACTTTTATAAAAAATGGTAAAAATGGGCAAGCAGTTTGTAAGACTAGACTCACCCTAAGTCTTGTCGAAAGACTTCCGGTGTCTTTGTTTTCGATGACGTTGGTGACTTTTCCTTTTCTAATGTGAATTGCGGTTAGTGTTAGAGTATGTTTGTTATAACCCGTGTGAAGTGGTCAGGGAGCTCGTCGACCCTCTGGGTCCACTTCAAGTCGTTGTGGAGCTCAGAGGCACGTTAACTCCAAAGATTCATTCCCGAAGGTAACCTGCTGGTTATGGTTATGTCACGAGCGTGAACACCCGGCGTCTGCTGGTGAAGATGCTTTCCCAAAAGTAATGTTGGGCAGTTAAAAAATTGGATTGGCTCTTCGCTGTGAGGCAGGCCTGGCCGCCTTAAGGCTAGACCCGCCTGATGACCCTCACGAGAAAGTCAGTAGAAGATGCTGCAAAAATAAAACCTGTTCACGCAAATATTTTCTAATCACAAGTGCGAAATTCGCAAACCTAAGTTGTCCTGCCAGGGTGTGGTGAGGGTTTGAAGTGCTATCAGTTTTGCATTTTGTTGTTAGAGATGACGTTCTGTTGCTGGAGATTCCGTTGGTGGAGATTTTGTTGATGGAGTTTTCGTTGGTGGAGATGTCGTTGATGGAGATTTCGTTGGTGATGTCCGTGTCTTCTCTTCATTATTCAAGCGGTCCATAGACTCGGCCCGCTCTCCTTCAGGGAGAGGTCGGAATGCCTCGTGCCAAACTGCCTATTTCTCCCTCGGAGAGGTAATTACTACAGCGATGTGGCTGGTTTGCTCCTTCGCCATAGTGGGGGTCGGGGTAAGTATTCGGGCAACCTCGGGGCTAAACCTGCTCTCCTTCGCGAGAGGAACAATACGACTTTTGGCTCATCTCATCCCTTTGTTCCCCGCGGTTGGTATGTTGTTTGGGTAGTCTGTTTTGGACCCGCTCACGCCGTTGACACCGTAGGAAAGGGTAAGTTTAGGTCAGGCTGGCGTTGATCCCACATTTCGTCACAGCAAGGACCAGGGTAAGTCGTTCGAGGCTGTTACTAAACCCGCTTCCGCCCGTTGACGTTTATAAGGAAGGTAAGAGCTTTTTCCTTCAGATAGTTGAAGACTAACCCGCACTCTATCGTAGAAAGGATAAAGCAACATTTAGGCCTACATTTCCCTCTATTGACCAGCAGGGAGGTAATTCAGACAGCGATGTGGCTGATCCGCTCATTCGCCTTGATGGGGGTAGGGGTAAGCTATTTGGGTTACCATGGAGGTTAGTCCCGCTCTCCCGGACGAGGACGTTAAGCCGCCCACTCACCTATCATCCTTCGTGGGGAGGTTGTTCTAGCAGTTTGTTGTGGACCCGCTCCCGCTCGTTAACATCATAGGGAATGGTAGGTTTGGATCAGGCTGCTGTTGATACCACACTTTGTCGTAGCGAAGGACGGGGTAATTCATTCGAGGAGCCGTGGGGTTGTTCCTGCTCTCCGTTGCGGGAGGGACAAGGCAACCTTTAGGCCTACATTTCCTTATGGTATCCCGCAGGGGGGTAACTCGTTCGGACAGTCTGTTACTAGACCCGTTCTCGCCTATTGACACTTAACAAGGAAGGTAAATTTTTGTCTTCAGGTGGCCAAGGACCGACCCGCACTCCTCTACTAAAGGGATAAGGCAACATTTTAGGCCTACCTTTTCCTTTTTGCTTCACTGGGAGGTAAGTTGTTGATGGAGATCTTGCTGATGTAGAGTTTGTTGGTAGAGATTCTGTCTTCGGGTGGCCAAGGGCCGACCCGCACTCCTCTATGAGAGGGATAAGGCAACCTTTGAGACTTGCCTTTCCATTTTTGCCTCACAGGGATGTAAGTTACTGATGGAGATTTCGCTGATGTAGATTTTGCTGATGTAGATTCTGTTGGTGGAGATTCCGCCTTCAGGTAGCCAAAGGCTGACCCGCACTCCACTGCAGAAGGGATAAGGCAACGTTTAAGCCTACATTTCCATTTGTTATCCAGCGGGGAGGTAAGTTGCTACAGGGACCAATCATGTTAGTGAAAATAAAATCCACATAAATTGTGAAGGAGATAAACCGGAGTATTTAGCTGCTACAACTGATTTTTGCCCATTGTTGTTTGCCTGCTGCTTGACCAGAATTGCCCGCAATTGTTTCGTCATTTCTTCTCTTCATTGCTCCTCATTTTTATTTCTAGTTCCATTTCCCCCTCCCTTTTTTTTTGCCCGCTACTGTCCGCCCGCTGTTTGACCGAAATTGTCCGCTGCTCTACGTCCCTGCTCCTTATTGCTATTTGTCATTTCTCTCTTCTTCTCTTCTTTTTTTTTTTGGCAACCCGTATAGATGAGATTAGTCCGAGCAGATGAGGAGTAGGCAGTTGACGAGTTGTTGGTGACAAGTGCTCTAGCTGTGGCATCTGGACGTCTTTGGCCGATGAGTTGTTGGCGACAAACGCACTACCGTGGAGTCCAATATACGTGGCCGCTCTCCGTGATGCACATGGTCAAGGAGAACATCCACTGGCCGTGGTGCACATGGCCGAGGAGAGGAGGTCGTTGAGTCCTGCCTGCTGCTGCATGGCGATGGGCGAGGAGGCAGTGGAGTGCTTGGCTGCAATACATGGCCGACAAGAATACCATCCATGAGCAGTTTCGCGCATGGGGCCAACGTGGTCGTGGGCCACCTCTGCCCACTGTGGTGGTTAAGGACTACCTCGAGGGTGGCAGAAGATGTCGGCAATTCAGGTGGTGACCGCCAGCAAGGACATGGGGCTCACGGCAAATGTCGTGAGCCTGCCATGTGCTTTAAGGCATGCTTAGTGTATTGCGCATGGCCCACTGTTACCGTCCATTGCTGAGGTGGTCGGGAACCACACCTAAGGGGCAGACAACTCTGGTGGCTTTGTCGTGCAGTGACAGGACTGGGTCGAGGAGATCTCTGCCACGTGCAGTCCTGTGCACGTGGTCATGCAACCCCGTTCACATAGTCATCCAGCCCTGTGCACATGGTCATGCCTCATGCGGCAAGGTCTCCGTCATCGGGCAATGCTCGTGGGTCGTCTCCGAGGAGGCTCAGATGACACCGATGGCTCATGGGGTGGTTGTCGATGAGTCCAAGTAGTTCGCAGTGTGATTCTGTGAGCACGCCAAGAGTCTTGGTTCGCAGTCGTGGGCCACCATCAGCCTACCGTGGTGGTCGGTGACCACCAACGGGCAGGCAGATTACATCGGCGGCCACCTTCTTCCACTTCCAGTGCAAAAAAATCTCGATCCCACGTTTTTACACTGTTTTTCCTATGCTCATTATCGTTGGGCTATGCTTTCTTGTCCTGCACTCATTGAGGCTTTCTGAGCTCCTTATTTTATTTGCGAAGCGTTTACACCTCGTCTGTTAGCTTCGTCACTCATTCCTCCATGGTTTTCAGCCTTGCCTCCAAGACTTCCTCTGTCTCTTCTTAGCTATCCGAAATAGGTTGTCGCAGGCATACGAAGTACAAGATCTATAACAATCCCACAAACAGCACCACCGTTAACGTCGTGTTTCACACGCCTTTGAGACAGGTTCTAGCAGCTCAAGTCTTCCGAACTGGGCCTCAATCGGTGGTGTGGAGCCCCTGGCAATGGTCTAGTATGGTTGTATGGTGTCAGTGCGTACATCCATGACAATGAATAGTATTTAAATGCAGAGAAAATAAGAAGAGATGAACACATAGACTTTCATGGTTCGGCATTAGGCTTACGTCTACAGGGGTTTGGGGAGGGGAGATTCCACTGTAATAAGCTTATTTACAGTCTCTCATAGCCTCTTATTTCTCACTGTACAATGTGAGCTATAGATCTATTTGCTGGAGAAGATGTTCTCTCTGGAACTTTTAGGTTAAAGAAGAAGTCCCAAAAGTCAGAAGAAGTCGAAGAGTCCGTAGGCACCCCTGCCCCTTTTATTCGGCTCTCTTCATGCTTGCACCACGATGGTGAAGAGGGATGTCTGCTTTGTGTGTCTGACCCCCTCTCTCTTTCCCACTTTCTCTTGACACATTCATGCTTCCAGACACCTTCACCCCTGAGTCCCTTCTTGTCCCCTCTCTCTCTCACTCATTTTGTCTTTTAGTGATGGCCCCCCTTTGATGGGCTAGGTCTTGAAAGCCATTTTGGGCCTTGTGTATTTTACCCCCTTACACCTTGGATTGAATATCCAATAAATGTATCTTGCTTAGAAAGAAAGAGGGGAAAGGCCATAATCCTTTCTTCTTCTTGTCTTATTGTTATGGTATATAGTCATAGACCATGGCATAAATATGGAACAATTGCATAAAGTCATCCTCTTTTCCATCTTTCTTTATCAAATTCAATATGAAAAAGGCCTATGACAGAGTCAATTATAAATTCTTGCTTTATTTGCTTGAGGGATGTAGCTTTTTGTTACGAAATGGTGTTCCTAGATCAACCATTGTATTTTAACCATTTGCTTCTTTATCTTGGTGAATTGCACTCCAATGGGGTTCTTTAAAAGCTCACGAGGCTTGAGATAAGGTAATTCTCTATACCCACTACCATTTAGTTTTGTAATAGAAGCCTTTAGCAAGATGATTTCAAGTCGCATGGAGGGCGGTTTTTGTTTTGGATTCTTGGTGGGGGAGACAAATATAGGTTCACTAATCACTCTAATGTTTTGTTTGGCTAGAAATGATCATATTCAACCCTTGAGGGTTCTTCTACTATGCTTCGAAGCCGTTTTGAAATTAAAAGTGAACTATGTCAAATTAGGAGTTGTTCTAATGGGGGATGTTCCTAAAGTGGAAAGTATGACTTCCATTTTGGAATGCAAGATATTTTATTTGTCGAAATGTTTTGGCCACCCTTTGGTGCTCCATCAAATGGAAATCAATTTGGGATGTTGTTAGAGAAAATAGAGCGAAAATTGGCTAGTTGGAAGATAATCTAGTTATCCCAAAGTGGCAGGGTCACTTTAATTAAAAGTGTTATTTCCAACTTGCTGACCTACTTCCTATCATTATTTCCCACTCCCCACCAAGGTTGCTCATTGCATGGAGAAACTACAGCGGAATTTCTTATGGGGGATAAATATGGGTCACTATATGCTCTCCTATTTCAGGAGGATTTGGTATCAGGAATTTGCAAAATTTTAATAAATTTTTGTTAGAAAAATGGTTTTGGAGATACCACCAGGGGGGCTTGCAGAGAAACCTCATAAAATTGAATTAGGGTGAAGTATGGAGAGGATGGTGCTCAAATGAGGTGAGTGAGACATATGAGGTGGAGCTTTGGAACTACATAAAAAGAGGTTGAGATACATATTTTAGAAATATTCACTTCGAGGTGGGTCACATATCCAAAATCAAATATTGGCATGACATATGATGTGGTGATAGGTCTCTCAAGAAAACTTATCCAGAATTATGTAGTATAGTAAGAATGAAAGAAGCCTTGATTGTGGACCTCTTGGTTCTATCCAATTGTATTCTCCAATGGAATCTAAGAATCTTTAGAAATGCACAAGATTGGAAAATTGACACATTTTCGGAGTTCTATAACCTAGTATACTCTACTCGTATAGGGGTATGAGAGTTGAAGACAAGATTTCTTGATGTCACTCCAAAAAGAGAAATGATATTTGCAGTCATAGAATGTGCAAGCGTCGCGTACTCCTTTTGAAAAAGTGAGTAAATATGGGATCCACATAAAAAAAATCAAATTTTTAATAGTGAATCTCACTCTTTTTCTAAAGGAGTGTGTGACACTTGTAAAGTTCATAACTGTATCTAACATTACTCGTTTAAGGAAATGCTGAGTCATTGTCATAGATTAGCATTGTCATGCAAAAAGAGTGCGGAGTCCATGGACCATCGATCATCTACTACTTCTTGTGAGATTGCTATAACCTTTTAGGATGAATTCTTTACTCAGGTGAGACTAACTTGGATGATGCCAAGAAGATGATCGATCTCCTAACTTCTTGGAAAGGTATTCAGGGTAGTTGTCATATTGCAGCAATATGACAACTGGTCTTAATATGCCTACGGTGTTGTATTCGGAAGGAAATGAGTGAAAGAAGTTTCAAATATCGAAAGGATCAATGGATAAACTTAGAAAATTATTTTCCAATACGTTTTGTATACTTGGGCTTTTGCCTAGTCTTATGATCAATAAAACTTTGTTTATCAATCAAAAACAGATTATAAGAATGCAACAACAGAAATAAGAATGTACAAACAAAACTCAAATTCTAAGAGACCCTTGTATTCATATAAAAGGATAAAGATTCATTAAGATAATAGATGGACAAATCAAAATTACTGTATATATTCATCTTGATTTCAAGAAAATTAAGAGCTGGCATATTTCTCAGTCCAAATTCGAGCAGTAGCCTCATACTTGGATCTGTCGGTCTTGTACATGTGAGCAATCTCAGGGACAAGAGGATCATCTGGGTTTGGATCTGTAAGCAATGAGCATATTGACAATAGCACCTGTCACCAGTACTTGTATTAGACAAACAATTTATTTCTTTAGTCAGCACTAACTAATGGGAAAATTATATTTTGCACTCTCAAACTATCACTGTTTTTTCAATTTGTATATATACAATACTAAAATCGTCAATTTTTACACCCTAAACTGTCAAAGTATAGCAACTTAACTAAAGGATTAATATTGACCTTAAACATTGTCACATATCCTACTTTCATCGATCTGAATTTTCATATCTTAACTAAGTGTGCAAATTGCTAAAATTTGGAGCTTTAAGGTGTAGTTTGGCAGCTTTTGTAGTTTAGGGTATAAATTCTTTTTATAGGTAGTTGAGGGTACAAATTGAAAAAACAATGGTAGTTTGATAGAGCGCAAGATAGTTTTCTCTATGTAATTTAGATATATTAGAAGTGGCTTTTTACAATGTCAAGCCCAAAACCACAACATCTAGAGTCTGGATTACCAAACCCAATAACCATGATGAATTGCATAGGTAAGAAACTAAAGATATCAGAAAAATAATACCTTAGAAACTGTAAGAGCTGGGCTCCACTGCTCTTTAAGAATATCAAGGCATATACTTCCATTGCTGTTGATGTTAGGGTGGAAAACCTTTGTTTTGAAGGATACCTGCCAAAGCATTAAGGTTGTTTCGTGAAATGTCCCTTAAGATATCTATACGCTCAAAGCATGAAGAGATTTTACTATTCACAAGTGCTCACAGATAATCAAACGCCAACTGTTGAAAAAATCAAGACACACACACACATATAATGCATATGCATATAATGTCTTGTTTCTTTACTTTTCTTTTTCTCAAAAGTTTTTTTTTTGTTTTTTATTTCCAGCCAATTTCTGAATAAAATTGGGAAAACTAGAGAGAGAAACAACTACATTTAAAGCAAGAAACTACGAATCAGCTGGGATCATTAACATTGTATAATGGCATATTGGTCAATTCACTAACCTAGGTGTCATGACAATCGAAAGAACACTTGCACTTATATTAAAGTATATATAATATTCTAAATTCAATTTACATATATCCCCTTACAAATTAATATGATCCACTAAATCTTGCAAAGGAAAGTAACATATAAAATCAGAAGGCACGCACACACGGGCCGGAAGACAAGTGTAGTGATACGTATGGAAACACCTCAAAACTCTACATTCATAAAGGATCAGTAATTCTTTACCTTTGGTGGCTTAAATGGGTAATCTGGTGGGAAGTGTATGTTTACCGAGAACATACCCCCAGCATAAAGGCTACCCTCTGGGCCAATTATTGTTGCTTGCCAATGAAACATGTCTCGTCCAACAGGGCCTGTAAAGATATCAAACTTGAACATTATGAAATACTATTTAAATAGACTTTACTTAAAAAATAAAAAAACTATTTAAATAGACGAGAAACATTCCATATGACATGAAATCAGTTTTTTTTTTTTTTTTTATATTTCCCAATATTTGTGCAAGCATTATGGGTTTTAAGTCTGACAATGCTGGGAGCTTCGACTTCCAGCTATCAGATAAAAAGGCCTTCGGTGTTCAGAGAGAGTTGTGGGCCCGAGCTACTTGTATCTTGGACAATCAAAGTAATCCTATGAGGTAATTTTCTGAGGGCATTATGAAAAGATATATGATTATGTTAAAATTTCAGAACTATATACTGTTACCATACTAAACACTGCATTATTATGTATCTTCAGAAATGCATTTGCAGACAAACAAAATGGCTTCTCCTACATAAATCAAATTTTTTTTTTATAAGTGCGCCTCTTTTACAATTTATCATTAAAAATACCTCATCAAGATTCAAGCATATAGCGCTTATATGGTAAATGCCAACAAACATAGAAGTGGATTAAAAAAACAATGAGAAACTTGGGCACAAACCAGCACTGCAAGAAACAGGAGGGTCCTTCTGCAGATCCCTTAGCTCCTTACTAATACGTTTTGCAGCCATCACAGACCTGTAGATTTTGGAACACAAAAAAGTGGTTCTCACTCCTATACATCTTTAGTCAAAATTAATATTTTAAAGAAAATGAAATGGAATTCCATCATTCAATAACAGCAAAATCACGTTGGCAGGCATCGTACGTAAGGACATTATATATGCTGCGTGAAACAAACCTCGACAGTTGTTGGACAATGTGTTATTCTTGAATGAAATGACCCATAACTTTGGATCGAATAAAGACCAAAACTCGATTAGAAAAAAAAAATAATAAAATAAAATACCAAAAAACTCGACGTCAGTTGAACCCGAGCAATAAGTTCACAACCAGTCACCTAGAGAATGACAAAATTACTTCCTAGGATTTCGCGACGCACTAGATTATATATAAAAACAAAAGCTTTTTACACATGCAAAGAAGTAACATCTAGCTTACGTTGATGAGACAAATAAAATAAATTAAAATTAAAATTAAATAAAATATTATTTAAATATATTTTTTAATATTATTTTTATGAACAATATTAGGTATAATCTTTATTTAGAGATTATAATACAAGTCTAGATAATTTTATCTTTAAAATTTTTTAAAATTACAAAATTATCCCTCCTAAAATAATAATTTTTTCTATTTAATAAAAGGTCTGCACATACAGTCTCTAAGTAGGGACTGTAAATAAAATTTCTTTATTTTTATTTTGAAATTTGAAAAAATTGAATTGTTTATTTTATTTTCTATTTAAAGTTAAAAAAATTGTAATAATTAAATGAAATTAGATATTTTCTAAAAACAAACTAGATATATACCTCAACACAATCACATATATACAAATTCAGAATTGTTACGTGCTCGTAGAAAACAATAATCTCTCAAAACTAGAAACCAAAATAATTTTAAAACGATAATTAAAAGGAAATTTCAATAGAAAACAAACATATTCCGTAAAAACAATCTGTAGAAAAACCACGTAAGGTCAAGAAGTAAACCTTTAAACCTTCAACTAGACTGTGACCGTTTAACTAGAAGAAAAGGGCAACGAACACGTATAAATCCTAAAGGAACGTTAGATTTTGATCAACCAGCAGCACCTTAAACACTGAATCCACGACCAAGCAAATGAAAAACATTGTTTCTAGAGAATATGGAGAAGATCGTAAATACAGAGGGAATGTACCTGGACTGATGAATGGTTACAGATTCAGTGGGGACCAGATTAAGAGCACGACGATGGGTCTGAGAGTTCTTTTCGTTTCTTTTCGTCTGGGATTCCTAGGGCTTTGAGCGGACGTGCTTTTATGGGTTTATGTAAAGAGGCCGCTTGAATAATTGTTTTATTATATAAACTATAAGAAAAGTTCACTTTAAATATATCTATTTATAATTTAGGTATTTAAATAAATAAATTAGATATAATTATATTAAATGCATTAATTAGATATAATTATATTATAAAAACAAGAATTTATAAAATCTATTCCAAATAGAATTATATGTGCTACCAAAGAAATCCATTATTTCTCCAGAGAAATGCCAAAACTTCTAGGTAATTAAGCCTGGTTTGGTTAGCTAATATAGATAAAAACATCTCATCTGGAGTTATACCGTACAATAATATTAGTTATCTAAACATAATATTTCATCTCTTAAGTTTTAAAAACATCCATTTAAATAAATAATAAATAGACAGTATAAAACAGTAAAAATTGATATGAATAGTGCCAAAATTGACGTAAACAATATATGAACAGTGCACGAACAGTACATAAATAGTGAAAATTGACATAAACAGTGCACAATTCGAATACTCTATAAAACAGTAGTACCCACACCTTTTTCAAATTCTAAAAATTAAAAATTATCTCATCTCATGTTACTATCTAAACATACATTTTTTTACAAATTATTTCATCTCATCTTAATTCAAAAATTTCATTATTATTTAAAATATCTCATCTCATCTCATCTGTGTATCTAAACAAGGAATGAGGCAAATAAAAAAAATATGATAAAAAAATTGAAAGGCAACTTTAAAAATATATAAATAATACTAGCTACAGTCGTGTACTGAGCAAATATCATGCAATTCTTTTAAAAAAAGAATTTGATCAATTATTAAAAAATTAATTTTTTATATAGATTTCGTATTTAGACACAGTTAACTAATTGATATCCTGCCTATCAAACATTAGTAGTTCCATGAGCAATCATTTATGCTTGGCGACCCAAAACCCCTCCAAAGTCGAAGATGATTTTTGAGTCCATGTTCTCATTTCCGGACAACAAATGTAAAAACCCCTTAAAATTCTTAAAAGAGAAATTATATTTACAATTTTAAAATATATAAATTTCATACATTTTTTTAAAAAAAAAAAAAAGTAATTAAATCTGAGATTCATATGAGAAAAAAATTATTTTAAATTGTAGACTCCAATATTTTTCAAAATGAGTGAATAAAACTTACACATCTTAAGACTGTATCTACCATTACTCTTTTAAAAAACATAAAAAAAACAAATCTCGCTCACAAAGTATTTAAAAAATCTTTAAAAACTTTTAAGGTGTTTAATTTAACTTCTAATGGAAATAAGTATAAGGATAGGTAAGAAATCTAAAGAAAATTATTTGTGAGGAAAATAATAAAAATAGGGGATAAATTGAAGTTTTAGTAAAGTTTAGGGGCTGAAATGCAATAATGAAAAGTTTATGGTGAAACCGTAATTAGATAGAAAAGTTATGGTAAAACTAAACTTTCTATAAATTATAAGGTTTAAAAAATATTTCGAAAACCTAATTAATTACGATTTTAGCATATATAACTTTTCTATCTAATTACGGTTTTACCATACATTTTGAGTTTTTAGATGACAATTTCATATTCATGCTCATTATTCATTTTGATAAGACTGTATTTTTATTAAATTTTAAACAGTTTAAAATTTGAATACAATCACATTGTATAATTTATGAATCTCGAATACTGATATGTAAATATCACTGTAGAAGCTCACCCTCGATATTAGTAAAATCAAACTGCAGATTTTATCGCAAGCCTCATATCATATTATGTTTTTGCTCAAGAGAAGAAGCCTCATGTAATATCGAAGAGATGTAAAATAATGGATCTCACATTAAAAAGGTGTAAAAGAACTTTTTTTTTTTTTTAGTGAGATTTACATTTTTAGAAAAGGTTTGCGTGGAATTTGACTATTTGGTGTTTGTATCTAACATTACTCATAAAATAAGCAGTTGTAAGTACACAATCTCTTCAAAATGAAGTGATAAATTTTCTCAGAAGCACTAGCAGTCTCTCCAAAATGAAGTGATGAATGATTTCCTTATAAGCATAAATGGAAGACAAATCTCATTCAGTTTCATTACCACTCCGTACGTAGGGTTTTAACTTGGAAGTTAAATTGTGCTTCAACAAGGGCAAACTAAGAGCATCTTGAAAGAAGTTTTTGAGTTGGTGTTCAGTAAGTATATCTAGTTATTAACATTGGTAAGGAAATATCGAAATCCATCTAAAGTTGGAGTAGAGAAGGGACCCACAGATTGCAATATATTATTTTTTTTTTTCTAATCAAGCATATTATAAATAAAAAGGTTACAAAAGTTTAAGATGGATCATTCTACTATCAATATACAAAAAGTAACTAAGAATATTATCTCATGATAAGCTTCCAAAAACATGATTGATAGTTGCCCATTGTGCCACTAAGTGCGCACATCGATTTTGAGATCTATAAATTTTAGCAAATTTCTAGTCTTAATGATGTTGGGAGATGTAATGAATGTCCCCAATAATAGTTCAGATGTTCCATAAATGAGTGGAATCTGGTCTTTCAATAGAAGTAATTACCGATTGGGCATTCGCTTCTATTATCGCAAGATTTTGAGAGGAAGCCATGTTGGATGCTAGCAGTGCTGCCATCGCTTCTGCCATTAAAGGAATAATGGTCTGTACCTTTTTCGTTATTATCCCTAGAATGTCTCCACTGTGGTTTCTTCATATTGCTGAGATTACTGAGAATTGGTCTCGTACTGCTGCATCGAATGAGAAGCTTTGATAATTTGGAGGAGGTGGTTTCCATTCTTCTTCTTTGCTGTGTTGACTCAGTCTTTCTTTCCAAGTTTCTTTATGATCTTCATAGATATGTTTAAGTTGGATATTTGCCTCTTCAAGTGATAAAGAGGTGTGATTATGGACTATGTCATTTCTCTTTTTCCAAATAAAATCAAGCATTATGACTGCAAATAGTTGGAAGTGGTGTCTTTCCTCTTTTAGAAATCCCAATTCTTTTTCTGGATAGATGATCATTCTAATCCAGTCTGATATAGAATCAATAGGTAAACTTGCAAGATTTAGGGGTCAACTGCTCTGTTGCCACAAAATTGTGATGATAGGACATTCTATAAATAGATGCATTAGAGACTCTTTCTCCTGATTGCAGAGTGGACATTCTTTAGATTCTTGATAGAATGAATTCACCAATTCGTGATTTAGTAGGAAGAATATTCCAAACTAGTTTCCAGATCAGTAATTTTTTGCGATCATGAATTTTAAGACTCCACATTGGCTTGAAGAGTAATATTGAGAAGTCATGATGGTCTAATACTTGGGTTTGCAATGTTGCCTGATAAGCTGTTTTGACTCAGTATTTTCTATTGTGACTCAGTGCCCAAACAACTTTATCTTACGCAAGTGATCTTGCTGAGAGAGGAATTCTTTCTGATACACTTTCCTGAGCAAAGAGATTTTGCATTTTTGGAACATCCCAATTCCTAGAATTATTGATTATGAGATCAGAAACTATAAGAGTTGGATAATCTAGAGTCATACCTTGTATTTGTTGTGGTTTGAAGTTATTCAGTGAAGGAATCCACGGGTCTGATCAGATATTTACTGATTCTCCACTGTAGATTTGGTAACAACGACCTTTGTTGAGCAAGTATTTTATTTTGAGTATTCACTTCCACATGCATGAATCAGTTGCCATCTGTGTTGCCTTCTAGAAAATTGTGTTCTTTAGGTATTTAGCAGTTAGGATTAAGTGCCACAAACCATTATTAGGTCCACCTAATTTCCACCCTATTTTTGCTAGCATTGCTTGATTCATCTTCTCCATTAATCTGATACCCAGGCCACCTTCTTTTTTCAGTAGACAGATAGACTTCCATGACTTTAGGACAATATGGTGAATTTTTTTCTTTTGAGAATCCCCATCAAAAGTTTTTGAAGGCTATATCAAGTGTTTTGCATACTGATTTTGACAATTGAAATGAGCTCATATGATATGAAGGTATCGTGCTTACTATAGATTTGATTAACATGGTTTTGTCTGCCTGGGCTAGTAGTTTTGATTTCCAACCTTCTAATTTTTTCTCCACTTTGGACAGCATTACACTGTAATTTTCTTTTTTGCTTCTGTTGAACGAGGTTGGTAATCCCAGATATTTTATTCTAGCTGATGCTGTTTTATAAGGTAGCCATTGAGAAATAGAAGTTTTTGTTGTTTGGCTTGTATTCCTGGTAATAAACATTGAAAATTTGCTCAGATTTATTTTCTGTCTAGACCAACTTTGATATTTTGCTAGACACTCTAAAATGTTTTGGGTCTTTTTTTCTGTTGCCTTTGCAAAGATAATTGTATCATCTGCAAACAATAAATGTGACACTATTAGACTATTTTTGTTAATTTGTACCCCTTCCAATTTCTGTTGAGCTTCGGCCTTTAATAAGATTCTAGATAGTGCTTCTGTGACCAATATAAAAAGAAAGGACGATATTGGATCACCTTGCCTGATATCTCTCTGAGATTTGAAAAAACCTCTTAGTGAACCATTGATGAGGATGGAGAATGACACTGTTGATATGCACTAATTTATCAAATTTATCCATTTTTTAGTGAAACCTAGATTTTTCATCACTACAAAGAGAAATTTGCATTCCACCTAATCACTTTTCCATGCCGAGCTTAATTGCCATCAAATTTTTTTTCCCTGTTTTCCTTTTGAGATGGTGAAAAAGCTCATGAGCTATGATAGTATTTTCTTTAATATTTCTACCTGGGACAAAAACTATTTGGAGTGGAGAGATGATTTTTGGGAGTAAGCTTTTGAGGCGGTTGGCCATGATTTTGGTTATAATCTTGTAGCTGACATTTGTAAGGCTAATGGGATGATATTGGCTTGGACTATTTGGGATTGACGTCTTTGGGATAAGAGCAATGTTGATATGATTAATCTGCTTTAGAAGTTGACCACATATAAAGAAATTCTACATTGCTAGTATGTCATCATTCTTAACAATATTCCAGTAATGCTTATAAAAGAGGGCCATCATTCTATCAGGCCCTAGAGCTTTCTTATTGAGAATCTGTTTTAGAACTTCTAATATTTTCTTTTCTTCTGGTATGGCAATTAGAGATTCATTCTCTATATCCGAGATTTGCTTATCAAAGAGATTATCCAAATGATTCGGAACGATTGGATTTGAAGAGGAATATATAGAGCTAAAATGATTAATAAAAGTAGATTCTATCTCAAGAGTGTCCATAGTCCAAATACATGGTCCGAGTTTGATTGATTCAATAGCATTCCTTCTTCTTCGGATAATTGTTGTCAAGTGATAAAATTTGGTGTTGAGATTCGTTGAAGTAAGCCAAGTGAGTCTGGATTTTTGTTTCCATAAGATTTCTTCATATTCTCTTTGCTTGTGAAGTCTGTGTTGCAAAACTCTTTCTTTTTCTTGGTTTGAGAGAGTCATAAGATTGCCTTGTACCTCAAGAAGTTCACTTTCAATCTGAAGTATATTGTGGTTGATTTGCCTGAAGTGACTTTTGTTCCAAACTTGAGTGCTTTTTTGGTGGACTTAATTTTCTTGCATAGGATGTAGGATGGATTGCCCAGATGAGGTATACTCCACGCTTCACTTATTATTTGGTGGCTTAAAGGCTCACGAGTCCAGAATTCTTCAAACTTGAAAGAAGGGGCTTGGCGTATATTGGTCGTAGTATGCAATAAGATTGGATGATGATCTGATGCTGATGATGCTAAATATTGTAATGTGGCATATGAAAAAAGTAGTCTCCATTTTTTATTTTCAATGGCACGGTCTAATCTTTCTCTTATGAGTGCATTTTCCTATCTGTTATTAGTCCATGTGAACTTTGAGCCCAAATAACCAATGTCGATCAGGCCATTTCTATCCATGAGAGCTTTGAGGCCCTTATTTAGGTTGTAAGAGACGGGCCTCCCTCGATATTTTTCAGATTAATTAATGAGATCGTTAAAATCTCCGATACAAGCCCAAGGCCCCGGAAAAGCTTGATATAATGAATCTAAGTGGCTCCATAAGTTAGCTTTGTTATTCCATTGAGCTGGTGCATACACATACGTAATTAACCATGGTTGATGTAAAGAATCAGAGTAAACTAAAATTGAGATTGCATTACTATTTATATGTACAGGTTCGATTTCTACACCCGGTCGCTTCAAAAGTATAAAGCCCCCTTTTTTACAAACATAAGGACTGTAAACAAAATAATGGAAACATATACTATTAACAATAGATATGGTGGGATTATTCGTCACCAAGGTTTCCGACAAAGAAACTACATCAGAGTTATATTTCCTAATATTAGCCATTATGTTTCTAATTACTTTGGGGTGGGCTAGTCCCCTGCAATTCCAAGCCATTGTCTTCACTTAGCTTGTGGAGGCATTTTTAAACTTGTCTCGCTAGCTGTTTTGGATTTTCCTTGGGAATGAGAGGGTGGCCTGCTGTAAGGATTGTATTTTGCTTTCCCTTTTAATTTTTTCTCCTTCCCCAAAGAACCTGAATGCATTACCAGAAGAGCTATGGCTATAGAAGATTTATCTGTTTGAAGCTCTAGAGTTGTACACTCAATTGGGTTTTTTTTTCTCAACTTTAATGAGACGTTGAGATTTTCTCTTGGGAGCTTCATCAAGCTCAACATTCTGATGCCTTTTTTAGGGTAGGATTACTTCAGTAATCTCTCTTGGACTGAGATCTTTATCAATATACTATGAAGCTTGAATGGGATCAATAGATATTTTTGTTGCCATTTCCACCTGCATGGGACTAATTTCACACTGGGGATTTAAGTCTTCAATTAGTTGAAAATCGATCTGAGGTTGAAAATTCATTTGAGGTTGAGGTGGTTTCGTAACACTTTCAATATCTGGACTTGGAGCTGAAATCTCGGAAGAGTCACCTAGGACTTTCGACGCCTTGACCAATAATGGGCTGAAACATGTTGTGGGTTTAAAAGGTTGGACGGTCTTTTGAGCAATCTGAGGTGAAGACACTGAAACAGGCCGTGTAGAGATATCTTGAGGGCCCATAAAAAGTGGCCTTGTTTCAATATGTGTGTGTTTAATAAGATGGGCCTAATGAAGACCAAGTCCTATCCCAAGCCCAGGCCCGTCTTTTTTGTTCTGGGATTTATAACACTACATAGCCGAGAAGATTTGATTCCAATGAGAGTTCCATGGTGAGAGCTTTCTCGATGGCTGAAATGATGGTCTGAGATTCTTGCGTCTGAGGGATAAATTCGCATGCTACCTGCGCCTCTGAACATGAAGACAAAATGGATATTTTGCTGAGGTTTGAATTGAAGTTGCAGGATTTTGTGGTTGGCTCAATAGTGAACACATTTACTTCTGTTGGTGAGAGAATTAATGGACTTTGATCACTGTAGCTGTACAGTATTTGAGAATTTCCTGACGTTGTTCTCTTGAAAATTTCATCTGCCTTTTGGAAGCTCGATGGAGAAGGAAGAAATTGCCTCAAATCCCTTTTTTTTTTACAGAGAGTTTCTCAAAATGCCCACTGGTAAGTCTATTTTGGCCTTCCAGAGTGAGTTCATACTGTTTATTCGCAAAAATTGCTTGCTTTCCTTTGTTGTAACTGTCTGCTTTCCTTTGTTGTAACTGTCTGTGGATGATGCCGAAGGATTAAGGTTGTCTAAGTGTTATGTTTCTTCATGTTGCCCACTGTCTGTTTGATGAAATGCATGAGCATTATTGGGACCGTTGTTAAATTTAGCTCTGATCCAAGGGCGTTATTTAAGCCTTGTTGGGGGTGAACTTCGGAAACCACAAAAAATTTGGGAATCACCAAGTCTTCCACATGCATAGCAAAAATCTGATAATTTTTCATACTTGAAAGCCACCCATACTTCATGGTTTTCGAGCCTTGCCATCATGAACCCTTGTTGAAGAGGATTTGTAATGTCTAGCTCAACTTTGATTCTTATGAATTTTCTGAAGGCTAATCCATAGAGAGGGTCTTCTTCCACTTTAATCAAAGTTCTAATTGATTTTCCAATTTCTATTGCATTGTTGAGAGTTATATGGTTTAGAGGTAAACCATGGATTTGCACATTAAAAATAGCATGGTTTAAATTGATTTCTTGAAGAGTTGCACCCAGAGGCCAAGGTATCTGAATAAGTAAATGCCTTTTAAAGTTCCAAGGGGCTTGATTAAGAACTCTAAACTTATCTTGAGGAGATCTAAATGTGAATATAAATTTGTTTATATCCATGTCTTCAATGAGAAAATTTTTGATAAAGTTCCAAGAGGCTTTAATACTAGAATGGATTGCATATTTGCTCAAAGGTCTATCTGCTACTAACCTTCCTATCAGGATTTTCTTTGAGTTGGCCTTTGCTGTTTCTGGAGCAAGTTGAAGGTTCAAATCATTCCATGACAGAGCTTCCATTTGTGAGATTAGTGATTCCATTTCCATCCAAAATTGAAGCTGTGGTTGAAGAGGTTGTTGATTAAGAAGATGTTGAGATGCATTGATCATGAAGATGATAGCCAAAGATTGATCGTGAAGATGTTGAGATGGATTGATCGTTAAACTGAGCAACAATAAGTGTAGAAGCATTTTCCACCTCCTAGATAGAGAAGCTCTGACTTCTCTCTAGCCTGTTTTTATATCCATATCCGCAACATATTATTTCAAATGCACAAGTAGTTACAGATCACTTTCTTCAAGAAAAAGCTAAATTAGATTTTTGGCGGCTTTATTGTAACCGTTGGGGGCTTGCTGGTGACTTCCCGCTAGTATATTTTAGATTTTTTTTCAAATTTTTTTACATGTATTTTTTAACATTTTTAAATATTTTTTTAAAAAATAAAAATTTGCAACATCATTAAAAGACACTTCCTTAATCACTAAATAAAAAAAAAAAAAAATCCCAACAAGAAGAGTATCATTTTCCTTAGATTTTCTAGCAAAATAATAGACATCACATCTCGTATAGGAAAATGGTGGTATAGCAGCAAACTGGTGATGCAAAAAAGATTGTTTAGAAAAATAAATATAACCTAGTTTATAAGAGAAATGATATTTACAGTTTTAGAGTGCGTAAGTCTCATGTATTCATTTAAAAAAAATGGGTAAATATGGAACACACATAAAAAGACTATTTTTTTTTTAATTATAGATCCATTTTTTTTTAAAAATAAAGTGCGCGAGATTTGTACACCATAAGATTTTATCTAGCATTAGTCAATCTATAATGCCACAAACTAGAGATGTTAGAGACAAAAGTTACAGCAGAAATAGGTGATACATTCGACAAAATAAAGAATGACAGAAGTGGAAGGCATAGTAGAAACACCACCAAAAGCAAGATTTGTATTGTGCTGCAGCAAGAAATAGAGCACATCCTTCTCTTCACCCTATCCAATTGTCTTGCATGCATATTGATCCGTGTAATTTATTGCACTTATCCTTAGTGTGCTCAATCATGCCACAATGACCACAAATTGGTCTAATTTTTTTAGAATTGAACTTACCTTTATTTGGACCCTTTTGAGAAAAGTCTTCTTGCCTTAAATGACAAACCAACTTCTATAATTCAAAGATTTAAGGGTTGTCGCTCCGTGAGAAACGTTCTTTGAAGTCTGCCCAAACTACTTGTACAGTATCAACATCTCACATATATTTCTTTTGGTATAGAGTTGAACATCCAAAAAATCACCATATCTATTTAATTATATAAAAGCCAAGTTTTTAATTGCTGACTTGGCATTCATACCATAAAATTCGGGAATGAAATGGTGCAAAGAGAGACTTGCACCAAGTGAAAAGAGAAGGTGATCTGAAACGTCAAGCAGTGAAAAAAGAGAAAAGAGAGATGAAAAGCCAAGCAGTGAAAAGAGAGAAACTTGTTTGGTCTTTGTTCAAACACGTTCTCCGTATAAAAGGGTTTTCTTGACGTACGCTCTGTACAAGTTGTGGTGAAAGGGTTGGTCTTTTCATTCAAAATTCTGTTGAGATATCCTGTTGATATCAATGGCGAGAAAGGCTTTGTGTTTTCAGAAGAAGAGATGGCGAAGGCTGCTGAGGAGATCAGCTTTGCCTTTGTATTGAAGTTTGTTCATTCCCGGCCCTCGATCGATGATATTAGGTTGTTTATGATCAAGACTTGGGGCTGCATGAGATTCCTATGATAAGTGTCATGAATGAGCATCATGTTCTTATTATCATGTAGTCTGAACGGGATTTCATGCATGGTTGGGCTCGGGAGGGCAGATCGATTCTTGGTTGTGGTTTTAGGATGTTTAGATGGACGAAGGATTTTGATCTACGGAAGGAATCCTCTCTTGTGCCGCAATGGATTTTTCTTCCTAGGTTGCCGTTACATCTATACAGATTGGATTGTTTGAAGATTTTTGTTACACGATTTGGGCGCTATTTGGGATCGAATAATGCCACTCTGAATTGCACGAGAGAAACAGGGGCAAGGATGTGTACTGAGATTGATTTGAAGGAGGAACCTATTCAAGGTTTTCCTATAGTTCTCTCGAATAATGTTACGATCTGGCAAGAAGTCAAGTATGAAAATAATGGTTTTTATTGTTCTAAATACTGTCGACAAGGGCATATAGAGGTGGTGTGTAGAGTAGGGGAGAGGAAGCAGGTGATTTTTGTGGAGTAAAAAAAAAGGGGGTCAAATAGGATCTGGAGAATGAAGGCGAGGTTAAGGGGAATGATGGTCTTCAAGTGCATCAGGAGGTGGGGAATAAATCGTCTATTCCTGCAATGCTTATTGCGTTAGGTTCTGGAGTCGCAAGGTCAGGGCTTGGTGGTCTTAATGGTGTGGTTGCAGAGGGACATCCAGTGATGGATAATAATGATTCGAGACTTGTAGAAAAGGATGGAAAGCAGTTGGTGGTTGGTGCTTCAGCTCAACCAACGGAGGCGGGGTTGCGATTGTTGAACAAGGAATTTTGTTAACTGATTCTAATGGGATTTTGAGAGAAAAGTGAATGAAGGATTTGAGAAGGCTATTATTGAAGGCACGGGGCCTGAGAATGTTTCGCCTTTCTATGCAGTCTGTATGTGCTCCGCTTGATGCACATTGTCTAGCGGGAAAGGGGCTGAGGGATGAGTCAGTGGATGGTATTGTTTTGATAGTTGATGAAACACCAGCAATGGAGTGTAGAGTGCAGCAGAGGTTGTTTAATGAACAATCTGGTATGGTCAGTGGTTATGATTTGGAATAGGAGTTTGAGAGGCCCCTACAGCCTCTTGCTCGAGATAAATTGTATGTGTTTGATACGGAAGTGGGTGCACCATCGACTATCTCAAAAACACAAGGAGCACAGGGGAAGAGGTTCTCACAGCTGGTTCATACTCGCACCAACAAACTTAATTTATGACAGACACCATATTGGTTTGGAATGTACAGGGGTTAGGCACATCTCGGAAAATGTTACGTTCTATTATTAGGAAAAATAATTTAGCTATGGTTGCTATCTCTGAACCTTTTTTGCTAAGGATGATAAAATTCCTAAGTTGGCCTCTTTTCTTGATTTTCCATGATTTTATTGTAATGCATGCATGGGTGGTAAGTTATGGTTGCTTTGGAGGGATATTGTGTCTTTTGACATCATCTCTATGTCAGAACAAATGATAATTGGTTGGTTTCAATCAGGTGATGCCAAATTTTTAACTACATTTGTTTTTACGAAGTGTTGCCAAGTGGATCGCAGGAACTTGTGGCAGGCTCTTGAAGAGGTACAAGTGGGGGATTCGTCGTGGTTGGTAACTAGTGATTTTAACATAATTTGGGAGGATGGGGAAAGAATTGGAGGCAACCCACTGTCTTTGTCAGCAATGGAGGAATTTAATAGTTGTATAGATCACTGTGGCCTTCTTGAGCTTGGTTTTGTTGGCAGGCGAATGACCTGGTGCAATGGGCATGGTGGTCATTCACGGAGTTGGGTGAGGCTTGATAGAGCATTGGTTAACTCTGGTTTTTTAAGTAACTTCTTGGAGGTTAAATATGTGTGTCTTGGGAGGAAGCACTCGGATCATTGCCCGCTGCTAGTGCATTGGCAGCGTGAGGCGCAGAGGTATGGTCCAACTCCGTTCTGATTTGTGGACATCTCATGAGTCTTTTAGGTCTTGCGTTGAGCATATTTGGATGAAGCCAACACATGAGCAGGGTCTGTTGAAGCTTGCCGCTAAACTGAAAAAGACGAAACTAGCTTTACGGGCTTGGAACCGGTAGGTTTTTTGTCACGTGAAGACTCATATAAAGGAGCTTGAGGTGAGGTTGGAATCAATTGAGCCTCAGTTGCAGAACTAGTTTTCATTTGACTTGGAAAAGGAATTCTTGCTTACTAAGCTGGAACTTGAGACTTGGGAACAAAGAGAGGAGGTGCGTCTTGCTCATATAGCAAAAAAGAAATGGCTATTGGAGGGCAACCAAAATTCTAAGTTTTTTCATGCGACTATTAATCAGAGAAGGATGTGAAACTATATTTCTTCCATGACTCTCTCGGATGGGTCGATTCTTGATTCCCCAGAAACGGTGCATCTGGGAGTTGTCTGGTATTTTCAGGAGTTTCTTGCAGGTGATAGGGTATGTGATGATGTTGATTTGTCTTCTATCCTAGAGGGTGGTATATCAGTTGAGGATAATAATTCTCTGTGTCGACCTCTGGAGGAAGACGAAGTTAAAAGTGCCTTGAGTTCGATTCCTATCCATAGTAGTCCGGGACTAGATGGTTTTGGGTATGTGTTCTATTTGAGTTGTTGGGAGATCGTGAAGGGCGATTTGGTGGAGGCGACAAAAGATTTTTTTCAGAGGTCTGAGTTGCCTAGATTCTATTCTTCATCATATATTGTCCTTATTCCGAAGGTGCAAAATCCTACAAGTTTTAATAAATTCCGTCCTATTAGTCTTTGTTCCGTAGCATACAAATTTTCTCTAAGATTTTGGTTCAAAGATTGACCAGGTTTCTTCCTTTATTGATTTCTCAAGAGCAAGGGGTCTTTATCCTGGGGCGAAGTATTTTCGAGAATATTATGTTGGCTCAAGAGATGGTTAATTCTATTAATAAAAAAATTGTAGGAGGGAATGTTATGGTGAAGATTTATATGGCAAAAGCTTATGACAGAGTTGATTGGGGCTTTTTGTTGAAGGTCTTTTTTGCTTTTGGTTTCCCAGCTAATTTTTGTAGACTTGTGCAGGGGTGTGTGGGCTCGCCATGGTTTTTGGTAATGATGAATGACTCTTATAAGGGTTTTTTCAAGTCAACAAGGGGCCTCAGACAAGGGGATCCTGTGACGCCCCCAAATTCCGCTTGGGATCTGACGAACATTTGAAGCGTCGAGACATGCAACACAAGGTTACCTGCCCCCGTTCATGACATATAAGATGCAATATTCCTAACATGCATATAACATTATGCAATATTCGCAGCGGATAATTTTTTTCTTTAGCAATACTATGCACCAAACCGAAATATCTCAAATACTTACAACATACTTCATACATAATGACGTACTAAACAACTGAGATCACAACACTAGTCCAAAATGGTTGTGATCAAAAGAGTGTTGGAGATTGAACACCACAAATACAAGTAGAAACCTGAGGTAACTACTGTACTACCATCTACGTCACACCATCGCTTAGTCGATCATTTCCAGTTGGTCGATTCTCGATTCTCCTTCAAATCCTGTAACAAAATCTACCATTCGGGGGGAATGGTAGTTGGGACTACCACAATGAGATTTGATTACAAATCTCAGCAAGTTAACAGGAAACTTCCACACAGGTTAATTATGCATGCATGGCAGTAAAAGCATGAATGCATAATCAAATCATAAGTAATCATAGCATAACTTGACATACAACATAACATAACTGGCATAACTTAAACTGAAACTGAAGCTTAGCATGAACGTGACTTGAAACATAACATGGACTTGAAACATAGCATGAACGTGAACTTGAAACATAACATGGACTTGAAACATAATATGAACCTGAGCATGACATAACATAAATGTGAACCTGGAACATAACGTAAACGTGAACATAACATAACATGAACTTGAAACATATTCTTGTCTCATGGGATTACCATGATTACGTGAACGTAAACTTGAACATAACATAATGTGAAACATGATTTGAACTTGGAATCTTATCCAATAGACTTAATCATTAACGTGACCATATGGGTGCTACACAGGTCCCCTTGAGCCGTGTGTCCCTGCCGATTACCGCATCACATCACAGGTTTCTATACCAGCTGTGAGTGCGTTAATACGTACTCCACAGTTGTTGTGGCCCCACGTATTCTACGTGTCACAATTGCTGTGTCTCACGTAGTGTATGCTCCACAGTTGTTGTGGCCCATACTTCATGCTCCACAGTTGTTGTGGCCCCATGACTTATCTGTTTGTGCCACACTTGCTGTGGACACACATAACATAATGTGTGGCACCATCGGCGTTAGTGCCTGGCGCGCTCCGGTGACCAGCTAATTAGGCCCCATTCGCAACCTGTTGACTATACTTCGTCAACCCAGGGAATTTCACACCTATTTAGACACTCCACCGTGAACAAAGGAGTTCCACTAGGATATTACCCCATCCTAGCGCTTAGGGTCGTGATTGACATGAATGACTTAACTGGCAGACATGACATTTCGTAACGTGACGTAACATGAACATAACATAAAAGACAGAAATCTTGACGTAACATAACGTGACATGAACGTAGGACGACAGACATGACATACTTCGAGACATAAATGTAACAGAGAACATTTCATAACATGTCATACATGTAACATGCAACATTTCGTAACATGGCATACCATATAATAGACAACATTTCTTAACGTGGCGTAACATGTGACAATGAATATTACATGACAAGAAATACATGTAACAGATGGCATACTTAACTTAACATGACATACTTGCAATGTATAGAATGTATAGCAATACGTGACAGAATATCTTGTGTAACAGATGAATAATTCATGACAGAATAAATTCTGTGTAACAGATAAATATGTAATGACTTGGCATGGCACATATGATAACATGCATACATACAATTTAGTTCCCTTACTTATCACACATACACATTAAATTGATAGTAAGTTAAAAGCTAACTTACCTCGATCTTCGTGCTTCGAGACAAAACTCAAGTGCGATCACGGGAAATTGAAAGTAGTGATTTCTAAAAATTAGAACTTAATCACTAACAATTAGGAATATGAAAAAATATCAACTTAGAGTAAAATTACCATTTTACCCTCTACATGTGAGAAAATGACCATTTTACCCATAACTTAAGGATTTTGCATCCTAACTCCAAAAATCACCAAAATTTACATACCTTATGTAAATTTTGTCCTAAGCTCAAATATCAATTCAGAAAAATTTAAAACTAAACATAACCATCAAAACTCTATATGGCCGAAACTTACAAGGCTATTTCCTTTACTTTTTGTTGTAATTCTTTCAAATCTCAAAACTCATGATTAAACCAAAATTTTTCTTCTACTACACTCATAACATATTCTTAAGAATAATCTTGTTTTGAATCAAGAACAAAAGTCATCAACATCACTAAAACCATACTTGAACTTTTTGGTTTCTCTTCTAAGTTCAAAACAGAATTTTGTTTCTAACTTGTTTTGATCAACCTCTTGATCCATGACTTATAAAGAAGTGATCTTCAAACCAAAACATCACATGGTTCAAAAAGGTGTCCTAAAACAGATCCAAGCTTCAAACTCAAGATCACATGGGTAAACATCAACCAAAACATAAATTTAGCCAAGAGCATCATCACTTTGGCCTAACCGAATATCTCATTGCATAAAATTTCATATCTTCGAAACTAACATCAAATATCTTCAAAATAACATTCTAACATGTATATAAGAGGCTTAGAATCTTCCAATAAAAATATCAAAGCCATTGGAATAAGATTAAACCATAAAAGATTTAAACTTTCTCAAAACAGAAACTGTTTTTCCTCTTCCAGTTTCTAAGTTTCTAGACCTAAGAAAATATTTCACCAAAACTTTTAATCATGCAACAAATCCTCAACAAATAATCATATACACATGTTAACAGTACTCCATAAAAATTTCGGACCAAGATATATTCATTAGCTTGGTCAAAAACTCCAAAATATAACACACTCTCCAGTTTATCGCTCAGAATGACCTTTCTGGGGTCTAAACAACTTTTGACCGATCAAATGATCTCCAAATTGAACTAATAAGGTATCCACGTAAACTAGACTCCAAAATAAAGAACTTTCATGAAGGAAACTTTGCGAGAAAACACTTACGAAAGCTTCGAAACAGGCGTTCAAAAGAGGTATGAAAAACTGTCCGAGAGTGTCTTTTGTGTTCTATGCAGGAAAAGTGTAAAGGAGAGCTGCTTTTCGTGGGAAGTGGACTGAAGAGCTTCTTACACAAGCTATGTAAAGTGATAGGACTGAAGGAATGGTTGAGTGTTGGCCTTTTCTTCTCACAAAAATCAGACCAAGATCTTTTCTTAAAGTGGAGTGTAAGAGTGAATGAGTGAGGTGGCCCTTTAGCTATGTATTTCAAGAACCTTCTAGGCCCTTCTTGTAAAGATCTGGCCAGCCAAGTGGGGGTACAAAACTTAGCCATGAAGCAAACCTATGGTGACCAAATTCGTGGGCCTTAATGGGCCTAAATCGAATGGGCCTAAATTTTGGGGTTTAAAGAGGGTTTGGGTTGCTATCAAGCCCAAATCCAATATCACTTGGTCCAATCAATTTTCCAAGGTTAACAAGGTTGGATAATGATATTCTAACATAAATTTGAAGGATTAATAGCATGTGGAAGTGATTTAATCAAGTGATTAAACACAATGCTAGAAATCGGATTAGAAAATGTTTAGAGACCAACTTTAGGGTTTTGGGGAAACCGTTTAGGGTTTCGGTTTCAACCAAGCTTTTGGGCTTTCAATTGGATTCTTACCATTTAGGGCTTCACTAGGATGGAAACCTCTTTGGTCTGGCACAATTTGGTTGAGCAGATGAAACAAGGTTTTGCTTAAGTGGCATGATTTCACAGCTTGATTCCTTCAAATCCATCAAATGTTCCTCATGGTGCCAAGTGTCTAATATTATTCACTAAATGTGGCTAAGATCTTGCCAAGTGTCCAAATAAAATTTCTCTAATCTAATTTGGACATTCCACACTGTAATTTTGAAACACTGCAATTGGTGCGCTTAATGAGGTTACTATTCACTCCAAAAAAGTGAATCATAAACTTAACACTAAAAATTCATAAATATTCATATTAACCTACAGTGAAAATCGTTTACTGAAATTCAACCTCGAACTGCCCCTAAAAATAATTTCACAATTTTCAATAGACGTTTCGTCCGGAATTATGAAAATAGGCTATTGCACCATAAAATCCTAAATAATCCACTGAGTCTAATGGTGTGGACCATAATGCATTCTGACACTTCTAACCACCTTAAATAAATAAAACTTATATTTCTAGCACCATAGTGAGTGATAACATTGACTATATTGACAGACTAAAACTTATGCGATTAGTCGATTCGTAAAAACTTATTAGACTTTTAAGAGATTCCTAAAGTCAATAGAAATTCTACCAATAAATTCTAGCGGGCTGTTACAGATCCTCTATCGCCTTACTTGTTTATTCTAATGGAAGAGGTTCTTTCTCGCCTTTTGAGGCAGAATTTTGGAGAAGGGAGGATTCGAAGTTTCTAACATCCTTCGGGGGAGTCTTTGATATCTCATATACTATATGTAGATGACTGATTAATTTTTGTTAATGACAAGAAGAGATCCATTCAGTGCCTTATACAAAGTTTGGGAAAATATGAGAAATGGTTGGGGCAATTGATTAGTAAAGAAAAATTAACTTTTTATTTTCTAAACATATTTCTATGAGTAGGAGACAGAGGTTGAGGAGGTTGACTGGTTTTGTTGAGCGCTGTTTTCCAGTGGTTTATTTGGGGGCTCCTTTGGTGGTAGGGCATCTTAGAGTTCAGGATTTGGAGCCTTTGGTGACTAAGATAAGAAAGAAAGTGGCAGGTTGGAAATTTAAACTTCTTTCTCAGGGTGGTCGACTTATTCTAATTAGACATGTGCTTTCGAGCCCAAGGAGGTTATTGATAAAATTAATGGTACTCTGTCTTCCTTCTTTTGGGGAGAAACAAATGGGAAGCAAAAAAGGAAATGGCGGGCTTGGGCACATTTGTGCAAACCTATGCGTGAAGGTGGTTCAGGAGTTTGAGATTTTGGTGAAATGCAACGTTCTTTCCATATGAAATTTGCATGGAGATTGTTGACTATGGATTCGATGTGGACAAAATTTTTTTGTGCAAAATATGTGAGAAATGGCCATGTTTCCTTGGTTGTCCCCTTGCATGCAGGGTCTCGATTGTGGAAGTCAATTCTAGGAGTTATTCTAGAGGTCTTAAGTCAGGTGCAATTAAGGGTGAAGGAAGGGAGAAGTTCTTTTTGGTCTGATATTTGGTTAGCTAGTGGGCCACTTTCACAGGACTCGGACTCCATTCTAAATCCCCTGTTATGAATTAAAGATGTATGGCTGGATAATGCTTGGGATAGAGACGTTTTAATTGAGTTGGTGGGGAGATCAAAAGCTGACGAAATCATGAACTCGGTTGTAGCAGGTAAAGAAGGAAATGATGAATTAATATGGATGCCTAATAGTGATGGAAAATTTTCAATAGCTAGCGCTTGGGATATCATTCGGGTCAAGGCCCCCATTGTGCTAGATATGGACTGGTTTTGGCATGGGAAACTGCCGAAGAGGATCTCTATTTGTAATTGGAATGCTATATTTAATTGTCTCCTAGTTGATGACATAATACAATCGGTTGGCATCTCGATGTCGTCTAAGTGTGATTGTTGCAGCAAGGGTCAACTGCAGTATGTTGATCATGTTTTGCGTAGGGGGAGGTGGCGTCCTGGTATGGAGGTCTCGGATGGTGCACTGGTTTGTCTATGCAAGGAAATCTTCTCTGCATGGGCAGTTGCTTGGTCTCCTGCATAGCGTGATCACCTAGAGGTTGTGGTTCCACAGGTGTAAGGCTCGGATGGAGGGTCAGTCAGAATCAGTTGCTAGTATTTGGTTGGCTGTGAAGGTGTGTCTGAGGAGCATTGCAGTGCAGAAAGTTACGCCTATTACTACTTCGGACCGAGTGGTGCTTCAGGCTTTAGATATTTAGTCAAATTCTGTCGATGAGCATGCTTCGTGTTTAGTGCGGTGGAAGAGACCAGCAGAGGGGCGTGTGAAACTTAATGTGGATGGGAGTTGTAGGGGAAATCTTGGCTGATGTGGGGGAGTGGGTGTAATTCGGGATTCTAATGGAAGATTCGTTGCTGTGTTTGCTGCATTTTTGGGGCAGGGCATGAACAATCTAGCTGAGTTGAGAGCCCTTCTTGCTGGTTTGAAGTTGTGTCAGGAGTTGGGGTTCATGAATATTGAAACTGAGTGTGATTCATAGGTGGTGGTGGTGGATTAGGTTACGGCTAGGAAAGCTTGGTCTGGTATCTATGGGATTATTGGGACTCTCTTTTGTAGTTACTTGACGATATTAATTTCTCTATAGTTCATCAATATAGAGAAGAGAATTTGGTTGTAGATTTTTTAATACGATACCGGGAGGAAGACCTAATGAGGAGATTTGAGGTCCTAGATTTACTTCCTAGATTAGTGAGAGGGATGATGCGGATGGATAGATTGGATTTGCCAAATTTTTGTACATGGCACTTGCTAGTTTTTTTCTACTTGATTGGTTGGATAAGGGTCTACATATGAGTATTTTTTATTGGTTGTGGTTGGTTATGAGTGCATGTATAAGGCTTTTCGTTCGCCATAAGTAAGGCTTTTCCAATAAAGTTCGGGGGTTCAGTCCTCCTTTATTAAAAAAAAAATAAGAATAAAAAAACTGAACAACGTGGTGATCTTTGTGATTGATCAAACAGTAAGAACATAAAGCATTTCCCATGCAATCCAAACAGAACATGTTGCATTCGCTTTTATGGGGAATGAAGTAACTTGCTCTAAAAAACTTTCACATATTTATCACAAGACAATCATACCTAAACACAACACGCAAGCACATGATTATCTTCATGCTTGGATTTCTAAAGATGCATAGACTTCTTATACTTTATATGTTTGTTCTGTGTCGCAAGCTCTGACGTGGTACAAGGAGAAAATGCGCCTGCTCCTTTGCTGAAGCCAATGACGTCGACGCCACCAACGAAGTCTCCTTCTCCATTCATTTCTCCAATGACTTCATCGACGACTTCTTCTACCGTTTCTCTGGCATGGGTGAGTGAAGGCGGCTGTCCGAAGTGGTAGGACATGAAAATGAGAGAGAGAGAGAGCAAGAAAACAAATGGAGTGTGTTTAAAGGAAATGGGCAGATTGCAATGCCGAATCGGTGCCATCCTGACTAAGGGATTTTCTAAGCAGTGGCCACGGGCGAAAATCAAGTCCAAAAGACTGCTAACCCTAATACACATGGCGTAATAGTGTATACTGACCAGAGGAAAGTGAAACTGAATTTGAATGTTTATGTAAATGTTTTATGTTTATTTAAATGTTTTAAGCTTGTGTGACCTTTCAAAAGAAAAGAATAGTCGAGGTATGCTATTTTAACTGCTTGGTGTACTACTTACTGAATATCGAACTCACATTTTTTTTAATGTTTTAAATGTCCAAGAAATGTCGAAGAAGAAACTGTGGAGCAAGACATTGCTAGGGAGGGGGAGCCGGACATCTAGCCTACCCTTAGCCTATGTTGGGTCTTTATTTTGATGTTGAAAACTTTGGTTGGTTGTAAAACCGTTGGGGGCATGTATTTTGAGACAAAATATTTTGTGAACAGGGTAGATGTGTCTACCCAGAAGATGATTATATTTTTAACTTGTAATTAATGAGACCGTCTTGTATTTTGATAAACAGGTTATCTTGGAATTTTGAAAAATGATATAAATGGGGAAGGTCTATTTTCCAAAATTTTAACTCTTGATACACGTCACTTTTTATAAAAAAACTGCTAATCCCAACACACGGGACATAACTGTGTGTACCGACTAGAGAAAAAGTGAAAAAAGTAAATGAATGTATGAATTATTTAGTTTCTTTATGAATGAATATGCAATGTGTGGGAAATGTTTTATGAGAAATGAAAACTTTTTAAAGAAAAACTCAACCTTGTAATGTTTTTAAAGGAAGTGAATACTTTATGTAAAGCATGTAGAGGAATGATGAATACATGAATGAAAACTTATGTTAATATATTTTTATAATATGAAGTAATACTTACTGAGTATTCGACTCATTTTATTTTTATGTATGTCACTCCTCCTCTCAAGAACAAAATGAGTAAGAAGCGTTAGGACATATATGGCTCAAGAGAAGAGCGACAAAAGGTTAGGCATGTTTTACGTAATATATGAAAGTCAATTTTTTTTGTAAATGATCTTTTAATTTAATTTTATAATTTCGTTGTAAATTCTCTTTTAATATAAAAAGCATGTTTTAATTTTAAAACATATAATCTTTTATATCCTGTGAAGGAATGAGAAATTTTTTTAAAAGGGACCGTAATTCCTGTCTCATTTTCTAAAACTATTTATTAAAGTCCCACTATGAGGATGAACGTTACATCCTTTTTCTTTTAATAACTTTTTTTAAAAGTATTTTTTATAATTATATTTTACTGGATAACTTTTGTTTTTTGTTTTTCTATTTAAAGCTGTTTAAAAGTTTTTAAAGTTTTCATTTATAAGTAATCTTTTCTATTTTATTATTTATTATTACTTTGAGTCAGGCTTGCATCCAATGAAAAATCTCTATATGTGTATGGTTGTAAAACAAAAGGAAAATCTACTAATTTATTCATATCAATTGATTTGATCTATCCATTTATACAACATGACATGAATTTTTAAGTCAAAATCTTTAATTTGGTTTCAATTGTTTGTTATTTTTAAAATTGGTTAGAGGTTTTTAATAGTTTTGGAATTTATTTAAAATCGATTTTATTTAGATTATAATGCTTTTAATGAGTTATCTTATATGACACTCACATGTATATTTCTAATTAATCCATAGATATCAATGTAACTTGCACGTCGTTGCAAAATCTGATCGGAGTTGGACGAAAAAACTTATCACAAATTATTAAAAGCTCAAGTTATAAGATCGGGAAATTTCTATAATTGAGTGAGAATTTAAATAAGAAAAATATTAGGGACATAAAGAGATTTCACTAACTGACGGGGTAGTTAAATTTTTTTTCTTTTCTTCTTTCACTACCCCATGCCCTAGTCCCCTCGCCCTTTCCTTTCTTGGAGCCACCCAAATAGAACGTTGTTCGCCAGTCACAAATAGCACAGATGACGTCGCTGATAGCCCTCTATCGGCAAGTCTCTCTTTCTCTTTGTTTGGTTGATAAGAAAATGAAAGGAAACCGATATATCTCTCTTTATGTTTGGTTGTTGAGAAAATGAAAAAAAAAAAATAATGAATTTATAACTTGTTCTTTGTTTAGTTGTCGAGAAAATGAAAGAAATTGTAAAGAAAAAGCGCTGAGAGGAGGAAGGGAGATGATAAAACCTGTATTTCCATACTTAGCCATTGAAGAAATCGAAACAAAGAGGGAAAGTTCAAAGAAGAAAGAGAGCGAATCACAAATGAAGAGGATTACAAGATTTTGGCTGGTTTGGAGCATAAGATAAAACATAAAATTTTCGTCTCATCTCATTTTATTATTCCACATTTTTCAAATCTCTGCACAAAATATAATAAACAGTTCAACTTTTTCAAATCTCAATTTAATTTTTTCAAATCCTAAAATAATAATAATATTAAAATATTATATTTTAAACTTTATTTTTCTGTTATATCTTTTTCTATGTACAAGTATATGTATTTATATTGAACTAGTGGGCCACCATCTGACGTGTATTTTTATATATGCTAATAGGAGAAATGGTGGAAAAAAAACGGTGTACCTACCGGCAAGAAATGGGAGTGGCGGCGATGACGTCTGTTGTTTGCTAGGGCTAACTTCGATGAACAACATCAAGTATTTGTTGAGCACAAGGATGCTGGTTTGCGACGTGGGGAAGGGATAAGAGAAGGGAGGGAGGGGGAGTGGGGTGCGGGGGAAGAAGAAGAAAAACTTTTCACAATAGTTTGTGTGATCACTTTATATCTATAACAATTATTTTTAAACAATAGTTTTAATATTTAATAAAAATTAAGAAATAAAAAATAAAAAAACTATTTCTTATTTTAAATCTTATTATTTAAATCACAACCTCCCTTTATCCTATTTTAAAGAAGAATTAGGCCTAGTTTAAATGTTAAAATGAGATGTGATAAAATGAGAAATATGTGAGTAATAGTGAAACGATTTCTGTTAAGATATTTTATTGAATTTTAAGAAATGAGAAAGAAAAAGTTAAATAAAAATTTTATAAAGTTAAAATATTGTTAGAATATAATTTTTTAATATAATTTTTATTTTAAAATTTGAAAAAATTTAATTTTTTTTTATGTTTAATTTTGAAAATTTAAAAAAATTATAATAATTAGATAAAAATATTAAAAATTAAAAAATATTTATATTTAAGTAATATTTAAAAAAGTAAAATGATACGAGATGTGATTGATACATAGCAATCCAAATAGGCAGATAAAAAAACACATTATTTGAAGTAAGTAAGTGCGGCAGCGGTAGAGGGCCGAGGCTCTGGACTCTGGACTCTGGACTTTGGAGACCCCCACTATTCATCTAGCTCAAGCGGCAGTACAAGTACTTCGGCTTCTTTTCACGTATATCTAATCCCCAAAAACCCCAAATAGCCTGACATCAACTCTTATGGTCTCTGAGTAATGGCATCAGCTATTCTAACGAGGACTCGTTTAGGTCATTGCCTGATTCACTCATCCTACTCTGTCACTCACAAGCCCCGACTTTTGACTTCTTACTTCACCGTATGTCCCAATTTTTTCTTAGAAATACAAATCTGGGTGTGTGTTAAATTTTAAAACATTTGTGGGTTTCGTTTATTTGTTCGAATTCTTGAATTTTTACTGATAAGAGAATCTGTGATTGTATTTGTCTATATTTTGATTTAATGCTTGTTTTGATTGGTTTTGGCCTTGTGGGCGTTTTTCTTCGTTGGTCGGTGTATATATTTTGTAATTTTCTTATTGAATTTTGAATTTTTGTGGTGGCTCTCATTTTGGGACGTTGGTTTTTCCACATATCAGCGCTTTACCGATGAATATGCTTCTAGAAAGTAAAGTGGAAATTTGCGAATTTCACAGTTTTTCTTCGTTTTGTATCGGGCCCCTATTCTTCAGTATATGCATCAACTTAGTGGCATTGCAGAATGGAAGGAAGCTGTTTTGGACTTTGTGTTTGTTTATTATTTTTTTTCTAATGGTTATCGTTATGTTTGAAGCATCGGGTATGGACTTGTTTGAAACTTTGCCGATGTATCTTATGTACAGACTTTTTGCAATAAAGAGGCACCGACGATTAGTATTTTTATTTTTTAAGACGCATAGAGGCATTTAATGCTTATTTCTACGAGACTTATGAAGTGATATCACTGCAAATTCTATAGCGTATGATCTGTTTTTACATGTTTTTGATGTATTTTGAAGGTCTAAACCAAATTTGGAAAATTTTCAAGAGATTCGTTTATCATGTAATTGTTTGACAATTATGTGTTTATTAGTGTGATGGTAAAACTTTGCGTTTGTGTCTTAAAATGGTCTTAATGAGCTGAAGGTATCCCTCCACTCTTATTATGCCCTTTCGTGTAATATCATATGGTAATATGAGTTGAAATGGTCTTTATATTACTTGCAGAATAGATCATTTCACTTTCAAGCTACTCCCACCCTTACAGCTTATAAAACGCCACTTCGGATTCCTTTCGTTATGGCTTCCTCAATGGTTGGCAGAAGAACTAATTTTTCAACTCGAACATTATCTGCAAATGAGCCTGTTGTTTCCGCTGATTGGCTCCATGCTAATCTCAAGGAGCCTGATCTCAAGGTATCTGCTTATTTTTCTTGAGTATAGTATTCTATTCGGGTGGAAATATCTTTTGCTTGGTCTTTTATATAACTATATATATATATAACCCCAAGGGGTGGTTTAGTGGTCCTGGAGCAAGCTGTATAAATCGTATGCCTTGGGTTCGAAAACCTGAATAGATACTCTTGGGGCCATCAAACTAAGGGAACTTCCCATTAAATTATTCAACGTGCACTTGCAGGTAATCTTTGCCGAGGGCCTGTGCACCCCGAATTAGTCGGGATAGCTTTCCTGGATACCCGGTGCCAATGAAATAATTTTGATATCAAAAAACAGAATACACCTTTTCATATCTATTTGTATGTAACTATGCATCCGCACTAACATTAATGTTTGTGTGCTTGTATACAATCTCTCTCTTTCATTAATAAGCCCATCTTTTTATCCCTTAATAAATAAAATTTAAAGTATACACTAATAATAGGACATAGGTAACCATCAAAATTCATTTTATTGGCATTGCCTCCAAACCAAGTACTTGGTCTGATCAAGTGCATGATATGTTTATGTGAATACCTTGAAGGAGCTATTTTTTCTCTCAATCAGAATTGAGCTAATTGAAAAGATTTCCATTTATTATTGTTGGATCAACAAATGAATACAAGCATCCATTGATATAGTTTCAACTCCTTTCCCTGCTAGATCACTTATAATATTATGGTAGGTAGAAATGAACTAGTTGGAGCTTCGTTTTTAACAAGGTAGAGGTTACCATCATCTGGAAGTCTGAGTTTTCTTCTTGAAGTCCCTAGAAGATGCTAAACGCTTGTCTTGATTTCGTCACCACCATTACAGTTTTAAATGTCCATACTGTAGAAGTTGGTTCAAGAAGATTTTCAATTTGTAATGTTCATAAGACGACTTGTGAATTTGAGATGCTAAATTATTGAATTCAAATAAATCCAGAAACTCTGATTGTGTAATAGCTTGATATGTCTGATCTATTACTGTTTTATTTTTTGGTTGGGAAATTCTTGATAAGTAATGAGATCACTTGCAGTTTTTTAATTGGTTGATCATTTGATTGTGATGTTGCATACTATCACAAATTGAGTTATACACTACTATATCACCATCTTGCTTTCAAAAACATTTTTTTATTTGTATTTTATAAGTATTTTGTTATTACACATTATATTTTTAAAATGTCCATTTTGCAACACATTGAGTGTTGTGCTTGAGCATTGCATCTAGGCTCTATGAAGCATTTGGGCTTTGCACTTAAGTGCACATGACACATTCACCAACATTGTCCCATAGCCTGTCCCTTTTTGTGTGCGTGTGTGTGCTCGCGTGCAAGGGGTAGGGGGAAGGTGGGTAATTATAGCTCAACTGAAGTGACTTTTCTGTCAGGTTGAATAGCTCATATAGAATACCCTTAATTACTATAAAGGAGTCAAGTTTTTAGATAGGGAGATAATTCTAGTTAATAATTTGTTATGTTTGTAAAAATAGATCAAAATTTTGTATGAATGGCCGAATCAAATGACCTTTTGAGTGATTTGTATATTACATAGAAACTTTACAAGAGAACTATACATGGGAAGAAACTAATTGCCGAGTGATTCTAGCAATCTAGCTTTATAAGGAAACTATACATTCTGTCAATATGCTAACTGTACAAGCCTAAGTAACGAAAGTAAAGATAAAATAAGGAAAGAAGAATAGGAGGAAAGAAGATTGATTATGGACAACAAAAGCTGTCCCTTGACAGCCCGCCTCAAATTGATGCGGGTTGATCAACAAGCATCAATTTGCTACTTAAGAAGCAATGTCGATGGCGAGAGAGAACTTTGGTGAAGATAGCAGCAATTTGTAGTTCAGTGGAAACATGTGGAAGAGTGATAACATGAGCTTCAAATGCTTCACGGATAGAGTGACAGTCGACTTCAATATGCTTCGTGCGCTCATGATTGATAGGATTGGCCGTGATTTGAATAGCACTCGTATTATTAGCATGTAGAGGTGTAGGATTGGTCTCAGAAAAATCTAACTCAGCAAGCAAACCTCGAAGCCAAATAATTTCGGAACAAGCAAGAGACATTGCCCGGTACTCAGATTCTGTAGACGTCTTAGAGACTCTGTCTTGCTTCTTACTCTTCCAGGAGATCAATGCATCACTTAAGAACACACACCAACCAGTGATGGATCGACGTGTATCAGCACAACCGGCCTAATCAGCGTCGCTATAAGTAGTAAGGCAAGGAGAATTGCCTGCAGGAAAGAATAAGCCACGGGCAAAAGTGCCCTGAACATAGCGTATGATCCTACGAATAGTAGCCAAATGAAGATGACGAGGGGTCTGAAGAAACTGGCTGACTTGTTGCACTGCAAATGAATGTCCGGTCTAGTAATGGTGAGATAGACAAGACTTCCCACCAACTTCCGGTATAAACTGGGATCAGCAAGTAAATCACCCTCCTCTTTGCAAAGCTTGACATTCAATTCCATGGGAGTATCAACAGAAGTGGTATCCTGTAGGCCAGCTGTAGCCACCAGGTCACTAGCATACTTATGTTGATTGAGTGAAATACTAGATGAACTACGATGTACCTCAAGACCAAGAAAATATGTGAGAGATCCAAGATCTTTCATATGAAATGACTCAGAGAGATGAGTCTTGAGCTGGCCAAGTAAAATAGAATCGGAACTAGTAATCACAATATCATCAACATAAACCAAAAGTACAACAATACCCATGTTTGATTTCCGAAGAAACAAGGAAGTGTCATACTTGTTTTGCTTGAATGAGAATTGTAATAAAGCGGTTTGAAATTTATCAAACCAGGCCCTTGGAGCTTGTTTGAGATCATAAAGGGAGCGACGAAGCTTACACACATGCGAAGTCGAAGAAGAAAACAATCCCGGGGGTGGCTTCATATAAATACACTCTTTAAGATCCCCGTGAAGAAAATCATTCTTGACATCCATCTGATGTAGTGGCCAATCATTGGAAGCAGCAAGAGCTAGAATTGTACGAACAGTAGTCATCTTAGCCACAAGAGCAAATGTCTCTTCATAATTGACACTATATTCTTGATTATTCCCAAGTGCAACAAGCCGAGCTTTGTAACGATCTAAACTTCCATCAGATCGAACCTTGACTTAGTAAACCCATTTGCAACCCAGAGGAACAATTGTTGGACGACATGGCTCAATGTCCCCGGTATGATTGGCCTCTAGAGCGGCAATTTCTTCCTGTATAGCTTGTTGCCAATAGTCATGCTTGGTAGCTTGTGAGTAGCATGTGGGAATATCAAAATTGGACAATGCAGCAGTAAGAGCTGAAATAGAGGGGCCAGAAGAAAGCCCATACCTATCCGAAGGTACAGACACTCGAGGAGAGCGACGTACCAGGGGCTCTGGAGGTGCTGCAACTGGCTGGTTCTGGAGCATGTTAGGATCAAATATCGGGTGAGCCACGGGAAGAGATTGTGGGCGACAGCGTCTCGTATACACAATACCTAGTTTAAAGCGAGAGCTGACTTGATGAAGATTTGAGAATTGCTGCTCAAAGGAGGGGAGGACCACAGTAGAAGGAGAGGGCACAGAGGACACAAGAAAGAAATGTTGATTTTCAAAGAAAATAATATTCCTAGAAATGCGTGTGCGATGTAAAGTAGGATCATTGCAAACAAATCCCTTTTGACATACATTATATCCCAAGAATGCACATCTAACAGATTGAGCAGATAATTTATATTGCCGTGAGGAGGTAAATGAACAAAGCATACACAACCAAATGTACGGAGATTATCATAACTAGGTTGCTTACCAAATAAGCGGAAATAGGGAGACTCCATGTATAAGACTTGGGAAGGTAAACAATTAATCAAATGAGTAGCGGTTTTTAGAGCCTCGACCCAGAACATGGATGGAACAAAGGATTCTAACAAGAGAGTACGTACCACGTCAAGAAGATTGCGATTTTTGCATTCGGCTACTACATTCTGTTGGGGAGTAGCGGGACATGAACGTTGATGAATAATACCTTTAGAAGCCAAGAATGCCTGAAACTCAGTAGACAAATATTCACCACCAGAATCCGTGCATAATGTCTTAATAGTTGCAGAAAATTGATTGTCAACATATGCTAAATACGCAGTGAAAGTATGAAAAACCTTAGATTTAGAACGAAAAAAATAAACCCAAGTAAATCTACTATGATCATCAATGAAAGTTACATAGTATTTAAATTTCTCATGTGAACTAACTGGGGAAGGTCCCCAAACATCACTATGGATAAGATCAAAGCAGTGAGAAGCTCTACTAGCATGCACAGGAAATGGAAGAGTTTTGCTTTTACCAAGTTTACAAGAATCACACTTAAGAGATAAAGAAGAACGTTCTTTATTACCAAGAAAACCAGAGTGCAATACATGAGATAAGATCTAAGTATTGGGATAGCCTAAACGACGATGCCACACCATACTCAGATTATGAACATTATTACAAGCAAAAGACTTAATAGAAGAAACTGGAGAAAGTGTTGAAACGGGTAAAAATAATAGAAACAAACGCCCCACTTTAGGTCCTTTCGCGATCGGCTCTCCCGTTACCTGGTCCTACACAACATAACCATCACTAGAAAAATTAACAGCACAATTGTTATCCACTAATTGACCAACAGAAATAAGATTCGTGGAAAGCTGAGGAGCAAGTAACACATCAGTAAATTTAGAAGAGGCATCTCCGATTCCAGCTATTGGCAAAGAACTACCATTGGCAGTCTGAATAGCAGATTGACCAGCATAGGGCCAAACATGACACAGAGCGGTGGGCGTATTCGACATGTGATTAGAAGCTCCTGAGTCTACGTACCAGAGTTTAGTAGAATTTTTACTTTGAAACCCCATTGCAGATAGTGCCGAAATTAGCATTTGTTGCACCATTTCTGGTGTGTAATAATTTACTTCAGGAGGTGCAAGATCAGAGGAAGCACTTGAGGAAGAGCCACATGCTACAGAAGTTGCTGCGGGAGGAATAATAAGAGAAGTCTGAAATGCTTGGGCCTGACGATGCTGGGGGGCGGATACGACATTCTTTGATAATGTGACCATTCTTCTTGCAATAAGAACAATATTTCATAGGACAATTGACAGCAATATGCCCATATTCCTTGCAGCAGAAACACTGCAAATTTTTAGAATTTATAAGTGACCTTCGTCCTTGGGCAGCATAAGCCACAGTTGTCGTCCCGGAACTGCCATGAGATTGCTCTAGAATAGTTTGAGTATTAAGACATTGTTCTTCGCGAAGTAAGTCACTAAAACAAATATTAAGAGAAGGAACAGGAGATCTGTTCAGTAGAGAAGAGCGAACAGATTCATATTTCGGGCGTAGTTTCATAAGAAACTGATCACGCTGGCTAGTCTCGTGAAGAGTCTGAATAGTCGAAAGAGCGGCAACAGGAACATCCGCTATAACCAAATCAGTATATTCATGCCAAAGAGTCAGAAATGCCGAGTAGTAGTCTTGGATGAAAAGACTACCGTGTTGAAACATGGCAATTGCATGTTCTAACTGAAAGCGATGAGCATCATTATCTTGATGATAAACCTTCTTCGAGTATTTCCACATAGATTGGGCAGAGCGATGAGCCCGCAAGTTGGCAACAATATGTGGCTCTACCGATCCAAGAAGAGAAGACATAATCCGAGCATCAAGGACAGCCCATGAAGGAGAAGCCCCGAGATCGTTGGATTTATCAGTATTGGATGTTTGTGCGACATCTGTGCCATCAATATGACCCCCAAAGATCTTTTCCCTTAAGGAAAAGTTCAAACTGAAATGCCCAAGTAGAGTAATTTGTGCCCGTAAACTTGACACACACATGTGGCGAGTCCATCAGAAATAAATTTCGAGATAGAGTAAATCAACAAAAAAATTCAAAGCAGTCCAAAATAAAGTGAGATAAGGACCTTTGACTGGTCTGTGAGAGGAAGTAGGGGGCACGTGTGATAAACCGAGAGCCAAATGAGTCACTGTTCAGCAAGAGAAACCGAGAGCCACACACAGAGAAGCCGAGGAAGGTCTGCGATAACCACCAAGAAAAAATGCCGAAATTACCACCAGAGGCAAGTTGTGATAATCATGAAGGCACATAAGTGCTGAGATGCCCACCAGAAACAAGGTGTGAGAGGCATGGAGATGCAGAAATACCGAAATACCAGCCAGAAGGATGTTGCAACCGTCACGAAGCCACAGAAGTGCCGAAAGCACCCAGACCAAGTAGCACAATTCCAAGAAGATGAGAACTGCACGTCGGACTCAGCAAAAAACAACCCAGACGAAGCCGAAAAAAAAAAGAACACCCAGACGAAGCCAAAAAAATCCCACGAGATGCTGCTGCGATGGCAGAACACCCAAACCCGAAACCGAAAGTTTCCGAAACCGAGAAGAAGGAAAAAAAATTGAAGGAAACAAAGAGCTTAGTAGTTGGCTCTTGATACCATGTCAAAATAGATCAAAGTTTTGTATGAATGGCCGAATCAAATGGCCTTTTGAGTGATCTGTATATTATATAGAAACTTTACAAGATAACTATACATGGGAAGAAACTAATTGCCGAGTGATTCTAGCAATCTAGCCTTATAAGGAAACTATACATTCTGTCAATATGCTAACTATACAAGCCTAAGTAACTGAAGTAAAGATAAAATAAGGAAAGAAGAATAGGAGGAAAGAAGATTGATTATGGACAGCAAAATGACAATGTTCCCAATGCATATTCGTATGATATTTCTCATATCCTACTTATTATATACTGCAAATACTTTACTAAAACATTTGTTGAGTTAATTGTTATTTCGCTTCTAAAATATTAATGTGCAAAAAAAAAAAAGAAAAAAAAAAAAAAGAGGAAGGCTCAAAGTGCAAAGCCTGTATTAGCTATCTCAAACAAATATGGGCTCTAAAACCTTTCAGATATTTTTAGCTTTAGGCGCTAAAACTTTCTGCAAACAATAAGTTCTGCATTTATAGCACATCAGCCCTTGACACAAGCCAAGTATTACTTTTTTTGCTACATATAAGACAAGTGCTACACTTACACCCTCAAGATCCTAAAAGATTGTAATTTTTATGCGTGTCTTTATTCAGGTGTTGGATGCATCGTGGTACATGCCAGATGAGCAGAGGAATCCAATTCAAGAGTATCAGGTATTCATTGTATTGGTGTTTGAAAGCACTCTATATTTTCTTTTTAAGGATTTTCATCACCATTATCCGAATAAACATTACTATATGGTATCATCAAGATATACTCCCAATTCCTTTTATGTTGGAGTTTTTCCTCAGTTCTGATCCATTTCCCTGAATTAATCCCACTCCAACAGGTTGCTCACATTCCTGGTGCCCTTTTCTTCGATGTAGATGGAATAGCAGACCGAACTACAAATGTGAGATAGCTTCTCTGATTTCAATACTTGCATATACACCTATAAAAAACGTACATATGCTTGCACTTTCAAACACACATATGCATATATGTATATATATATAGACATCTTAAATGATATACGTGCTTTTCTGTTAACAAACTTTCATGAATTATATATGCATGATGGTTAGAAATCTTGTTGCCACCTTTTTCGTATATGAGAATTGCCTCTTTACCCATTTGTGCTCAGGCAGTATGGTATGCATGCCAATGGGAAAATAATATTATTGACTTTTCCCGGAGTATTTATTTTTTATGTTCCTTGTGTGCTGAGCATGTAGGTTTATGTGCTGTATTAGCGCATATTTCGAATAAAGTTCCCCGGGCACCCCCCAAAAAAAAAAAAAAGAAAAAAGAAAAAAAGGATTGTAGGGTGTGCTTTGAATATATTAGTCGTCCATAGAGGTTGTGGTTTCTGTATTTCTTATTGATTTATCTATTTTTATGATTAGTGCTTCTAGACATCTAGTCACTGAGTTGCTTTTAATACAGCTATGGAAGTCTCTATAAAAGGCCTTTGTGAGAATTCCTTAAAGGCCTTTGTGAGAATTCCTTAAAGGAAAAGGCTTTAAAAGAAGGAATTAGGTTTGCTGCAGTATTCAGTGTTGGTGACAGTGCAAATGCTGTCTAAAGCCTAGGTGCAAGGCTCAAAGCACAAGCGTTTACCTGATTAAAGTAAAGCTTATATTTTTATTTAAAATATAACAAAATATTTGTAAAATATAATTTAGGCCTTGGTGATTTTTTTTATAGGTAAAATAAAACTTTATTGAATCAAGTAAATATATGTAGCCCTAGTACACTGGAAGTATACAAAAGAGAACACCTAGTTACAAGCTAGGAACTTGAAGTGGATACAAGAAATTCATGAAAACTAGCCCCATTGAACTCAATAACATTATCCCATAAAAATAAGGCATTGAAGAAGAATCTTCTGAGTTCATCCAAAGAGTGCTCCCGATCTTCAATACTCCGAGTATTCCTCCCTAGCCAAGTGCACCACATAAGTCATAGGAGAATCATTTTCCATGCTGCAGCAATTTGGAGGTTACCTTGAAGACCTCTCCAACTAGCAAGAAAATTCACCACCCTTTTGGGCATTATCCATGCAAGTTTGGTCCTACTGAAAATGTCATCCCATAGGACCCTGGCCACCTCATAATGTAGTAATAGATGATCCACAATTTCAATACTTTTTTATTTACACATTTAGCACCGATCACAGACTCTTCTGCCAACAACGGAAACAACAGATGGCATAAATTCTAGTCTCCAAATGGGAGAACTAGGTTCAAACTCCCTACCCCCTATATATAAAAAAAAAGATAACAATAAGACCTACTTTTTCAATTTATCCATGGTTAGTATTTTTCCAAGGGAAGCAATCCAACAAAAGAAACCAACTTTGAGAGGCACCTTACAACTCCAAATGTACATCCAAGGATAAGTGTTGTGGTTCTAACACGCCAAAGCCTTGTATGAGGACCGAACAATGAATTTCCTATCCCCAGAATGAGTCAAGAGCATCCTATTCGCCTCAACACTACCACTGCTCGTAGCATACAATATGAGAAAAAAAAAATTCAATGATAGCACCTATTTCTCAATCCTGAGCCGCTCTGAAGAAACATGCATTCCACTGTAATGAGCCACTAGAACTATCCATAAGATCTATCATTGAAGCCTCCTGATCACACAGTCTAATAAAATGAAGGGCACACAATCTTAAGAGCACTTTCTCCACGCCAATTGTCATGCCGAAACTTGACCTTGGAGCCCTCGCCTACCACAAATTTGAAATGTCTAGCAAAACCCCCCAACCATTTCTAATATTTTACACAACCTCATACATGTGCGCCTCTAACTTCATTAGAACACCAACCTTCAAAGCGTTCCAATACTTGAAGTCAATAACAGCCCTCTACAATGCCTCCCCTGTAACGCCCCAATGGAAAGCCCAAACCACATAGCCTATGCTCCAAAAGGACTAGTCAATGATACAATTAGAGCCCTATTAGAACTTTATAAAGAGCAAGAACTTCTCCTTCCCAAGAAATGTGAGATCTCATACACCACCTACTCATATCCATATCATATGGGGGTATCACAATCTACCCCCCTTAAATTCCCACGTCCTCGTCGGGCTTGTCCATTGTAGGTGGCACTGCTCAAGTCCCACATTTCTGGTTGGGATAGGCTCTGATATCATTTGTAACGCCCCAATTGAAGGCCTAAATCACATGGCCTATGCTCCAAAAGGACTAGTCAATGATATAATTGGAGCCCCATTGAAACTTTATAAAGAGCAAGAACTTCTCCTTCCCAAGCAATGTGGGATCCCATACACCACCTACCCTTATCCATATCATATGGGGTATCACAATCTACCCCCTTAAATTCTCGACATCCTCGTCGGGCCTGTCCATTGTAGGTGGCACGGCTCAAGTCCCATATTTCTGGTTGGGATAGGTTCTGATACCATTTGTAACGCCCCAATGGAAGGCCCAAACCACATGGCCTATGCTCCAAAATGACTAGTCAATGATACAATTAGAGCCCCATTAGAACCTTATAAAGAGCAAGAACTTCTCTTTCCCAAGCAATGTGGGATCCCATACACCACCTACTCATATCCATATCATATGAGGGTATCACATCCCCCTCCTAATGATACCGCCATAACCACTTCCAAAGGAAAGCCCTGTTAAATATCCACAACGTATGTAGCCCCAACCCTCCACCAGAAATTGGGAAGCGAACCATATCCCAATAAACAAGGTGGAACTTGACCTCATCCCCAAATCCTTCCCACAAGAAAGCACCAAAAATATTCTTAGTACAATCTGTCACACCAGTAGGTAAGGGAAATTATGATATAAATTACGTAGGAAGTTTAGAGAGAGTGCTATTGATTAATGTAATTCTGCCCCCTTTTGACGAGTAGGTTCGTTTCAACCTGCCAACCTTCACTCAATATTCTCGATCACACCTTCCCAATAGCCTTCGCCTTACTAGCAGTCCCCAAGATATTTCATGGGTAAAGAAGATTTCTTGCAACCCAATATACTCACTAAACTTCGAATATTACACACAAAACCCACCGGGACCATTTCGGACTTCGCTAGCTTCACTTTTAGACCATTTTGGCTCATAGCATATTTTGAACCACAAAACAATTGTTATGTATGCGCATTTGTGTGTATAAATTTGTATATATACTGTACAATCAGTAGCTTGAACCAAAAGTTTCTCCAATATAACCATTTTCACAATAGCCAAATAGAGAGAGCAAAAGAAAGAGAAAAGGATGTGGACAATTCAGGGGAATGATAATGATTTTCTAGAGAGAAAAACTAGAGGAAATGGATTTTGGGACTCGGGATAGTCCAAGGAAAATTTGCTAAAAATTTCCTACTTGAAAGTCCAAGGATGAGAAAAAAAAAGAATGCTTGTGTGCAGTATTGTAATGGATTTCAGGAGAGTCAAGGAAATTTAGGGGGAATGAGTATCGGGAGGCAAAGTAGAGAGAGAGAGAAACTATTGACTGTGGGTGCAATGTGATCTAGAGAAGGGAAAGTGACAAGATTCTTTTGTCTTCTTCCTTGGTGTTTATGAGAAACCATTGTGTATGGTGTGCTACACCATACATTGTTATTTCTACCACAAACAATTTCTAGGGCCATCGGACTGGAAGAATTTCCCCTTGAATTATCCGAGGTGCACTTGCAGGAAACGAATAATTTGAGGAGAGGACAAAATTTCCCCTTGAATTATCTGAGTCAGTACCTTGGATCTCCATAAAAATGGTGCAGGGAGGAGAGGACAGAATGTTGTGGCAACATGCTGGAAATTCAATTTTTTTTGTTAGTTCTTATTATAAATTGCTGACGTGCCATTGTGTCAACCAATTCCCTTGGAAGTGTATTTGAAGATCCTAGGTACTGATTAAAGTTGCTTTTTTCTGCCGGTTGGTGTCACTCGGGAAGATTCTGACAACGGATAATTTGAGGAAGCACAGTATAATATGCCTGGACTGGTGTTATTTGTGCAAGAAAGATGGGGAGTTGGTTGATCATTTGTTTCTGCATTGTGAGGTGGCAAAGACTCTTTGGGATGAGATTTTCAGCATATCGGGTATAGCTTGGGTGATGCAAGAGAGTGGTGGATCTATTGGCTTGTTGGAAATGATCTATGGGCAGCCATCACATTGCTGATATTTGGAAGATGATTCCTCTATGCCTAATGTGGTGTTTATGGATAGAAAGGAATGAACGCTGTTTAGATGACAAAGAACGCTCGTTGGGAGAATTTAGAGAGTTTTTCTTTCAAACTCTTTGCTTTTGGGCGAAAACTCTTGTACTGAATGGGGATTCTTTAAATGTTCCTTTTTTAGACTCTGCTAGTTCCTAGTTCATAGCTTGTAATTAGGTGTTTCCGCTTATATACTTCCTGAGTACTTGGGCTATGCCTATCTACTTGCATTAATAAATCTCTTATTACTTATAAAAAAAAGGGGGTACTCAACTCAGATAGTTTTCTTGCTGGGGTTTGCCATAGTGCCATTTATACATCACCTTTTCTATTAACTTGTATGCATTTCAGTCTCCCCTGTGGAAGTTATAATATGGAATTGATGACTTGTATCAGTTGCCACATATGTTGCCGTCTGAGGATGCCTTTGCCGCTGCTGTTTCTGCTCTTGGCATTGAGAACAAAGATGAATTGGTTGTTTATGATGGAAAGGGGATTTTTAGTTCAGCTCGTGTCTGGTGGTGAGTTGTGGTGTTGACAATAACTGTTCAAATTCACCGGAATCATGTTTCATGTCGTGGTTACTAATCATAGACTAATATATTTTCTCTGTTATTCAAATCATAAGGATGTTCCGAGTATTTGGGCATGACAGAGTTTGGGTTTTAGATGGAGGCCTGCCAAGATGGCGTGCATCGGGCTACGATGTTGAATCTAGTGCTTCTAGTGATGCTATTTTGAAAGCTAGTGCTGCCAGTGAGGCAATAGAGAAAGTATATCAGGGACAGGTGGTAAGTTCATAAATCATTCAACTAGTTTCAGATTTTCCTTCTTATCCTTTATGGGGTGGTAACTAAATATTAAATTGCATATTGTTTTAGATTTATATTAATCATACTTATTTTATTTCCTGCAAATCTTTTTTTTTTCCATATAAATTCTTTTAATACTAAATATTGCAAAAAAAATTCTATACATGTCCTTGGGTTTCATAATAACATTGGGTTGTAAGAAGCGACTACATATATCTAGTAGTTTCTCAAGTTCATGCTCTTGAGAACTGAGATCGAACTGGTGGTGATAAATTTTTCGTAAAGTGGGATTTGCTTTTGGAAAAGAACTTAGTATTCGATCACCAAAACCAGAGCAAGTAGAAAGGTTAGGACTTTAAAATAATAAGCGGCTGGAAGCAGCCGGAAGATGGGACAAATTTTGTTGCCGTTGAATGCCGCTTTGTTTTCTTCTGATCTGGTCATGCTGAAGAGCTGAAGATCTCTTTCTTGTGTTTACTTTCAGCAGAACTCATCTGTGATAGCAGATCATGGGAAATTCTTTATATTTTACATCTTACCCGGAAATGGAAAATATAGTGTTTGTGTAGTTTTGTGGCATATCTCTTGATGCAATTTACATAATTTTGTATAAATGTAAATTTAGTATTGTGGTTGCAACAGGAGAAAGTTTTTCTGGGTAACAATTGTCCTTGCCTTAATGAAGTTTTAATATTCTTTGCTGCAATTAACATATTTTATTGATTTATCGTACTATGTTCTCGCCAGAATGATAATTTTCTTTTTAGAAAACAAATTCTTTGCTTCTCTACACTTTTCTTTATCTATAACACTGTTTTGAATTTTACTAACACAATCTTGGTTCTAGTCATCTCAATGACATGCATTATTCTTCTGCAGGTTGGGCCAACAACATTTCAGACAAAATTTCAGCCCCATCTTGTCTGGACCCTTGAGCAGGTTAAGATTTTAGTCCATGCTGTTATAGCAATAAAATTAAGATGCATGTCCCATTTTCTTTTCTGAAAGTTGTACCTAGAATATCAGTTTTTATGAGTTGACATTGTTAAAATTTTAATTAAAGAGGTGAATGCACTTTTTATCCTGCATCTAATGTACATTTTATGCTTTGCACCCGTAATGCTGCTCATCTTTCTCAACTCTCTAATAATAAATAGAGAACGAGGATCGGGAATGGAGTCCTCACCATTCAACGACACGTTAACTCCAGGGGTTGTTTCTTACACTTGGCAGAGGTCGGGAATGTCAAGAGGAGAGGAGAGGTGATTGTCCCTGAAGGTTCGAAGAACAGTGGCTGGAAGAATTTTCTTACCACCTCGGAAAAGTTGCCGGCTTCCGAAAGGGAAGGGAGACAGCTAGGGACATGGAGGCAGAGAGGTTTCTACCCTCCAAAGGCGCCACCAACGCCTTGGTTCTGAGGTTGCTGGTAGGGAATGACTCCGCTGTGGTGGCCGATAGTGCTCAAGTAAAGGGTACACGGCTTGGCAGTGAAGGAAATCACAACAGCAAGCCTACCTTTGACATGGGTGGTAGGGGAGCCTTTGTCGCTGGTACAACGATGGGGGATTTAGAAGGGGCGTTGTGGGCTGTCAGAGGCCATTTGTCAGGTATATCTGAGGAGATCATTGCATTGATGAGGAAATTGGACTTGGGCTTACGAGCGGTTATAGGCATGGGCAGTGGGCCTGTGCAGAATGAAGAACCCGTGAAGAAGGGAGAGCCCACGGTGAATTTGGTAAGGGCTGTGGGGACTTTAGATAGGGGCTATGGAGAGCCCGCTGGATTGGGCTTGAGCAGAAAGGGGCCTATTAATGAATGTGGAAGGGCCACACAGGTTGGGACCGATAAGATTGGAGAGTCTCTTAGGCCCACCAACATGGTGTGGCAGGCTAAGGATTCATCTCAGGCCCGAGTCTCATCCACCTCCGGCTCGAGAGCCCCAAACCCATTGTCCACCACATCGTCTGCCCTGCCGGCATCACAGAAAACTCCGCCAACCCCCGACAACCCTACCGGCCCTAACGAAGCGCACCTAAAGGACACGGTGGCAACGACGCTCATAGGGTTGGCCCAAAATGAAGCTGATGCCTGTTCTCAGGCCACCGGAAGCTTTTCGTCGACACAGAGTGGGCCGTCATCCTCAGGCGACCCCACAGTACGTAACTTGGACCACCTCTCGGCCTTGGAGGGAGTTAAACAACCGCGATGAGGTGGAGGCCTCACCTGGGCTGTCTCATGTTGAAGCCCCCGTTGGACCCCAACTCTCACAACCTCTAGAGGCTCCCTTTGGACCCAGGACCCTCATCCAACAGTGGCAGCAACCGAGGGCCTAGGACCCTCATCCAAGGGGCCAAGCACAATGGCAGCAACCGAGACCCCTTCTAGGGTTCAATGTACGGTGGAAGTAGAAGAGGAGACTATTTCTGAAGATGAGGCACTCTCGGATGACGAGGCATCAATTGGGTCAGATTTATACTTGGCTTGTAAAGCGTTCGGAGATATTGTTCCCTTTTCTGATCTAGGTGACCTCGAGGATGATCCCAGTCCTATTTGTTCTTTGCTTCTAGTGCTTTTGTGGATTGATCCACAGTCAGATTGGGTTTGAAGAAGGATGATGAAATCCAGCACCGCATAGGGATCTCTTGCGAAGGATTTGAGGACCAATTTAAAGCACTACTTACAGCTATTGAAGCTGGACAACCCCTCATAGCTAGATCTGCCTCAAAAAAAGAAAGGGAGCTTAAGAGGCTATCTTGTTCCATAAATTATGATGCAAGGGAAGCGCTAGTAGGGGGAGGCATAATGATAGGGAGAACCTAGGAGTCCCATGAAGCCCAAGATCCTTTCATGGAATGTTCGGGGTTTGAATAACTCGAACAAATGCCTTAGAGTGAAGAACTTAATACGAGATTGGAAGGCAGGTATTATTTGTTTGCAGGAGACTAAGTATGTTGATAGGAAGGTAATAAATAGTTTATGGAATTTTCCTTATGCGGGATGGACTAGCCTTGCTTCAAAGGGCGCTTCAGGGGGCATCATAGTGATGTGGGACAAGAGAGTAGTTGATTTGGTGGAGTTCATTGGAGAGTTTGCAATAGCTTGTTCTTTCACAAGTTTGGATGATGGTTTTGGGTGGGGATTTATAGGAGTTTATTGGCCTAACGATGACAACAATAGAAAGCTTCTTTGGGATGAGATCGTTGGTTTGTGTAGCTGGTGGGATGGCCCGTGGTGCATCGGAGGTGATTTCAACATCACTCAGTTTTTCAACTAAAAGGTCGGGGGCTTCTAGCTCAGGGTCAGCTATGGCTGACTTTTCAGCTTTAGTTTTCAAGCTGGATTTGTTTGACCTACCTCTAGTTGGGGGCGACTACACTTGGTCTAATGGGAGGGCATGGTCTAGGCTGGACAGATTCATTGTCTCTCCTTCCTGGGAGGCACACTTCCCCAACCTATGCCAAAAACTCCTCACCAGGTTCTGCTCGGACCACTTCCCCTCTCTTATTGGATTGCGGAGGTCTCCATGAGGGGCAGAGATACTTTAAATTCGAGAATATGTGGTTGAAGGTAGATGGGTTTACAGATAAGATTAGATCGTGGTGGTCCTCATCAGATCTCGGGTACTCCCAGTTTTGTTTTAGCCGGGAAATTTAAAGCCTTGAAAAATGACCGAAGAAAATGGAATACAGAAGTTTTTGTGAACATAAATGACCAAAGGAATAATATATTTCAGGAACTGCAGTGTTTCGAGGAAAAAGAGGTGACTGGGACCCTCTCGAATGATGAGAAGCAAGGAAAATGGTTGTAGTAGCTGAGCTGGAAAAAATCCCACTCATGGAGGAGATATCCTGGAGGTAAAAATCTTGGGTCCTTTGGTTGAAGGAAGGGGATAAGAGCACAAAGTTTTTTCATCGAGTACCTAATTACCATCGAAGAACCAATGCCATCGAGGTTCTTCATTCGGAAGGGAGGGTTCTTTCAGACAAAGTAGCTATAAAGGATCACATTGTCCACTATTATGACCACCAAGTGCAGCTTAATTGGAGAGAGCGTTTGAAGAGGAGGAGGTGCTTAAAGTGTTAAAAGGGATGGAAAAAGATAAGGCCTTGGGTCCAGATGGTTTCACAATGGCCTTCTTCCAGGCTAGTTGGGACATTGTCAAGGAGGACATCTTGAAGGTCTTTCTCGAATTTCACTCATTAATGAAATTTGAGAAAAGCCTCAATGCTTCATTTATCGCCCTTATTCCGAAAAGGGCAAGGTCGGTGGAGGTGCAAGATTTTCGTCTCATAAGTTTGGTGAGCGGGGTTTAAAAAATCATCTTCAAAGTGCTAGCCCAGCGGTTGAGCGCAATCATGGGGAAGATTCATCTGTAAGTCTCGAAACGGTTTTGCAAAATGAAGACAAATACTAGACTCGGTCCTCATTGCTAATGAATGCTTGGAGAGTAGAGTCATAGCTGGCATTCCAGATATCTTATGCAAATTGGATATGGAGAAAGTTTTTGATCATGTAGTGAATGTTCATTTTAGTAATGAATGTTCTGAGTAGAATGCAAAACGGATGGCGGGTAGGGGTTTCATCTCGGGGTTCTCTGTAGGTAGCTCCTCACGTGGTAGTCTATCCCTCTCATCTACTTTTTGTTGACGACACACTGATTTTTTGTGAGCCGGATCCCAATCAGATTTGCTCCCTGAGAGCCCTTTTGCTCTACTTTGAAGTTGTCTCCGGTCTCAAGGTGAATCTATCCAAATCTAAAATAGTTCTAGTTGAATTGGTTAATAACTTAAGCGACTTGGCTGCCATTTTGGGCTGCAAGGTGTCATCCTTGCCAATGAAGTATCTTGGACTCCCTCTGGGGCCCCCCTCATAAATCCAAGACAATGTGGGATGGGATTGTTGAGAAGGTCGAGCGTAAACTAGCGGGCTGGAAGAGACTTTACTTATCCAAAGGCAGTAGAATCACATTAATTAAGAGCACACTATCCAATCTTCCCACATACTTTCTATCTTTATTTCCTCTGCCTGCAAGTGTGGCGTATAGACTGGAGAAGATTTTTCATGATTTCCTATGAGGCAGTTTTGAGGACGTGAAAAAATTCCATTTGATCAAGTGGGATAAAGTACGCACACCTTTGTCCAATGGCGGATTGGGGGTTTTTAAATTGAGAACTTTCAATAAGGCTCTCCTAGAAAAATGGTTATGGCGGTATCATAGGGAAAGAGATGCCCTTTGGAGGAAAATTATTGATGTTAAATATGGGAGCATTTGGGGAGGTTGGTGCTCTAATGAAGTAAAAGGGGCCTACGGCATGGGTGTGGAAATTTATTCGTAATGGTTAGGAAGACTTGCTAATTGCAGGTTTGCTATGGGTAGGGGCACACAAGTCAGATTTTGGCACAGGACTGGGAAATGGGAGATATTGCTGATTTTTACAGCGTGTTCTACGCGCTGAACGTCCTTGCAGATGGAGAGGATCGATTGCTTTGGACATCTACAGGGAACAATAACTTCTTAGTCCGATCCTACTATAAGGTATTATCGACCCACTGCCCCATTGCATTCCCTTGGAAGTGCATATGGAGGAGTAATGCTCCCCTCAAAGTGGCTTTCTTTGGTTGGCTAGGATCTTAAGGGAAAATATTGACTATTGACAAGCTGAGAAGACGACGGCCTTTACTTAACAAATTGGTGCTTCATGTGCGAACATGACAATGAATCAGCGGATCACCTTCTTCTTCATTGTGAATGTGGAGAGGAATCCAAGGCAACAGGCAGATTGCGGCTATTTGGAAGATGGTGCCTCTATGCCTAATGTGGTGCATATGGAATGAGAGGAATAGTCGTTTCGAGGACAAGGAGCTTACACAGGAAGGGTTTAGGGACTTTTTTTTATCATACCTTGTTACTTTGGGCTTCATATATTATATTGAATGGAGCATCTTTTAATGACTTTTTGTTGTTTTTCGCAGCACTTAGCTTGTAATTAGGCTTTTTTTGTATACTCTCTGTGTACTCGGGCCTTGCCTAATTACGTGGATTAATAAAATCTTTTCATACTTATCAAAAAAATAAATAGAGAAAACTAACTGAAAGAACAAAGAGTATTTCTGACAAGAAGCATCAGAAATATGACAGAAAGAAAATAAATAATGGCATAGAAAGAGAATTCCGGCAAGATGCGCCTGAAATCCAGGATAAAAGAAATGAAAGGAAAGAATTATTATCGGTGAGAAGTGCCGGAAAATAGTTACTTCACAAATCTACCTGTCATCAAGACAGGGAATAAAACAAATGTATAGGTTCTAATATATACAGATTCTAGGAGATGCTTGGGGAATGAGATGAGATGAGAATTTTGTAGTAAGATGGTTTGTGAATAGTAGTGAGATAGTTTGAGTTAAGTATTTATTGGGTTTTGGGAAAAGAGAGAAATAAAAAGTTGAATAAAAATATTATAAAGTTAAAATATTGTTAGAATATAATTTTTGTTTTGGGATTTAAAAAAGTTGAATTGTTTGTCGTTTATTGTTTAGAAATTTGTGAAAGTTGCAATGATTAATTTGAAAACTTTGTAATGATGAGTTTGAAAGAGTTTGTGTTTAAATGATGCTTGGGAAGGAAATGAGATTAGATGAGATGAGATGGGATTAGATGGAAATTGTTTCCAAACATCCCCTAACTCTTCTTTTTTTGTATTTTTCAGGTTAGAAAGAACAGTGAGGAAAGAACTCACCAACACATAGATGCCCGATCAAAGGCCAGGTAGCTAATACTAATCCTGTATTTCTTCTTTATCATGTGCAATAATTTGTGTAAACATTTTGTCGTTGTTTACAGCATCAACTAATAAGCAACTGAAAAAAGCTCTGCATTATGAAAAAGGTCAGCCTATAAGTAGCAACCTTAAATGTGTTCCAAAAACTAGTTCTAGATCTAGTTGGATTTCTTTCAAGCAATTTATATGCCTCCAAAGATGAAGTCAGTAGAAGAGGCTTGTAACACCCTGAATTTAGTATGAAAGGGTGGTAAATGGGATCCCACACTAGTTGAGAGGTTGAGATTCTTATCAGTTTATAATGATATTAAAGTACTCCAATTGTAACTTTGACTGGTGGTTTTGGAGTATAAGCCAGCTTTGTTCGTTACAAATTATATCAAAGCCAATATTTATCAGGAATGTGAGACTCAAGCCGTGTTACCTTCAATAGAATGGCTTAGTGAGGATGTTAAGGGTTTTAGGGGGAGAGTGTAATACTCCGGATTGAGTATGAGAAGGTGGTGAATGAGATCGAACATTGCCTAGGAAGAAAACAATTCTTACAGTTTGTAATAATTCCAAGGGGATCCAATTGAAATTCTACAGTTTGGACTTTGCTTAAGTTGTTACAAGACAAATACAAAATCTGCATTCGTCAATAAATTCTCAAAATAAATAAATACATAAATAAATTATGTCTATATTTGAAAACATTATAGGCTGATGGATGTGTAATCAGCTTATACACTAGTTTTTTTTCCTTTTCTCAAATGTTCTCAGTTCAATTAGTTTATTTATTCCTTTCCTTTTTCTTATGAATTTCTTATCATTATCATCTTACTTTCTTTGGAGTAAGTTCTCATAACTTAAACAATAAAATGACAGTAGGGTTGGTAAGAAGTTGATAAGAACCTCTTGGCTATGCCAAACATACCAAGTTATATTACAAACAAAATAGTACAATTAAATTTCCAGGTGAGTTCAAGCATGCCCAAGATCTGTAAGCCAAATGCGATTATAAATGTTGACTAAGTCAATGTATGTGAAAATAAGTTGTTTCACATTAAGGGTTCCCGTGCGCGCCTTGGATGGTGTTCATATCTTTGCAATGCTTCATGAAGATGTTTGGTGGGCCAGTTTTGGTAGCTCGGCAAAGTATTGCATTATTATAGGTCATAAACTATACAAACAAAATACGATTGAAGCTTGGATCTATCTGTTTGTTTTCCTTTTTTATTTTTCTATAGAACTTAGGTATTTCACATTTACGATGATATGACATTTATCAACCCCTCTTCTAAACCAAAAAAAAAAAAAAATGTTAAAAAACATGTTGCCTATTTGACTGATTTGTGGGAAGAAACCAGTCTCTTGTTACTTATCAAAAGAAATTGACTCTTGTTATCTTTGAAAAATGTTTCAAGAGGGATTCCCGAAGTATATAGTGGTAAATAGAGCAAGTCTCAATATAATTTCCAGTACAAGCACTTTGCCCAATATGAAGCTTGTGGCTGATAGTAAAGCACAACTCCCTGTTGAGACTGGAGTTCAGTTGATTCTAGTTGCTTCACGGAGCTGCACCCAGATATGATTGAATGTTCAATTGGCCAAGGATGGTTTTGTTACGCCCGTTCTTGTGGTTGGACTTTGATAAATGGTTTTAGAAAATGAGACGGGAATTACTGAACCTTTCAAAACTTTTTCTCTTTCCTTTTCAGTATATAAAAGATTCTGTTTAAAATTAAAACATGCTTTGTATATTAAAAGAGAGTTCATAGCAGAAATCATTAAATTAAATTAAAAAGTCCTTTTACAAAAATTTACTTTCATACATTACGTAAAAACAAGCCTAGGCTTCTATCACTCTTCCCTTGGGCCATGTCGGTTCTGACGCTTCTTACTCATTTTGTTCATAAGTGAGGGAGGGACATACATAAAAACAAAATGAGCCAAATACTCAGTAAGCATTACTTAATACTGTAAAAATATACTTACATAGGTTTTCATTCATGCATTTGACATTCATCTATATACTTTATATAAAACATTCACTTTCTTGGAAAACATTACAAGGTGGGGTTTTTCTTTGAAAAAAATTTCATTTCTCATAAAACATTTCCTACACCTTGTTCATTCATTCATAAAGAAACTAAATCATTTATAACTTTCAATTAACTCTTTTCGCTTTTCCTCTGGCCGGTACACACTGTTACGCCCCGTGTGTTGGGGTTAGCAGTCTTTTGGACCCGGATTCCACCCGTGGCTACAGGTTGGGAATCCTTTTCAGTCAAGAGTAGCACTACCAGTACTACTTACCCGGCATTGCAATCTGCCTAGTCCATTGGTACCATAATTTTTTCATTCATTCAGTCATGGCCGTTACGTATTTTCATACATTAAAACATTCATTCATTTCCTTTCCTTTCCTTTTATTTATTCCTTTCAGCCCTTTCCTTTTCATTTATTTTCATTCATCAGTTCGTTTCATTTCATAAACATCATTTAAAAGCATTAGCATAAACATAAACATCATTTCATATCATCTTTTAAACATAATTTCATAGCATCATTTAAACTTCATTTCATAGCCTTGTTTGAACATTATATCTTAGCATCGAACATAAATCTCAACATTTCATTTCATGGAAAATAAAGACAATAACTACTACATATAGCATTCATTCATATGCATAAAACTATTACTTTGGGTGCATAAATAGGGGTTGCCAAAGAAGGCCTTTAATATACATTTAAACATTAATACTTAGCATACTTTCATAAAACATCCTTTCATTCTCTTTCATTTCATAAAAGAATATTTTTCATAAAAACTTCTCATTTTCATTTCATTTCATATCATTTAGAAAACTCTATAAGAGTATAAACATAATACTTACTTGGATTCCACGCTATTTTCATTTCATACAGTCCATTCATGTGTGAATCAGATGGCAACCTACATGCATACATAACCTAACATCATTTCCTTTTCAAGTGCATATGTAACTTAAACTTAGAACTTACATAATACTACCATTTACTTATACTTCCTTCACTTAGACATACTTTATTATACAAGTTCATCCTCTATGCTTTCCTTTATCACTTTTCTAAATTCTAAAACCCATAGCTTGGGACCCACGTGAGGTCACCTTTCCAACATGTAGCATTCTACTTAAAGTTTGTATCCTTTAAGGTTAAGACACACTATCACTTTCATCGCACTCTTCCTACTAAGCCATCCATTCCGATGCATAACTTGAACCAACCTAGTTATACATCTCAATCCTAGTCAACACATACATCTCTTCCTCCATTCATGCATAATCTAATTAGCAGTTCATCATAACCCAAACCAAGCATAATACACAATTTTAAGCCAATTCTAAGGCTTAAACATCATGTACTCATACTTAGGACAACTATCCATTATATATGGTAAATTTGTCCGGTACATGTGTCTAACAAATTTACACATATACCTTACCCTCTTTATCACCTAAGATCAACATATAGTCCACTAAAATGCCCGCTTGTGTAAACAAGCTTCATACACACCGATACTAACATCCAACTCAAACCCAACCAACATAACACTTCATACAACCCGTCCAACTACATAGCTTATCCTGACATTTCACATGACATACACAACATACAACCACATCGCCCACTACACAATCCCATCACGTCACATAGTTCACAACCACCTTCTAAATTGCATAGTGATCCATATCTAATCTCGTCACTTCATACGACGCATAACCACAACACCAACTTCACATTTTCAATCCACAACCACGGAACACACCACAACTACACAAACGCCCCAACACTTCACAAAGCACAACCACATCACAACTTCACATCACAGCTTCGCATTCAGTCCCAACACTTCATAACATGCTGCCATCTCACCAACTACATCACAACTGCACAATAATGCCCATCACTTCAAACTACACAGCCACATCACAAACTAGTCCACAGAGCACCGTTCACAGTGATCCCACCACTTCACAATCACAACCACACCACAAACTTCATATTTAATCCCTTCACTTCATATTAATCCCATCACTTCACATTCATAGTCCATAGTTCACAAAACATATTTCAAAATTCACAATGCACCACACAGTACATTCCACAACATCAAATAAGCTTCACAAATATAATAAATTATCGAGGGAAAGAGATAGATATTATACCATGGCAAAGGGCTGAAATTGTTGCATTGCTTGCTATCCGGCAGGATCTCGTGGTGGCGGCTACATACGTGCTAGGAGGGGCTGGGTTGAGGCTTGGTGGTCACTGCCATGACCTTAAAACAAGGGCAGTTTGGGTGGCTGGAGCAAGGATTTGGCGGCTATGGGTGGGTTGTAGTGGCTATTGGACTACAGAGGGAAGGTTTGTGGGATGGCCGCTTGGCCATGGACGGTGGTGGGAGAGAGCTAGAGAGGTTGGCTTATGGGAGTGGAGGGGAAGGAAGGTGGAGGTTGCGTGGAAGGGCTTCGTGATTCAGGTATGGTGGAGGCTCATCCCTAGCTGGGCTGAGATCTAGGTAGAGCTATGGTGGCGGTGGGCAGCTACAGAGAGAGGAAGAGAGGTAGAGGGCCTGCCAGAGGCATTGGGGCTAGATGTGGGTTGCTCGGCATGAAAAATGAGAGAGAAAGAGGGATTACTTGAGACACACGGTGTCGCGCCGTGGATGGTGGCGGCGGAGCCCTAATCTAGAGGGTGGCAAAGAAGAGAACAAAAGAAGGGAGAAGAGATCCACAGAGAAGAGAAAAGGAAGGAGTGGATTGAGATAAACTCAGCCGGTGTGGCACTCTGAGCGCCTTCTGAGTGAAGACTGACTTAATAATGGTGTGTAAAAAGCCAATGAGCTTATTTGTGGTAGCGAGGAGAAGAAAGAGTCGAGCAGGTGGGTAGGAGGGGGGGGTGTGTGACGGTGTAGGGGGGTGAGAGAGAGAAGAGAGGAAATTAGGGATTTAGGGTTTTAATCCTAGCCCTACATCTAGGGGTCCCTAACCTAGATCTAACAGTGGGGATTAAACTAAGAGGAATAAAAGAGGATAGAAAATAAATGGAAGGTAAATATATTGAGTATTAAAACCAAACTGTTTATTCTTGATCTGAAAATAATATTCTTGTTCATAAAATAAAATGATGAATTTAATAAATATTTGTAAGAGAAATAAAAGCATCTAAATAAATAGAGTTTTTAACATAAAGTAAAATAATGAATATTAAATAATATTCCTAAAGAAATAAAATCATTTAAATAAAATGATTTGCTAAAATTATATTATTTCTGGGGCTCCAAAATATATATAGAGCTTACTTTAAAAATAGGTTTGGTTCAATAATACTAAAAATACCCCATTTAAAATAATTTTGGACATTTAAAATATTTTGAAGATTTTAAAATACTCGGCTCGATTTAGAAATCATCTGCTAAATTTAAAACACAGATTCGAAATTTAAAACGCAATGGCAAGACTCGTGACCAATCGAGAGAAAAAGGAGCTGTTGGTCACAGTTTTAGACTTGAACACTGTGTTAAGTGGTTAAGTCATTTTTAGGTAGAAATTTAATTTCTATGATTTCTAGTGCAACATCATTGGATTTGATGGAGATTTAATCTTGCAGATTTGATGGAGCTGCAGTGGAACCTCGAAAGGGGATAAGAAGTGGTCATGTACCTGGCAGCAAGTGCATTCCTTTTGCCCAGGTGAAAGATCAAGTTGTTGGATGATTTCTATCGTATTGTGATGATGTGAAGAAACACGCATAGCCTTCCCAACTGTTACATTGAATCCGATTGTTTTTTTTTCCAGATTGCATTTGCATTTAGCTTTATTTCAAATGTTGTACAAATTATGATTGTCATGGTTTAGGTTCTTTCTCAATATTTTCCTGCCTTTTTAAGTCTAAATAAATTTCATGACTTATAATAGAAACAATGGGTTGGATTTAGGTAGGTTTAAGTACGTAGTCTGCAAACTGTCAAGTGGTTCCACTTCTGGTTTACATGTAACTTTTTGTGATCACTGTTTTGGATGAAAAAAGGCATAAGTTGTAAAGGTCTCACTGCATTATGTTTATTGACATCAAGTAGATATTTTAGATTTCTTTTAGTTTTATCATCTCAGTTTTTAAAAGTATTTCAATAGCTATGTTACATGTTATTTCACTCGAATTTATTGTAGTTCTTGGGAAATAAGACGATCTTGGTGATTCAGGAATTTGAAAAGGCTATGCTGTATGAATATAAATGTAAAGAATAAACTGAAAAATGAACTTTTAGGGATTGTGTGACTTATAATTTTTATCTCTCTGCTTAAAATATGAGATGCAATCAGTGACAAAGCGAGAATCTAATGTGTGTGTGTGCGCGCGCGCGTGTATAACAACTTATCAAATATATATATATTTATATATATATATATCTAATCGTTGATCCAAGATATGAAAAAAATCTGTTATGTAGTTCCAAAAGTTCCACATAACAGTTCATGCCACAGAGAGCAGTAATTGAGAAATTTTTTAAAAACCTAACAAGACCATTACACGAGAGAATATATAAGGATTTCTCCCTTCCCTCAAATTCCAACATTGTAGATATTGGGATCTGGATTGGCAATACAGATTTTGTTAAAACATTAGCAGTGGCTAATGGAAACTGGCATAATGTTTTTTCATGAGTTCCAGAAAATTACTTGATAAAGCCTGACTGGGTAACATCGACTGTGTGGAATGATACATGTTGGACCCATAAAAATAAGGGTTTTATGAAGAAGTTGTTATGCCTTTTCCTGTATGGCTTGGTTCACTTGATCCAAAAGAAATTGACATCTATTCCATGATATTTGATTTTGATGGACGTGCATGGTGTTTCTTTGTAGTTGTTGGACGCTTCACAGTCACTCTTACCTGCAGATGAGCTGAAGAGACGATTTGATCAAGAAGGTAAGGATATATTTTTTTAAAGAAATTTTTAGGTCATTTCTATTCTCGTGACAGTTTTATGTCTCATTGTAAGTGTTAAATACCTGACTGAACTTGACTTGAAAACTAATTCTGCATATTCCCTGTGTATTTGGGTAGCACCCTTTTTGGTGATTAATAAAGTTTAAATTACTTATCTTAAAAGAAAATAAAGCTAATTCGATTTAAATATTAATACTCTGTATGAGTAAACTAAATGCAGAATAAATACAAAAACTGTGGGATTAGCCATGAGACACATGTAAAACTCACCACAGTATGAATGCCTGTATACATAAATATTACACACGCACAAACACACACACTTGAAAACAGACACAAGCATACATGAATGTATCTGAATATGCCTTTGAGACTGTGCTTGTAGAGTGCCACATGCAAAGCATTGTGGGTATTTCAGCTACGTACATTGTTGTTTTTAGGAATTCATAATTGAAAGCAAACATATGGAATTTAAAATGAATAGTTAATGGACAGGAAGGGAAAAGATTATTACATTGCTTTGTTTTCTTTTGAGGTATTCAAGGAGTGGAAAGGAATCTGATTAGATTGATGATTACTATTATACCTTATTTAAAAAGTTCAAAGAGTTTTATTTTGTTGATAGAAAGGTAATTCCATTTTCTAGGGTTCCACCCAAAAGTGGGAAAAATCTAGATGGTGGCTTTGGAGGAATGCTATTGAAAGCACTGTTCCATTCCTTTCCTGGAGGGCATTACAATGCTGGAATGGTGTGTTCTAGGGGTGGGCAGCAGGTCAACTGGACCCGCTCTGCCCGCCACATCAACCTCTCCTGCTAGGGGACAGGCAGGCAACCCGTCTGCCCCGGATACGAGTGCGGGCAAATAGTAAAGATTAAAGCCCTAGTGGTTGGGCAGCAGGTGGACTACCCACATGGGTATATATTGAAAAAACCCTATAATTCTCATATCCCTCATAAAGTTTAAGCAGCCGACCCCCCTTCTCCTTCTCTCTCTTCTCTTCTCCTCCTCCTGCTCCTCCTCCTTCATCTCCTCTTCTTTTTCTCCACCTCTTCTTCACGTCACACCCATACCCAGGGTGTGGCCGTGGGTCTCTGTATAAAGACCCAGTTGTGGGTCAGATGAATTTTTTTTTTCTTGCATTTTTCTTTAGATCTTCACATTTTTTTGGTTGGATTTGTGTATATATTTTGGGTTATATGGACTTGGGTTTTGGATTTGTAGGTTTAGAGTTATGAATGGGTTTTTGATTTGGGGTTTGGAGTTATGAATGGCTGAGGCCAGACAGTGGGATGGCAAAATCTGCCCACCTGTGAGGTGGGGGCTGACAGTCTGGAACTTAGGGCGGGGCTGGGGGAGGGGTGCTCCCCACCTGTATAGGGCGGGTAGCACCCCCAGTGCATTCCCTCTCCAACTCTAATGGGGACATATAGTCAAGCTGGCTAGCAGACCCCTATTTTTTAACCAAGAAAGAGTAATGCATTTGTCCGGTAAAAATGTCCTCTCTTTTACACTTACCCGAAATGATACGCAATATAATTCATCATTTTAGTATGTGTTTATCCCTTATGTTATCTTTCTTTTGTGTTTGCTAGTTTATGATTATGAAGGCTTTTATTTTTGTGGCCAACAAGTCTGCACTTCCCATCATTCACGTCTCTTGAAGTATTCCTTAAGTTGTAATTCTTCTTCCGAAGATTTTTACATTCCTTTTCCACCATATGATTGCTACCCAAGGTAGTTTAGAAATTATAGGTCTGAATACTAAGGCACTCACTTTGTATTCTTAATTTCTTGGAAATGTCTTGGAAGTGGTGAATTATCTAGGCTCCAATGATAATTCCTTAGTCACGGTTCTTTTTTAGCCATGAGAGTCATTGCCTGATGACTACAAGTATATACACAAACCAATAGAGAGAACACTTGAGTTGTTTCAACAATGTACTTGACCTCTTCCATTTCATATCAGGCCTTCAGATTGTAATTCAATATCTATAACAAAAAGATATGTGACTAGGAAAATCTTTATTTAGAATTGGAAGTGGTGAATTATCTAGGCTCCAATGATAATTCCTTAGTCACGGTTCTTTTTTAGCCATGAGAGTCATTGCCTGATGACTACAAGTATATACACAAACCAATAGAGAGAACACTTGAGTTGTTTCAACAATGTACTTGACCTCTTCCATTTCATATCAGGCCTTCAGATTGTAATTCAATATCTATAACAAAAAGATATGTGACTAGGAAAATCTTTATTTAGAAGATTAGAAATTCTACATTTTAGTAAATGTTTGTTGTGTTTCATTGAAATCCAATAATTTTTTTTTTTTTGATCGGTAATTTCATTGAAATCCAATATTAAGAGTGGTGAATCGAATGATGGAGTTTAATATGGTTTGTGATTCCAAGAATAACTTAAGGCCATGTTTTTCTTTGAATATCCACCTAGCTTTTTTCTATAGTTTGCTTATGATTAGTTATAATAATGCTATGTTTGTGTTTCCATGGTAGAGTAGAGGTCAATTGGCCATACTTTTGTTCAGCTGGATTGTTATATGACAATACTAATAAACTAAATTCTAATGCAGGCATCTCTTTGGAAAGCCCTGTGGTAACTTCATGTGGCACTGGAGTAACTGCATGCATCCTTGCCTTGGTCTCTCTCTCTCTCTCTCTCTCTCTCTCACTCACTTATAATGTCTTATATTTGCTTCTTGTGTAGTTGGAGGGGACTTTGGCAATTTGTTTTTGTTAGACTTGTGGAGGAGAGGAAAAGATGTCCCTTCCTTTGGGGCATTTGGGTATATAGGTTATAATTTCGTCTTGTTTCCATTCAGTTAGTTGAAACAAACCAAGAGGATATATAGATTAAGATGATTGGATGCCTACAGGCCTAGTTTTCTGTTGGGAATTCATTATATTGGCAACAAAAAAACCTTGAGGATGGAAAACTTCTTATGCTTTATGTTTTTCAGGGTCTCCACCGACTCGGGAAGCCTGATGTTGCAGTCTATGATGGATCTTGGACTGAGTGGGGAGCACATCCTAATACACCTGTCGACACTTCCTAAATGTTTATGCAACATAAACATGAGTTACTCGGACAATGAGGAAAGTGGTTGTATTAATAACAGTTAAAAATATCATTTGCAGTTTTGTGTTTGTTTCTAAAATCTCATCATGTGATGTTGAATTGGAAAAGTGATCATTTATGGGGAGCCCAAGAAACAAGACATGGGGGAAGAGACATTATGTACATTGGGGTGGCATTCTCAGGTTTCATATTTTGTTGATCAAACATAAATAATCAGCAGGCATGCTCTTCTTTTAAGAATCCACCTCCTACTTACTAGCCAGCTCCTTTGGCACTATGCCCTTAGCTTCTCTTGAGAAAAATTGTAGAGGTTTGGTTTTATTGTTTTAGATGTTGGACCCAATTCAAACTTTTGAATAAGAAATTTGTCATAAATTTTGCCATTTCAGTGTATAATGCCATACGAAGTTGGGCTGAGAATTTGATGCGGAAGGAGGAGAAACTTGATATGTAAATTTTCATGGATTATGAATAATATATCAAAATAAATTTCATGAAAACATAGTTTTTTGGTCCAAGTTTGCTAGAATTTTTAGCAATTCAGTCAGATTCATGAAATCTGGGCCTTCGAATGAATCAAGGATTAAAAAAGCCAGAATCATCCTTCCTACTAGATTTATTTGACAACAATAAATTTCAGTTTTGATTTCAATTAAATTAGGGTTCATCAGCATAAACAATCAACTGACTGGGGAAGGTCACAATTATTCATTTTTTCAATCAATTTTTAATGGTAAATGTTCAGGTTGTGATCCTTACCGTCTTTGAAATAGGGGTGAGCACTGACTTAGTCGGAGTCGGATTCCCTTAAATTTGACTCTGACTTGTTGGAGCGGAGTCAGATTTGGGCTTTCAGCTTTGGGCTTCTTTTTTATTTAGTTTCGTATTTTTTGTGAGCTTTCAAATTTCAAATTTTTGAAAAAATTAAAATTAAAATGTTCACTGCTAATTTACTTATATACTAATATTTAACTTATTTTTATATTAGACTTATACTATAGTGTTACATGTTATTATATTATACTAGTGTCTAACTTATTTATAACTTATTTCTAGTGTCTAACTACATATTATTATACTTTAGTAAATTGGTATTATGTGTTATTAACTTATTATACTAGACTTATTAGTTATTTCTATACTAATGTTTAATTTATTTCTATACAAAACTTATAGTATAGTGTCTAATTACATGTTATTATACATTAGTATTACAAGTTATTATACTAATGTCTAACTTATTTCTAACTTAATTATATACTAGACTTTCTAGTATCTAATTACATGTTATTATACTTTAGTAAATTAGTATGTGTTATTAACTTATTATACTAGAACATCGATATGTACAGGTTGAAAGTAGTGAGACGCAAAACCTCTCCCTTCCGACAAAAAACCCCCTAGCTCGTCCAAACCCCCAGATCTATTGAAAGGGGGTAGGAGCTTCGGCTCCTCGCCACCTCCCCCATGCCCTCTTTCTTTTCTCTGTCTATTTAACTTCTGTATAGTGTTTTTGTTTTATTTTGTGTTTTTAGGCCGAATAAAGGAGGATCGTCGTTCGAGTCTTTCCGGCCACCACATCTCTACATGCGCCCCACCAGTATGACGCCCAGCCACCGATCTTCAAGACCTCCAAATCTGGCGTCCATTGAAGTGGCGCGTAGTCCGCACGCGCGGGACGAAATTTCGGACAGCGTTGGCATGTGGCCTTCACGTGCCACCTAGGAGCCCTCTCCCGACACCACACTTGGTTGCTGTGGAACCTCTGACTCCGGGTCTTCCAAGTTTGACCGTCTGCTTTCCTCCCAGCGTGAACAGTTTCTGCATGAAACAATGCCGACTATTGTGTACTGTTCATCCGTTTCGTATTTTTTGTTCTGTTTTTTTTTTTGTTTCGTTTCTTTGTTGTTGTCCATTTCAGTGTTTTGTAGTTGTCTTGTTTCTGATGTTGATGTTGGTGTTGCTTTTGTTGACCCGAGTGAGGTTTGGGCCTTTAGATCGGACGTAATCCGGGGCAAGGCTTTCGAGAGTGTTGGGCGATGCCACGGCCGATGGTTATACGGCCGAGCTGTTGTGGTCCGTATGTACGCTGGGTGCTCGTTCCACCAGAGCTCGAGATGACGATGCTTGCGGTGGGCGTGATGTCTGGGGTCTCACCAAAGCTTGTGGTCTTGTAGTAGTTAATGTGGTTATTTGTAGTTGTTTGTTAGTTTAGTTTTAATAAAATAGGAATAGGCTATAGGATTTGATGTCCATAGCAGTGTCCCGTACTCTTCTTTCCTGGGAGGATAGAGAGAACCATTAAGTTCTGTTTTTACAGAGTGCTTTCTCTGTTACGAGAGAGTTTGATTAGAAGTTAAGACAATGTTCGCCACAAATGTATTTGTGTGTGGGGAAGCCCCAGAGCTGTTGAGTTAGTTGGCTTATAGACTGGATTTCCTATGTATTGGAACTTCTTGTATTGATAAGTCACATTTGTAACTTCGGTTTATTAATGAAATGAGTATGTTTCATTCAAAAAATAAAACTTATTATACTAGACTTATTTAAATACTAGCGTCTAACTTATTTCTATACTTGATTATGTATGATAGTAATACTATGATGTTTAAATATACTAAACTATCATTAGTATATTTATATTATAGTATAATTATATTATTTTATAATAATTAGCTTATACTAGTATATTATTGAATTTCGTTCTAGTTATACAACTATATTAATATATATGATAAATATATAGATAAATACATATTTTTATAACATATGTACTAGGGGTGATACCCGCCCCCTACGGGGCGGGGCCACCCCTCCCTCGCCCCCCACCCACGCATATGCGGGGTTGGAGAATTTTTCCATTTACCCCGCCCCCGTCCATGCGGGAGTGGGGTACCCCGTCTGCTGGCCTGGGTGCGGGGGTGGACCTCCATCCATTCACACCCCCGCATTCCCCTACTGGGCCTTCGGCCCAGTTTAGTTTTATGGGCCTAAAATTCGTTTTTGGACCACTTTGAGCCCATAATTTAACTTAAAAATATATAGATTTAAAAACTGAAAAAAAAAAAATATATATATATATATATATATATAGATTGAACTATTAAGTAGATACTAAATTTCAACTATTAACTAATTAAATAATAATCATCATTAAGGCATTAAGCTAAAATAAATAGTTTACAGTTATACAAATTAAGATAACTAATAAACTATTACACTATTACAAACTCCTCTAAAAAATATATATATTACAAATAGTACAATTAACTATTGTAGCAACATTACAATTAATTGTAAATTAACAAAATCATAATTTTTCAATTTGATCAATTTGATTTTAGGGTGGAGCCGTGGCGGTGAGTTCACTGAGTGGTGAGTTGTGTCGACTGCTATGAGACTGAAAATCAAAATCATAAAAGTTAATAAGTTATAAAACCTGAAATATTAATAAGTTAAAAATAAAACAAATTAGAATTAAAAAGTTATAAAGATGAAACAAAATTTTGAATGCAAAAAATAATTAAGGGAAAAATTGTACAAACCATGGCAATGGTGAGTCTAATAGAAAGTCGTACTGCATCGGAGGTAGCCGTAGACGCCGTCTCATGTATCACTATAAGTATTAAATTTGAAATCAAATTAATGAATACCAATTAAATGAAAATAAATAAATTAAAATAAGAAATTAGAAAATGAAATTAAAATAAATATCAGATTCAGGCTGATCATCACTCTCCTCCTCAACGTCGGCCTCCTCATACTCAAGAACATCCAGAACATGTATTGGAGTTCTCTTGATCCAATTCTGCGTGTAAATCAAAGCTTCCATAGTGGTAAGAGCTAATGAACTCCAAAATGAATCTAATACACGCCCTCCGGTGCTAAAAGCTGATTCTGAGGCTACGGTGCTAACAGGGATGGCCAAAAGTGTGCGGGCTATCTCTCCAAGAATGGGATATTTCACGGCATTCACCTTCCACTAATTTAATATATCGAAATATCGTGAAAATGGTAAAATCTCTGCTGCTAAGTATCTGTCTATCTCTGACTGAGCCTCAACAGAATCTTGGAGGAAGGGAGTTTGCTCATACCTCTCATCCCACTCCAATCTACGTCTTTTCTCAACCTCGACTTTAGGAACCTGTGAGCCTAAGGCTAAGGGGATAGGTGTAGGTGCCGCAATATTACCATCCTGCAGGGTGGAAAATTCATCAAATAATCTACCAAAGGTTTCCCAAACCCTTGTTGCAATAAGCTCAGCCCATACTTTCATGTAGGCAAGGCCAAATCCAAATATCATGCCATTCAACTTATACCTCGAGTCAAAGATGATAGCTACATATAACAAAATATTAGTCATAGTTAAATCTCCCCAATATTTTTTATACTTTGTCCTCATAATCAATGTCATTTCATGCAGCCTAATGTGAGCACCTGTGACCATGTCATCTAATTCTTCTTTTATCCTATATATTTACTGACATACAACATTGGATGTAGGGTACAAAGTTACAGATAACCCCATGGTGACATTGTAAAAAAGTCTCAAAAACTCTACAAAATTAGCTACAATTTCCCAATCATCATTTAGGGGTTTCCCCAATCTCCCGTGATTATCAAAATATTTAACATTTTGGCTGTCGTCGTTATCCAATAATGCAAATGCCAGTTTATATTCTTAGGCCGCCTCCAACATAAAAAATGTTGAGTTCCATTGTGTAGGCATATCAGTACAAAGGCCCTTCTTAGATGTTAGAGCTGCAGATCTCGCAGCAACCTTGAATTTCTCCAACCTCGAAGGAGAAGATCTCACTCATCTCACAGCAGTCCTAACCCGAGCAATCGCGTATGAAGATTCATCAAACCATCAGTGACAATCAGATTTAGAATATGTGCCGCACATCTCACAAGTGGACACTCACCACTCATGAGTGTCTTATTTGCCTCTCTAAGATAGGTCTTCAGATGTCCCAATGCAATATCGTTAGACGAGGCATTATCGATTGTGACTATAACAACTCGGGACAACCCACACTCCTTTATTGCGTGTGGCGCCCCCGACCCCCATCTAAGGAAACACAGGAATCGAGACGCCGGGATGATGATAACACGGGTCACGCATCCCAACGAAATGTGCCCAAGTGTGTGCAACATGCAAAAGTGTACAACAAAAGTCGCAGCGGATAATATAATAAGTCAACTAAGTACCAGAAATTTAAATACAAGTATTCAAAATAATTTACATTTAAAAAGTTATACAGTCATCCCAAAAAATTACAAAAGATAAATACATAAAAGAAGTAGGATAATAATTCTCGATAAACGAGAGCAATCCCAAATCGCTCTTCCAACAGAGCCAAAGCCTAAGGCTCGTCATCCTCATCTGCATCAAAATCTGCGATACCATAAAACGGTACCGCAGGTAAGTAATAATCCAAACAACCCTCGAGATAAAAACGCATTAAAGCAACCAACTAACAAATCCCAAAACCTCATTTTTCCCGAAAACGAGTACTTTCCCAACACAAGCTAAAAATCCCATTTTTAGCCAAAACATATAATCCAACATTTTCCCAGAAAATGATTTACACAAAACTCAACAATTTATTGGACACTGTAGGCGGGAATCACAGGCAGGACTATACCACCATCCCTACTGCGTGCACCGTAGGTGGGAATCACAGGCGGGACACAACCACCATCCCTGCATACCACCATCCCTACCGCGTGCACCGTAGGCGGGAATCACAGGCGGAACTCTACCACCATCCCTATAGTTCCTTTCCACACAATGAATACATATCAGAGCACTGTAGGCGGCAATCACAGGCGGGACTCTACCACCATCCCTGCTTACCACCATCCCTACCGCATGCACCGTAGGCGGAAATCACAGGCGGGACACAACTACCATTCCTACCGCGTGCACCGTAGGCGAGACTCTACCACTATCCCTGCTTACCACCATCCCTACAGTCTCTTTCATTTTTTCTCAAACCAGTCAATCCAAACATTTCAAACATACTCAAAATCATTTCTCACATAAAAATCCCGTTTTCAAATAAATACATGAACATGCATGCAATCATGTGAAAGCTCAGTTTTCAGTTACAAACATGAACATGCGTGTAATTGCAATGAACACAACACAATAATAATATCCAACAATCAATAATGTCAACACAATCCAATCACACAAACAACTTCCTCCACTAATCCATCCGACCTCCGTACTCCTCGGACTCAATCCGGCAAAACCAATCAATAATTTAATACAGTGTAATGAGTTAGTGTAAAAATACATTTAAATCACAAGAGTTCTTTGGAAAATACTTACAGCGCTATATAGCAATTTTTGGAGGATCACGGAAGTGCAAGAAGCGGCAACACAGCAACAGAACAGTGTCAAATACACTGTGGCCGTGGGTCTCAAAAACTCACTTTTGAACTGGTGCAAACGAAGACCCGAAATTGATAGGGTAGGGCCTAGGGAGGTCGGTGAAGCTAGTGGTGGTGGTAGTTGGCCGTGGGTGGCGACGTGGGCGGCAGTAGAAGACCAAAATACCCAAATCGGAAATGTTGATGAATGTGCTTCACCGGTGACAGATCGGAGGTGGGGTTGGGTCCAGTGGGTTGTTAAGAGGTCGAGGATGAAGTGGTGTGAAGATGGTGGCTGGAGGTGGCGCGACGGCAGCGCGCGAGCACAAAGAACGCCGCGGCTTCAAGCCGTGCATGGAGGAGAAGGCCGGCGAGTTAGGGGCTGAGATTGATGGGGAATGACGACCGGCGGGAGGGGAAGTTGTGGTGGTGGGCGGTGACGGTCACGGCGGCGGTAGGCTGGGTGAGCGACGAAATGCACGGGAGAGAGGGAGAAGCAGTTCGCTCGAGAGAGAGGGCCGAATGAGAAAATAAGGAGAAAAGAAAAGAAAGAGAAAAGAAAAGGAGGAAAGAAAAATAGATGGAAAAGAAATGAGGTCCGATCCTCATAACTTGGGTCACAAAAATGATCCAACGGAAACGATTTTAAAACCACAAGTTAAATAAAATAATTTAAACGTAATGGTAAAGTGAAATTTGAAATAATTAAATCCCACAGTAATTAATTAAATATGAAAAGCAATTTAAATGAATAACAATAAATAAATATTAAGAAATCACATAAAAATAATTTTCACCAAATTAAAATCATAAAAATAAACTCACTAAAAAAATCCAACCAATTTTTAAAACAAGAGAATAAATTTTTGAATAAATAAAAATAATCTTTCAGTAAAAATACACTAAAATACGGGGTGTTACATCCTCCCCCCTTAAATAAAATTTCGTCCTCGAAATTTGTAGGGCCAAACATCACACTAAAGCAGGATACCAAATACAACCAGAACACTCTTAAGAAAATCACACAACCTCCAACACCCAACGGGCATGGGTACAACTTGCATAACTTTCCAAAACCCAAGAATAAACCACACATGGCATCCATTACGAAAGGTAAGATTAGACCCATACCTGCCATAACTCCAGCGTTCTGAGTCTCTGGAATCTCGTCGCCAGCACTACCAGGAGTCACCGCATACACCCGAGCTTGAACTAGTTGCCTCTGATTAGTTCTATCACCGCGATGACCACCCTGATTCCCTTGGGTCCGATTAGGGCACTCATGAGCAAAGTGTCTCGTCTGACCACACTCAAAGCACTGGTTCCAACCCTGACGACACTCGCCCTCGTGGGCTCTATTACATCTGCCACAAACTGGAGCTTGGCCCCCAATACGTATACCGGAAGCTGCCTGTGCTCGGGCCCCGATCCTTTGCACAAACTTCTGTGGCGACCTGGAGCTGCTCCCTTCACCATCAATATTAAGTCGCTTCTTACCAGGAGGGGAGCCTACCACAACACTTCGCTCTCGCTCAGCAATAGAGGCCACCTCGACCAACCTCTGAAAGTTCTGGATTTCCAGGCACGCGACCTGCCTGCGGATCTGAGGGCGTAAACCTTCTTGGAAACGTTCAACCCGCAACTCTTCAGTGGCTATCAAATGAGTCGCAAATCGCCCAAGCTCCATAAATTTTCGAGCATACTGCTCGACAGTCATATCCCCTTGGATCAAGTTATTGAATTCTCGTGCCATCTGCCGTCTCACAAAAACAGGGAAGAAGCGGTCATCAAATTCTTTCTTAAAACGCTGCCAAGACACAGCAGCAAAGGATCCCAACTCCATTTCTAGGAGTGGCCACTTGGTCTCCCACCAGATTGTCGCTTCACCTTGCAGCATATAGCTTCCATATAATACCATCTGGGCCTCAATGCACCCACAAACTTCAAATGTTCTTTCCAGATCTTGAATCCACCTCCTAGCTCGCAGTGGTTCCTCCTCCCCAGTAAAGGCAGGAGTCCTATGAGCTAGGAAGCGCTCATAGGTACACCCAACTTGAACCGCTCTATTTGGATCTCCTTGCGGCGGTTGGAAATTTTGTTGGAGGAACTCCGTCATCCTATTCAACGCCCTCGCCATGGCATAATTTCCATCACCCTTGGGTAGTTCATCCTCGGGCACATCAGCTTACCTTCTTGGTCTCACCATTTTTCCTGCCATAGCGTAACCCTTAACCCCACTTTCAACTTAAAACAAACTAAAATATAATTATAGTAAAATAGATTTAAAATACAAGAAGATAACTTGAAATAAAATAAAATAAAACCAACAAAATATAAAAACATACAATAAATTAAAACCATTAAAATAACATACTACAAACAAAATAATTTCAAATCACAACTTTAAAACTTTCTGGTACTGCACCTACAGGACATGTGGTTTTACCCAGAGTCGAACTGCTCTGATACCACCTGTGACGCCCCGACTCCCACGTATAGAGAATCGTGACAACACGGGTCACGCATCCCAACGAAATGTGCCCAAGTGTGTGCAACATGCAAAAGTGCACAACAAAAGTCGCAGCGGATAATATAATAAGTCAACTAAGTACCAGAAATTTAAATACAAGTATCCAAAATAATTTACATTTAAAAAGTTATACAGTCATCCCAAAATATTACAAAAGATAAATACATAAAAAAAAGTAGGATAATAATTCTAGATACACGAGAGCAATCCCAGATCGCTCTTCCAACGGAGCCAAAGCCTAAGGCTTGTCATCCTCATCTATATCAAAATCTGCGATACCATAAAACGGTACTGCAGGTAAGTAATAATCCAAACAACCCTCGAGATAAAAACGCATTAAAGCAACCAACTAACAAATCCCAAAACCTCATTTTTTCCGAAAACGAGTACTTTTCCAACACACGCTAAAAATCCCATTTTTAGCCAAAACATATAATCCAACATTTTAAGCTAAAAATCATAGGCAGGACTATACTACCATCCCTACTTACCACCCACCATCCCTACCGCGTGCACCGTAGGCGGGAATCACAGGCGGAACTCTACCACCATCCCTATAGTTCCTTTCCACACAATGAATACATATCAGAGCACTGTAGGCGGCAATCACCGGCGGGACTCTACCACAATCCCTGCTTACCACCATCCCTACCGCATGCACCGTAGGCGGAAATCACAGCCGGGACACAACCACCATTCCTACTGCGTGCACCGTAGGCGGGACTCTACCACTATCCCTGCTTACCACCATCCCTACAGTCTCTTTCCTTTTTTCTCAAACTAGTCAATCCAAACATTTCAAACATACTCAAAATCATTTCTCACATAAAAATCCCATTTTCAAATAAATACATGAACATGCATGAAATCATGCGAAAACTCAGTTTTCAGTTACAAACATGAACATGCGTGTAATTGCAATGAACACAACACGATAACAATATCCAACAATCAACAATGTCAACACAATCCAATCACACAAACAACTTCCTCCACTAATCCATCCGACCCTCGTACTCCTCGGACTCAGTCCGGCAAAACCAATCAATAATTTAATACAATGTAATGAGTTAGTGCAAAAATACATTTAAATCAAAAGAGTTCTTTGGAAAATACTTACAGCGCCATATAGCAATTTCCGGAGGATCACGGAAGTGCAAGAAGCGGCAACACAGCAACAGAACAATGTCAAATACACTGTGGCCGTGGGTCTCAAAAGCCCACTTTTGAATGGGTGCAAACGAAGACCCGAAATTGATAGGATAGGTCCTAGGGAGGTCGGTGACGCTAGTGGTGGTGGTGGTTGGCTGTGGGTGGCGGCGTGGGCGGCAGTAGAAGACCAAAATACCCAAATCGGAAATGTTGATGAAATTGCTTCACCGGTGACGGATCCGAGGTGGGGTTGGGTCTAGTGGGTTGCTAAGAGGTCGAGGATAAAGTGGTGTGAAGATGGTGGCCGGAGGTGGCACGACGGCGGCACGCGAGCACAAAGAACGCTGCGGCTTCAAGCCGTGTGTGGAGGAGAAGGCCGGCGAGTTAGGGGCTGAGATTGATGGGGAATGACGACCGACAGGAGGGGAAGCTGTGGTGGTGGGCGGTGACGGTCACGGCGGCGCGGCGGCGATGGGCTGGGTGAGCGACGAAATGCACGGGAGAGAGGGAGAAGCAGTTCGCGCAGGAGAGAGAGCCGAAGGAGAAAATAAGGAGAAAAGAAAAGAAAGAGAAAAGAAAATGAGAAAAGAAAAATAGATGGAAAAGAAATGAGATCTAATCCTCATAACTTGGGTCACAAAAATGATCCAACGGAAACGATTTTAAAACTACAAGTTAAATAAAATAATTTAAACGTAATGGTAAAGTGAAATTTGAAATAATTAAATCTCACAGTAATTAATTAAATATGAAAAGCAATTTAAATGAATAACAATAAATAAATATTAAGAAATCACATAAAAATAATTTTCACCAAATTAAAATCATAAAAATAAACTCATTAAAAAAATCCAACCA